>NC_084465.1:163896868-164223654 GCF_027409185.1 Cynocephalus volans | reverse complement strand
ACATTAGGAAGGCGTGGTTCACAGCCAAAGTAATACATTTGGGGGATGGGGAGGGACCTGGACACTGTGGTTCTGCACACACTGAGAAAAAGTAAAGGTATCTTGGATGCTTTGCATAAAACCAAAGAACCAAGCCCACGCAGGTCTACAGGCCAACTGTCTCTTTGACTACAGCATGACTCACAGTTTCTCTGAAGTTCTTAAAGTTCATGAAGACTCAACTATTTAATGTTATTATCATCATCATATTTTCTTCAGATCTGACAGTCACGGGCTAAGGCAGGTCCCCATCTGCACCCTCTATCCCTGTGGGTCTGGGTTGCTCTTCTGCATGAAACAGCGTCACGGCTGGTGTTCACCCCCACCGTCATTTTGTACTGACGTAAAACTGCACATCAACCCAGGTACTACTGTCTGCGTGTGTCTGGTCCATAGCCCCATCAGCCATGGAACTCTCTCTTTTTAATGCAGGAGCATTAAAAAGCCACCAAAGGGAACACAGGGTGCAACAGGGTCCTCTTTGTTACAGTCCCACAGGCATCTGAAGTGCATGTGACCAGGGCAGACATGCAACCACCTCCAGAGTCACATACTGTATATATCGCTGCATTGACAGCGCTGTGATTTATCCAGCACTGAGCAGCTGAATCCCAGAGTCCAAAGCCACATTGTACATCCAGATCCTTCCACAAAGAGACGCCTTCAGGGGAGCTTTCTCCCTCCCCTGCAAATTCAGGCTGTAAATCACCTTTGACAAATTAACTTTCACTTCTCCTCAAAGATAAATTTTAAGAGGACAGCACCTAAGAGACTACATTAAAGCCTTCTCCATCTGGTGGTCCTGTCAAATTGGCTGGAGGAGCTGGGCTTCTTTTGCTTTGACGAAGACTTACGGCCTGTCATTCGGTCTCTGCCCGTAGAAAATCAAGTCGGGGCACGGGAAAAGGAGAACAGCCACCTGGGAGCAGGGCTTGTCAGGGCCGCGAGGAATCTGTGCATCCAGGCTCCCTCTCGGGGGAGGAAGAAGAGCTTCCATCTCTGCTTTGATGGTGTTAAACTCAATCGGCTTCAGAGCAGGACTGTCCCAGCACAAGGGCTCAGCCAGCTTCCACTCAACCAACTCCTCTGGTGTCGGAGGCTCTTCAGGGCTCAGGTGAGACCCGCTCCGCACTCCTGGCCTGGTAAAGTGATGCACACGCTTCCCAGGACTTAACTGCATCCGTCTCTACACCTGTTTGTGCCACTTGTCCTTATTATAGTAATTAAATTCCATAATTAAACATTATTTAAGTGTGTAATATTTATGAGGAAATAGGAGTGTAAAAAAAGTTAAATCTAGGAAAACTAAGTTGGCTCTGAAAAGTCTCAATACAGTGAAAAAAACAAAACCTGTTAGAATGAGGTGTGTGAGATAAAACTGTAAATGACTCGGAAAGTGTTGTAAACATCTGACCTCGGCCTGCTTCACACGTTTCTTCCAGTTTTCACTGCACTTCTAAGGAAATCAAAACTGAAAACTTTGGATGCGGTTTATGCAAGAAAGACAACTGGGAACTCCTATCTGGTGACCCTCACTAAAAGACCTTGGCCCATATCAAGAGACTGGTGAATTAAGGGACATTCATATGATTTAAGTTGAATAAAATGTTTAATATATGGATGTATCATTTTATTACATTCCTCCAACTTTAAAAGACATTTTTTAGTTATCCCACCAATTCTCGTCCCAATAGCAGAGAGTGAGCAGATTTCTACTATAATTTCAATGAGCAATGCTGTGAATGAAACGCCTAGAGACATTCTGCATGTGCTTTCATATTTTGCTGATAATTTTTTAAACAGATGAGAATGAGTAAATAGAAAGTAACAAACATCTGGCAATAAGGGAGTGTATGTAGAAATGTCAATATCTCTTTGAATCCACTGAAGAAAGTTGTAGAAATGTAGATGCTTTTTAAAAAAAATTTCCAAGTGCTCTAAAGGAACTAATTGTTTAATTTTCTTACTTTAAGAGCCAGCAGAAAATAGGAAAAGGCCTACTGCAGTACTTCTCAAATTATTGTATCCACTAGTGAAAAAATGCTGACTGACCACATGCTTTCTCTTTTTTCCTTTCTAAAAGTCCCACAAAATGATCGGAATGAAACAAAATAAGGTAAACCTGTAACCACAGACAGAACAAGAGAAAGGTCATCAGAGGTCAGAGAGCTTCACAAATTTATAGATGAAAGAAAGTCCACAGACACACGGCCCATCGGGCAGGAGAACCCACCGCCTGGAGGACCTACGGGGGTGCAACAGAAGGAAGAGACAGCATAAAGGAGCTCCCAGGGGCAGCACAGCTGCAGGAAGACCCCAGACCCAGAAATACCTGCTCCATCAGAGAGCAAGGTGGGCGTAGGGACACAGGATTAACTGTCGATCCACAGATGGACGTGTAGAAACCCAAACAGCCAATTTCTATCTCGACCGAGCTTGGAGCAGGCCTGGCACTTGGGCATTTCTTACCTTTCACCCTTCTCCTGACCCTGCAGGTGGAAGAAAAAGACCGTGTCTCTGATTGAAAAGTGAAATGAAGGTGACCATCCCAGGAACAGATTTGCATGTCTTGGTACCCAGAGCCTCCAGTAAATTATCCAGGCCTGGACACTGAAACTGAAGTCGACCAGTCTCCCGTGCAAACAGGCCTCACAGGTTGTGTGCTAATGCTCCAACTGAGAATCAGCCAAGAACCCCCAGTCATCTGTGAGAGCCCGTGATAAGAAAAAGCGGTGCCAAGGTAAGAGAACACACAAATCACTCCAGAGAAAACAAAGATAATCCAGGAGCCAAAAGAAAAAATTAAACCTTTGAAGACATTAGAGAAGGTATTGCATTCTTAAAACAATGATCAGGACGCCATTAAAAAGGAATAACTAGAGAAAAGGCTGCTGAAAATTAAAATATGATGCTAATGATAAAAGAGAGATTCAATTGCAGAGCTGAAAGATAAAGTTCAAATCCCACAGCTAGAAGAACAAAGAAATAACAAGGAAAAACTGGGGTGGGATGAGGGAGGATTATTTTTAAAAAGATGCAAAGAATGCCCCCAAGCTGAAAGACAAAAGTGTGCATATTAATAGAACAACAACCAAAAAAGAACAATGAACCAAAGAGACATGTATATTTAATATATCAGCATGAGATGTCAGAACACCAAGGATAAACAGAGGACCCCAAAACCTCTTCAAGCAAAAACAAGTCAGCAAAAAAGAAATGAGCCTTCAAGTGGCCATGGTCCTCTCGGAGGGCAGCACGCAATGCCAGTGGGCTGCAGGGTGACATGACACTCAGCTGAGAATAACACCAGCCGTGCTGTCAAGCATGTGCATGTGTGTGTGTGACAAAAGGACTCAGAAAACTTGCCCTTCGTCCACCATTTCTTAGAACATCTCTGTCTTCTCTTCCCATCCCTCCCTGCCTCTCCTTCCGACCTCTCTTACCACCACAGCCTCAAGGTTTCACCCACACCTCCTGAAAGAATGTGGGGTCAGCTGGCCTCGGGTGCACGCCCCTCCCTAAGTCATGTGCCCAACCTAGGTTGAGAGGGGGCAGAAAGACACAGAATGACCTCTTAGGGGAGGGGGGCAGTTCTGTGACCAAAAAAGGTGACTGTGGTGTTCAGGAAAAGAGGAGAGATACCTATGAAGGGAAAATCGATCATCTACACGTGCCCAAATCACTGGACTTTTCGGAAACATATAAGTGCTGCCAGATGACGCAACTGCATTCACTCCTGGGCTGATTCTTATTCAGCCTCTAATAATTCTGAAGAACCATCCCAGATGACTTCATCAAATCACTTCATAGCTGGAGTTCAATATATACCAGATATTCCTGTTATGTCTGTTGACAGACTAAATTCTGCTTAGGCAAGTCGCTTCAGCTCCCAGGTTTAGATTTATGCTCACACAGGAGGTGGGGTGCACAGGGCAGTAATACCTGCCCCCACTTCGGTGGGCGGTTGTCAGGCTTATAATTAAATTGCATTTGCAAACTGTTCCAGAGCTCCCCAGGGGAGAAAGCTATAAATAACTCAAGGTATTATTATCCCCAAAGATAATCAATTATTTTCTCATCAAAGGGAGGCTAACAAAGAAAGGCTTTACGGATGAGGACCCTATAATTTGTTTAAGCCTCCAGATTTAACAAGATTTCCAGAGTGTTTAGAATTTCACAGGGCCCCAGTACCAACTCTGGCTTCCTACAACAAATGGAATATTTACAGTACCTGAGAAATCTTTTCATTGCTAGAAAAAAATACCAGAGTAGCACATTAATGGTATACACTCATTAAATTCATTTGTTTTACAGACTGGCGTGGGGCAGGGGAACTGAAAGGGGTGCAGAAATGAACGTATCACAGCCTGCTCCCCCCAGGCTGCACGGACGCTTGTCCTCCACAGCCCACGGTCCTCCTCTTCTCTGCCTGGTGAAGATGACCAGCCCCTCGGGTCAGCTCCTGTGACCCCATCCTCTTCTGCAAAGCCTTCTGGACCTCGCTTGGCAGAAGTAGGTGTTTTTTCTCTAGGTCCTCACAGCATGTCATACAAAACCACCTGACAGCATCTCCCAAACTGAACAATTGTTCACTTATTGGAATCCTTTTATAAAATGTGAGTTGCCTGAGGACAGAGTCTGGGTTTATTCATGGCCAACAACCCCAGAAGCTCCCCATCACTCAGCCAGCGTTCAGCTTGCCTCTCCGTGAGGCCACTCAGAGGCCCAAGCCAAATTGCAGCGCATCATTTACTAAGAAGCACATGTGGTAGGAAGGGCCTTCACTCTCCAGAGACCAAAATTAAAAGCCAACCACACTTCCAGCATCCTCCAACAATGAACTCATCACAAGAAAACAGCACTTTCCTTTAGTCAAATCCAGAAGAAAGACACCCCCGAAAGGCCGTGGAAATTGACCAAACAAAGGCAAAGGAGCTCTTATGGGCAGTATCACCAACAAATGTGCCCTCAGGCTCTATTTCCAGGAAAGGACACGGACCTCCACCTTGGTGAGCACTGGGGGGACTGGGAGAAAGTAATGACATCCTTCTAAATTTTAAGGACAAACGACAAAGGACACTGATCCTCTTCTTCTCTACTTCCTTTTTCAAAGTTAAGTTTTATTTATTTTCTGAACAGGGAATATGTGTGTGTGTGCGTATGTTGTGTACGTGTGTGCACATGTACATGGGACAAAATTTGAAAGTCACAAAAGAGTGAAAAGTAAGGCCTTCTTCCACCCTTGTTGCCACCCCACTCCCGGCAAAGGCAACAACTTCATCTTCCTTTAAATAATCCACAAATCTCTGAACACTTTCAATATAGAGTCACATATTTTTGCAGAGGGTCTGGGCAGGGGATAAGCTGGGCCTCCGGAGAGCCCACTCCATCCCTCCCCGAACCATACCTTAAGTCACGCACCATGCGGGCATGCCCACCAAGAAACAAGTCTGAGGAAAAGTCCAGGGTCTGACTGAAGCCTGGGCCCAGGCACTAAGGGAAGACCTCATCATATATGCAGAGTCCTATCAACCCACACAAGAACTACTGAAGGTGTGGTTCCAACCCCTTGCGTGCCCCCACCTGTTCTTCAAATCAGATATCTGCTCTCACTTTGTTTGAGAAGATTCCTAGAAACTTTACAAAGGTCAACAATAAGTTTCTCATTATAGAAGTCTGCCAAGAGGAATGTTAATGCAACAAAAACACAGTCAGTAATTGCTGTGGGCTGAATTGTGTCCCTCAAAATGCCTATGCTGAAGTTCTAACCTCAAGTACCTTAAAATGGGACTGTATTTGGAGATAGGACCTTTAAAGAGGTGATTCAGTTAAAATGAGGTCAACAGGGTGGGCCCTAATCCAATATGACTGGTGTCCTCATAACAAGAGAAAATTTGGACACAGACACACACAGGATGACACAGGGAGAAGACACTGTCTATAAGCCAAGGAGAGAGGCCTCAGAAGGAACCAAACCTGCCCATACCTTGATCTCGGACTTGGAGCCTCCAGAACTATGAGACTATCAATTTCTGTTGTTGAAGCCCCCTGTCTGTGATACTTTGCTACAGCAGTCCTAGCAAACTAATACAATGATAAAAATACTTAAAGTGTTACAAAGTGAATTACCAACAGCTATTGCCAATAGGCAATGGCAGGATTAGGACCCACTACAGAAGACAGGAGTCTTGAGTCCACACTGACATAAGTAAATAAATGATTGAAGTGACAGTTTGATGATACTATTTCAAAGGGAAAGCCTGGCAGGCACCACCTTAACCGGTGAATCTTATCAGTCAGGGGACAAGTTGAACCCACATGCCACCCAACAGACTGCAAAGAGAAGGACATATGTGACATCACTTCCACAAAGGTCCTGCCACATGTGCAAAACCTAGTAATCCCAAATCATGGACTTCCTGCAAAGTAAATGGGCTGTACCCTTCACAAGGGTCAAGACCATGAAGGTCAAGGTCAGGCTGAGGAATGTTCCAGACTTGAGCAGACTACAGAGGAATGGTCCCAAATGCTATGTGTGACCCTGGAGTGAATTTTTTTCCACAAAAGGATGTTATGGGGACCACGGCTGAAATTGTCCTGAGTGGAGTCTGATGGCAGGGCTGCATCAGTGCTAATTTTCTGATTTTCATGATGTTGTAGTAGGATTATGTACAAGAATGCCCTTGCTTAAAGGAAATACACACTTAAGTGCTGGGGGTAGAGGGGAGTTGGGGCATCTTGTTATGTGGAAACCTGATCCCCAATGTGGCAGTGTTGGGAGCTGTTTGAGTCATGGGGGCAGATCCCTCATGAATGGATTAATGCTCTCCCTGGGGGGTGGGGGCCTGAGTCAGTTGTCGCTCTATTAGTTCCCACGAGAGCTGGTTGTTTAAAAGACCCTGGCACCTTTCCTCTCTTTCTCACCATGTGATCTGCTTGTACCCGCTGGCTGCCTGCCACCTTCCGCCATGAGCAGAAGCAGCCTGACACCCATGCCAGATGCAGCTGTCCTAGAATCGTAAGCCAAATAAACCTCTGTTCTTTATAAATCACCCAGTCTCAGGTATATCATTATAGCAACACAAAAACAGACTGTATTAGTCCATTTCTGTTACTTATAGCAAAATACTTGAAACTTGGAGATCTATAAAGAAAACGAAATTTATTGCTTACAGTTTCTGAGGCTAAGTCCAAAGTCCAACTCTTGGTGGTGACAGTGACCCAGAGATCCCATATCACAAGATGGTGGAAGGAGAGAGAGCAGAGAGAGAGAAAGACAGACTCTCCTCTTCTTTTAAAGCCCTCAGAACCATGCCTCAACCACCATTTTTAATCCATTCACTACAGCATGATGCTACAATCCAATCACCTCTTCAAGGCTCCACCTTTCAATGACCATAATAGGATTTCCCACCCTCTTAACAGTCACAGTGGGGGCTAAGTTTCTAATACAGACTAATATACTACTAATACACACAGACTAATATACTACTATACTTGCACCTTTCTAATAAGTTCTGAACTTCTTAGATATAATTTGGAAAAATTGGAAAATGTAAATATCTAAAAAGAGTGGCATGTTTGATCTGTTTTATGGCTCTTTACTAGATAATACACAACTATGAAAAATGATGGATTTAAAAAGACTATATAGGCAATAAGAAATAAATGTTTATGTAAAAAAAAATTCAGTGTGATCATATGTGTAAAAATGGAAATAAACACAGTCAGCTGTCCCAAATGCACGGAGTCAACCAACTGTGAGTTGGAAATATTTGAGGGAAAAAACTGATAAAATATAACAGAAATATAAATTTAAAAAGTAGGATGTTGGTATGTAATGGAAACATCACATCATTTTATATCAGGGACTTGAGCATGCACAGATTTTGGTGTCTTTGGGATTCCTGGAACTAATGCCCCATGATATTGAGGATGACTACACTCTTTTTTTAATGGTGGGTTATCTCCAGTGGTGTAATTACAAATAATTTTTGTTTTCTTCTTTATTGTTTTCCTTCTAAATATTGATATATATGTACTAATTTTATAATTATGTGAAAAAATTGGGGGGCGGATAAGCCACCCCTGAACCATCAAGCCTTGGCAGTGAAGGTCATTAGCAAAGAGCAAAAACTAGACCATGGGAATGTCACCAAGAGAAAGGGCTCATGGCAAAGAGCCTGTAAGGGCAAGAAGCCTTACGGGGTGAAGGGAGGATGAGAGGGGAAAACGCCAACTAAAGCTGGGAAGAAAGTTCTATTCAGGGTAAGGGACAGTGGCTACCCTCAGGCTGGGCACCCATGTCTGTCCTCACCTAGCTGGGCAAGGGGAGTGTAGGGTCCACCCGGGAGCCAACTCTCCCCATCTCATCCAGGAAGCAGCCTATGAATCAGCAGCAAGTATGGTTTGGTTCCAGGGCTTTCAACTCCAAATGAAACCCAGAGGGAAAGAATGCTCACCATCCTATCGTTCAGCTAGAGCCAACCTGCCACTCAATGAAGAGGAGCCGCCCAAGGGAACGTGTGTGTGGGAAATCAAGGTGCTTGAGCGATAATCCCACTCTTTTCTTGTTGGTTTCACCGCTCTGTCCATCTGTCAGTCGGTTGAGTTCAACCTGTTCCTCACTCAACACTATCTAATAAAGCCCGCCTCGCCTGTCCGTATGATGGCTCCTGCTGAAACACATCCAAATAAATACAGGCAGTAACACACCAGTCACAGCTCTTTGAGCAAGCATTTTGGATTTCTCCTTGCAGCCAAGTGTTGGCAGGTATCCCTGTGACTGGCAGGTCTCAGCCTCCTCCAGAAATCACTGGGAGAAATAATTCAGGTATGATATTTCTAATTGTCCTACAAAAGGTTTACTTAGGACTCTCCACTTATCCTTGATTACCTAAAAAAAAAAAAAAAAAAAAAAAAAAAGCAGGCTTTCTAGGTACAGAAATATTCTATTCTGTGTTCTCCATTCCCCATGCCTGTTTGCCTGTTCTGCTAAGGAAGTTTTTAAACTGTCGGAATATTAGTGCTGAAGGGCTTTATCTAAATCTTCTGCCTGATCTGACAGTGTCTGACAAACTCCTTCCTCTTGTGGGTTTCTGGCTGGGACTGGAGCTAACACATTCCTCAGGCTGTCAAGCACATGTAAGACGGCTCCCATCCACTGAACACAGCACACTTTCATTTCCAGTTTGGCAAACCTTCTGAGTCTTTTTTTTTCTTTAAGGAATGACAATATAATCTGGATAGATACTAACATAGGCTGAATTAAGTCTAAAGAGCCTTTGGACCAATTTTATTTGTATCATATTTTCTAAATTCAGTCATCAACTTCCTGTGCCGAAAAGGTGATTAAATTGATTTTGGAGACCATTTAATTCCCTTAACTCAGCATTTTCTGCGTTACAAGGCAAAGCACACCGGACTTTGAACTCAGGAGCCCCAGACCTGCTAGTTCTCAGAACCCACTGTGATAAAGCCACCAGCTCCATTTTCCACCTTTCCCCAAAACATTCCCAGAAAGGCACCAGCATCTGTATCTCAGGCTCTCCCATTTGTCATCGAACCCCAGGAAGACAATGCGGTTTCCAAATGGCAGTACGGCCTGCAGCTGGCCAGAGGGACAAAGAGAGGAGGCGAGCAAAGGGCGAAGGGCAGCAGAAAAGTTGGGGGGCCTCTGCTCTTCTCTCAGAGCGTGCAGAATGAGGTCTACCATGAAGGCCCCATTGCTGGCCCACTCACCAATAGCCGTCCTTCAAGGACTGTGCTTCTAACAACACCTGAGTTCTCTGCACCTCATCTTCATCCCTCTGCGGGGGAGGAGGCAGGGGGAGGGGCTTCAGATGGGCCAGAGCTAGCAGTGTGGCAGCCACCACCCGGCAATGCGCGCCAGCGTGAATGCAGGGTGCGTGTGACTTAGAGGAAAGGGCCAAACGCCCGGTGAGACTGAGATCTGAAAGGCCTGTGGTCCATGCCAAAACATAATTCCAAACAGAAACAACAGGTAAGCCCAGAAAGCCCCTCCCCAGATTCTAGTGTTTCTCTGTGTGACCACGTTGATGCATTTAAACCAATCGACCAACAGAAATGTCTAAATGTTTAAATCCTGGTTGAATAAGAAATAAAATAAAACAAAAATCATGAAACACACTGGAAAATGTGAATGTGGCATACTTTATATATCAGGGAATACTGTTTTGGGTGTGCTGATGGCAGCAAAGTTACTTGTTTTTAATGGAGCCCTCCTCTCCTTGAGACACACAATCACATGCCTCGGAATGAAATGGCTGGTCGGTCAGCTTGGAGTTGCTTCTCATCTAGAGAGAAGGGGAGGCAAGGGGAGCGAACAGTCACTACTGTCGGAGCCACTCGATCGGTGCTGGGTCCACAGGGGTCAACATTCTCCCCCGCTGCTTCCAGGTGCAAAGCAAGTCCAGGCTGACCTGGGCTGGACCCAAAGCGTGGGCTGATGCACGTCGGTGTCTGTCTACACCACGATCTCTGTCTGCACCACAGTCTGTCCACACTGCAGTCTCTGTGCTCCACTTGCTACTTCCCACACCTCAGTCTGTCTACACTGCAGTCCCTGTGCTCCACCTGCTACTTCCCACACCTCAGTCTGTCTACACTGCAGTCCCTGTGCTCCACCTGGTACTTCCCACACCTCAGTCTGTCTACACTGCAGTCCCTGTGCTCCACCTGCTACTTCCCACACCTCAGTCTGTCTACACTGCAGTCCCTGTGTTCCACCTGGTACTTCCCACACCTCAGTCTGTCTACACTGCAGTCTCTGTGCTCCACCTGCGACTTCCCACACCTCAGTCTGTCCACACTGCAGTCCCTGTGTTCCACCTGCTACTTCCCACACCTCAGTCTGTCTACACTGCAGTCTCTGTGCTCCACCTGCGACTTCCCACACCTCAGTCTGTCCACACTGCAGTCCCTGTGCTCCACCTGCTACTTCCCACACCTCAGTCTGTCTACACTGCAGTCTCTGTGCTCCACCTGCGACTTCCCACACCTCAGTCTGTCCACACTGCAGTCCCTGTGCTCCACCTGCTACTTCCCACACCTCAGTCTGTCCACACTGCAGTCCCTGTGCTCCACCTGCTACTTCCCACACTTCAGTCTGTCTACACAGCAGCCTCTGTGCTCCACCTGCTACTTCCCACACCTCAGTCTGTCCACACTGCAGTCTCTGTGCTCTACCTGCTACTTCCCACACCACAGTCTGTCCACACTGCAGTCTCTGTGCTCCACCTGCTACTTCCCACACCTCAGTCTGTCTACACTGCAGTCTCTGTGCTCCACTTGCTACTTCCCACACCTCAGTCTGTCCACACTGCAGTCCCTGTGCTCCACCTGCTACTTCCCACACCTCAGTCTGTCCACACTGCAGTCCCTGTGCTCCACCTGCTACTTCCCACACCTCAGTCTGTCTACACTGCAGTCTCTGTGCTCTACCTGCTACTTCCCACACCACAGTCTGTCCACACTGCAGTCTCTGTGCTCCACTTGCTACTTCCCACACCTCAGTCTGTCCACACTGCAGTCCCTGTGGTCCACTTGCTACTTCCCACACCTCAGTCTGTCTACACCGCAGCCTCCGGGGCCCCACTCACCTTCTTTCCATGCACTCGCAGCTGCCTCTCTGTGCTGAGTCGGAGCCGCTTCCTGCCCCAGGACGGGATCCTCCTTCCTGACCCCCGACCCCGCCACCACTTCTTTGGAAATACAAACCAAATTCCACTCCTGGGATGAGGTTTCCTTTCTTTTCTCCTTAAGAAAATCAGGTTTCTCAGGTTGGGGAGGGGAAGGGTGTAATTGCAGGACTCAGGGTGTCTAGTGGCAGCAGGAGATTAGCAGATGAAAGGAAAGATAAGGTCACCCGCTGGGGCATCTTTCTTCTCTCCATGGGTCACGAACTCACTACTTACCATTTAAAAGCCTGTGGGAGAGGATTCCTAGGAAAATATAAATACAGAACCAGAAGTGGCCCCTGACAGCGGAGAGACAGCCTGCCTTTCTTCTATCCAGGACTCAAGAATCCGGAGTAAACAGCTTTTAACATCCCTGCTCCCAGAGCAGACCCACAGAGGTGAGGCCTGGGGTTTTGCTCCAGGTGACAACCCCCCAGCCTGGCACCAGGCACAAGTGGGGAAAAGAAAATCTTCTAGAGTTCCACTTCTAACAGCTAATTATTTGAAAGTTTCAGGATCCATTTGTTTTCACGTTTGGAAATATTTCAATTTAGTATGTAATATTTCAGAAGTGTCCCAAAAAAGGGAACAAATAATACAACAGCCAAATTAAAGCGCTACTTCTGAGTCAGTCCCCCTGCAAAGGTACCCACAATCCTGAACTTATATTAATAGAGTACTCCCATCTTTACGCTTTTACTACATACAGATTTATCCCAAAGCAATACATAAGATTGCTCTGCAGAGATTTGCTTTACATAAATAACCTCCAGCCACTTGGGTCTTCCTGCAACTTGTGTTGCCTGCTGACCACTGTGTTATGAGATCCACCCAAGCTGGAACATGGGGCTCCACTCAAAACTGTATCACAATGTTTTCCATGTCCTGTCTGTGGACATTGGGGTTGTTTGCAGTTTTTTTTAATTCCAACAAAGCTGCCAAGAACATTCCTAAGACCTAAGTTTCCTCAGGTCCTTGTGTGAAGGGTTCTCTCATACATGCCTGGGAGTGGCACTGAGCTGGGCAGGGGAGGCATGGTTAGCTTTTCCAGATACTGCAATAAATTGCCCCATAATGTGGATGTACAAGGGTGTACAATTAAACCCCCTCCAGCACTTTCTTCTCTCTCTACAGCACATTTTTGCCAACACCTGGTACTGTCAGACTTCTAAATTTCTGTGAACCTGATGGGGCACAGTGGTACCTCCTTGTGATTTTAACTCGAATCTCTGCTGATCACGATTTTTTGAAGGTTTCCTCCTAGTGAAGTGCCTGTTTATATTTCTGAGACCCACTTACTTAGACTATAAAGGTATAAACAACAGCCTATAAAAAACACTGACCCTTGGGAAGCAAATAATACCATAATGAAGGACACACGTAAGGGGACACCCCTGGGCATTAATGATAATCTCCTTCCCCTGGATGCTGATATTCGTCTATGAGATTCAATTGTGAAAGCTGTCAGAACCAAAATGGAGTCACTTGTGTTAATATTAAAAAAAAAAAAAAAAAAAAAAAAAAAAAGCCCTGACACAGGGAAGGCCAAGAAGGGAGGGTTCTCGTGCACGGACTCTGCAAAACCACAACCTTGCACAGAGGCCATCACAACCTTACACCAAAAAATACTTCTGCGAGGACACCTGCCCAGCAACTGCCTGTCACTCGGACTGGCACCACCCTTGTTATTGATCCTTGTAGCCAAGCATAACTAGTCCAGACAATTATATGATCCTCCTCATTATTCCATTAAATGCCTTTGTCTTTCTTTACCTCCCTGAATATGCACGTAGTGTACCATGGCACATGGATTCCTATTGCAAAGCCCATTCCCAAAAAATGTCATTTTCCTGTAGAGAGCCTCTCTCTGTCTGTTATTTAGGCTGCCACAATGAAAACTCTTTCACCCTAGATCTCTAGCCACTGATGGGGGACACTCACTCCTAAGGCTCCCTCTTGGCCTAAGTTCTCTGTCCCCAGGCACAAGCGAGGCAGGGCTGGGCAGGAAGCAGGAGTAAGTGCTTCTCACTGCCCATGCATCCTTGACCACTCTGCTCTCAGCAGCCAACTGGGCCGTGACATTTGCTCAGAAATGACTGAATAAAACGTGTGTCCCTGTGTGTAACAAGGGACAAGAGGTAAAAGACCAAATGAACTAGAAGAAATCAGTGGCTACCAGGGGAGGATCTGCAGTGCTGGAGCCCTTCGTGGCTGCATTCTGCATGGGAGGCAACACTTCCTTCTCTCCTGTTCCAGGTGGGGGAAAGAGGGTGCAGCAGGCATCAACCCACTGGCTTATGACTCTGTCCATTTTTTCTTTGCTTTCTAACTGGCTCTGAAAACCTCCTCAGAAAACAAATGATCACAGAATAACCTTATTTGGGAGAGAGAGTGTGAAATAAAATAGCCAGTGGGTGCTCCGTTCCCCCATGCCTAGCCAACAAAGTACTAAGTCTTGAGCACTTTCCAGTGACAATGGCTGGATGATTCAAAAGTGCCGGGACACTTACTGAGAGTGGGAATACAGGGTTCTTAGTCAGGAGCAGCCCCTGCCTGCAAAAGTGGAGCTTCTGAGCCCTGAGCCAGGGCAGGAAGAGAAGACAGAGGAGGAGCTGGGAGTCCCAGCAGCGCTAGACACACAACTGCTGTGCCACCACACAGATCAGACCCACCCACAGGCGGACTCGAATCCACACCATGAAGGCTGCCTCATGGGGTACGGCAGGTGACCATGCCACATACTGGACATGCTTGGGAGGTCAGAAGACCTGAGAGCTGTGGACCTGCTGCCCTCCTTCTGAGGACTTGGACAGACCCCCACCTCTGTGCACACTGCCCACGCCTAGGGGAGGGCCAGAAGACATCCCTTCCAGCTAAAGCAATTGATGGCCTTATGAAAAACACCTAAGCCAACATCAGACATCAAAACTCAGCACAGAACCTGCAGATTCTCTCAAATTGGACCACAAGATGGGGCTTCAAAAAGGCTAATTTGGGAATACCTTGAGATCCAAAAACTTACTCTCAGGCTTACAAACACATTTGTGCACCCCGCCTCTTTAAGTTGTTTACAGCTGACCACACAGGAAAGCCCTTCTGTGTAGGGCCCATGAGAGTCCCGGGTGTAATACTGGGGGAGGGCGCTGTTCCAGCCACCAAGGCTCCTCGCAGGCCAGCATGAGCAGGCAGAAGGGCCGCGCTGGCTTTCTCTCCCACACTGGCTGGTCAGGCTGCAGCAAGAGCCTGCTGAGGGTCAGAGCTGTAGTTTTGACGGACTGGTCTTTTCTTACAAAATGGAAAGTTCTTTCCCTCTGTTTCTGGAAGAAAGTCTGAAGAGAAAATCAGGGACCAGAGAGCACCTCAGAGGCCACCTGTGGGCCACCAGCAGGACCGGCAAGGATCCACCTATGAGCAGAGACCTGGGCACAGACCCAGGGAGGTGCCATCAGCCACCAGAAGGGAAACGCTGATCACAGCTTCTAGCAGCTTCTAGCACCTCCCCCAGGCCAGCCTGTCCTTCAGGATGAGGGAGCCATTTCTGTCCCCCAGGCAGTGTGTCCCTCATCCTCCCAGAATGCTACATTCAAGGCTCAGGGTTCCACAGGGACCCCTACATGAGCACACAGATTGTTTTCTTTCCAGAGCTTTGGACTGACTTTGTAACCACAACTCCTGGAGGGAGCACAGTCGGCCTTTGAAGGTAAACCAAGACAGCAAGCGCACACGAACGCCCTTCACAGGCCGAGGCTCACACACACTGACTCCCTTAGCACAACTCCAGAGCCTTCCACCAAGGGCGGATCCCTCTGTCTAAAGAGCCAGTTAGCAGGACCAGGATAAGACACCACCAAGTCGTATCTCAGCGTGGAAGATTTTCCAAGTCAAATAAGAGGAGAAATCACTCACTTGAAGAAATCCTCACTGTGGGATGACAGTGTTCCACATAAAGAATGCAGGAATCTTGTCCCGCACGGGTGGTTCTTAATTATTTTTTCATATTCACTAAGACGACCTCCCATAACAAGATTACAGGCTTAGCCTCTTCCACGCGCTTCTTTAGCCTTTGGGACCAATACTCCATCTGAAACTTATTTTGTGAATGGGAGGGTTGAGCTGTTTTTCCCCAAGTGAACGCCCAACAGCCCCGACATCTTTACCATATTAAGCGACACTCAGACACTGCTCAGTTCTGGACTCTTTCCTGTTTTCTTGGTTGGTTGTTCTATCAGTCTGCTTTGGCTGCTGTAACAGAGCACCGCAGGCTGGCAGCTTCAACAGCAGAAAATGACCGTCTCATAGTTCCGGAGGCTGAAAATCCCAGACCAAGGTGTGGGCAGGGTTGGTTCGCTCTGAGGCCTCTCTCCTTGGCTGGTCCCTGCGTCCTCACGCGGTCATCCCTCTCTGCATGTCTGTGTCCTCTTCTCCTCTTCTTATAAGACACCAGTGACATTGGATTAGGCCACCCGAGCAACCTCATTTTACCCTACTTACCTCCATAAAGGGCCCATCTCCAAACACAGTCATGTTCTGAGGTCATGGGTTTGGGACTTCAACATATGAATTTCGGTGGGGATGGGGCAACAATTCAGCCCATCACAGATGCCTCTTCCTGTGTCAGCACCACATTCCAGTTACTGGAGCTTTAGACAATGCTTTGATATTAAGTAAGACAACCCCCCCCCCACACACACACACACACACCGTACTGCTCATTTTCAAAACTGGCTGGTTTTAGGCTTTATGCTTCCAGATGAATTTTAGAATCAGCTTGTTGAGTTTCATGAAAATGCCTTTTGGAATTTTTGTTATTAATGAACTAGTTCATAGATTATATGTTGGAGAACTGATATTTTTACAGACCTAAGTCTTCCTAGCCAGAAACATAGTTGCTTCTTTTATTTTGGGGCTTCTTTTGGTGAAGTTCATGGTTTTCTTCTCACAGGTGTCACACATTTCTTACCAGACTTACTCCTAGACGTTTTAGAGGTTTTGGTTTGGTTCTAATAGGTCACTCCTGGTGCATCAGGAGGCTGATGGGTTTTGTATGTTAACTCACATCTGGATACCTTGCTAAGAGCTCTCCTTAAGTTTCAACAGTTGTCAGTTGATTCCCTTGAATTTTCCAGAGCAAGGTTTATATTACCTACAAATAATGACAGCTTTCTCTGATTTTTTTCCTATTATCATGTTGGCTGGGACTTCCAGAATGGTGCTGGATATGCATAACGGCAGCAGGCATCTACGTCTCTCCCCTGAATGTTTTCCCTTGAAATGTAATGTTCATTGTAGACTTCTGGAAGATTCCTTTTATCCAGTTAATTAGGCCTATTTTGCTATTTTTTTAACCAACAAAGAATTCTGAAATTTAGTACAAGCATTTATAACATCCATTGAGGGGTTTTTTCCCTCTAATCCGTTAAGGTGGATTACCTTTTTTTCGTTGTTGTTCTTTTAACATATTACCAGGTCTTATTTACTAAATTCTACGCAGGATTTTTGCATCTGTATTTTCAAGTTTTCAGAAGGCATCTGTGTTCAGTATTGTAGTTTTCTACTGCTGCATAACAAATCGCCTCAGATTTAACAGCTTAAAACAACAATTATTTGTTAGCTTATAGTTCTGTAGGTCAAAGTCCATGAGCAGTGTGGCTGGTTTCCCAGCTCAGGGTCTTGCAAAGCTAAAATCAAGAAGTCAGCAGGCTGCGCTCCTTTCTAGAGGCTCAGGGAAAACATTTACTTCCAGGCTAATTCAGGCTTTTGTCTGAACTCAGCATTCTTTGCTTGTAGGACTACCGTCCCTGTTCCTTTGCTGGCTGTCAGCCGGAGCCACGCTCAGCAACTAGAGGCCACCCATATTCCTGGTGCCATGGCCACCCATCTTTATAGCCAGCGAGGGCGCATCAAATCCTTCGCATAGCTCCAATCTTTGACTTCCTGTCTCTGATTCCTAGGCCCAGACGGAAAGGGCTTAAGTGAGGAAGCCAGGCCAGCCTCATAATCTCCCTTTCTTAAGGTCAGCCGTGCCCCATAACACAACCTAATGGCACATGGGAAATCTGCCATCATCGCATTCCTGGGGAGTACACAGGGTGTGTGACGCAGAGGGGGTGTGGCAGGAAGCTGGAGGCACCTTCCAGTTTTGCCCCATCTGCAGAAAGGCACTGAACCCCATGTCCAGTCACCCCTGGCTCTGATCTTGTGCAAGTCCCTTCCCCTGCCCATGCCTCAATTTCCTCATTTGTTGAGTGGGTAACGCTGCAGCAGCCTCAATGGGTCATTGGAGGGATGAAATAAGTTCATATACACAAAGCGCTTAGAGTGGCACCTGACCCTCAGCAAACTCTGCCTCAGCCTTGGACACTGTGATTTTCACACATCTGAAAGCGGCAGACACTTTTCTTTTCATGCTGTCCTTGTGAGGGTCTGGTGTCTGTATTACAGAGCAGATTGATGAATTTACTAACAATCGTTTTTAAATATCTGCTCAACAGAAGCTGTCACAGATGAAAAGTCCGCCTGTGGCAGCCATGGGAACATGCTTCTCAGCTCTCTCAAGGCAGGGGAGACACAGAGTCAGGACCCCAAGGCTCCACCTGGACTCGGCCTCCCTGTTGGTGAGGAGCCCACTCTTCCCACAGGCAGTGACGCTACGGCACACTCGGTCCTGGCTTGGGGACACCCTGACACCCTCACCGCATGTGCACAGACAGAACTGCAGACTGGGGCCAGGCCTCCCCCGCCTGCTGCCCATTGCCCACAGTCACTTCCCTAATCAATGTCTTGCACACCTAATCCCATTTTGGAGTCTGCTTCTTGCAGAACCCAGACGACACAGTACGGGTGTAACACAGAACATGTTCACATGCAGGACTCGACATCCAGGGCTGCTCCTCTACCATCAAGTGTGCTCCCAGGCCCGCCACTGAACGGCACCCCCAGGCCACCCCTCCAATCCGAGCCACCGTCCTCTCCTCCTGCACTTTCCACTTCTCAGAAGGTCTTTTCTTTTTTAAGTTGTGGTAAATTGCACATCACATAAAGTTTCACCACCTGAACCATTTTTCGGTGTGCAGTTCTTTAAGTACGTTCGCACTGCTGGGTACCACCACCACCACCCATCTCCAGAACTCTTTTCATCTTGCAAAACTGAAACTGTGCACCCACGAGAGGGTGGTACAGAAAACCAGATCACAGCACTCCCCTGCTCAAAGCCTTCCAAAAGCTTCCCAATGCGCACAGAATAAAACCCAAGTCCCTACCGTGGCCTGCAAAGCCCTCTGTGACTCCAACCCCCATCCCTCTCCCCAACACCCACCTCCAGGTGCCCTGGTCCCTGTGTCCCTCGGACACATCATGCTTGCTCTGGCCCCGGGGACCTTGCACTGGCCATTCCTTTCCCTCAGACATTCCATGCGTCGGTCACTCGTTTCCCACCCTCGCGTGCATGGCAAGCCTCAGCCTCACCTGATCTCCCCGGACATCATAGCATGTGATTAACATCGATTTCATACTATATTACCAGTAAGAGAAAAAACACTGTGAATGCCCAGAAGATGCCCAGGACTCCCATCCTAAACACCGGAGGCTCGTGGCCTTCCCAGTGTTGCTCTTCGGGAGGAAGGGCATTTCTGTCCTTTCCAGTACCTTCGAGATACTCAATTATTTCTGCACTAAACATCTTTCTTATCTAAAACACTAACAATGCCAAATGCTGGGAGGACATGGAGCAGCAGGAACTCCCCTCCATTGCTGGTGGAATGCAAAATGGTACAGCCACTTAGGAAGACAGTTCGGTGGTTTCCTACGAAACTAACCACACTATCACCATACAACCCAGCAATCACGCTCCTTGGTATCCACCCAAAGGAGATGAACACTTACGTCCACACAAAACCCTGCGCGTGGATGTTTATAAACTTTATTCATAATCACCGAAACTTGAAGGCGCCCAAGACGTCCTTCAGTAGGTGGATGTTTAAGTACACCAGGGTACATCCACACAACAGGACACTATTTGGCACTCAAAAGAAATGACTTGTCAAGCCATAAGAAGACATAGAGGAAGCTTAAGCACATATTATTAAGTGAAAGGATCCGATATGAAAAAGCTACATACTATATGATTCCAACTACATGACATTCTGGAAAAGGCAAAACTACAGAGACAGTAAAAAGATCAGTGGTTTTCAGGGGTTGGAGGAAGGAGGGATGAATAGGCAGAGCACAGAGGACTTTTAGGGCAGTGAAACTACTCAGTATGATACGGTAATGGTGGGTACACATTTGTCCAAAGCCATAGAATGCACAACACCAAGAGTGAACCCTAATGTAAACTATGGACTTCAGGTGACAATGATGCATCAGTAGAGGTTCGTGGACTGTAACAAATGTACCACTGGGATGTGGGATGTTGATAGTGGGGGAGTCTGTGCACATGCGGGGGCAGGGGTATCTGGGAAATCTCTGTACCACCCTCTCAATTTTGCTGTGAACCTAAAATCACTCTAAAAAATAAGGTCTATTAAAAAATAAATTTAAAAAACCTCTTCCCTTAGTCGATGATTCAGGCACCCAGTGACGCAGAGAAGCTCAAGTCCCTCCACATCACACCTGTGCTAGTACTGCCCCCACACTCCTGTAGAAACTGGGACTGCCTAAATATTGTAAGACATCAGCACATGTCGCAATCAGGCAAGAATATTCAGACAGGCTCCATTTTTGACAAGTGCCAAAGTTTACTGTTGCAAGAAAGGGAAAAATCCATAGGGTCCAAGAGAAGTTAGAATATGTTATTGGAAACATTTTCCAAAATTTGTCTGTCTTCCTTCCCTAGAATAAAATTTTGAGTAGTCTGTCTCCTGTCGTGTAGAAGCAGCAGCCCCTCTGACTGCCTCTCATCAGACAGGCTGCCAGGCCTCTCCCCTGCACATGTTCGTAGCCCTGACTGTCTGTGACTGAATCTTCTAGAAGCCACCTTGGAGCCCTTGCTTCCCCACAGTGCTGTCCCATCCAGTTTATCTTCAGAAACACCACTTCAACAGCAACAGAATTCACTCTCCTCAGATCTCCATTTCTCTTTGCAAGGTCATCAAATTCCAGGTTTTTCCCTTCAGCTTCTGGAAAGATCTAACCCTGTCTAGATCTTGTGCAAGCCGTCACCCTGCATCTTCTTACCCCTCGCAGTGCCTGCTCACATCACCATGTCTCTCATTCTCTCTGCTCCTGGTCTCTCATACCAGGAATAGAGACTTATTGTCCCCTCCCCTTAAAGTTTAAACCCGTAAACTGGATGGGAGAGATGTTCACAGGTATGTTGCAATTCCTTTTAAAATTACTTCTTAGGGTACTTTTTTTTTAAATTTTGGGCTTAGAACTGATTAAACAAAACAATGCTCTGTCCAAACCTGCATTTTTCTTATTACTTTCTAATCATTTTCCCAGCATGGGCCCCTGAATCATTCCTGACAGGCTTCTGCTTTCTGCTTGGCCAGGGCCCAGCTAACAGCACTGGGCCCCACCGCTCTCAGACGCTCTCCTGACGTCCTCTCCTCTGGGTAACACAGCTCATTGGAAGAGGAGTGAGAGAAGACAGGCGGGAGAGGAAGGCCCTTATGCCTCAAGAAAGTGCCTGGGCACACACTGAGCCGGCCTCAAGGGCACAGGAGGGGCCCCCACCCACCCTACATGGCACTATGACCAGAACTGGCCCCTTAAACTACGTGGAAGCCTGGAAGTTCTCAAGTCCCATTCGACCTGACAATCAAGCTACTATTTTAATAATATCAGCAATTAAAACTATACAACTTAATTTCCCATCTGTATTCAAACACGGTCTTCTATCTGAGCCAAAATAACCCACAGGGGAATCAGGGCAGACATTCCCATCCCACTTGTCCAGAGGAAGGAAAGTGAGCAACGTCCTCTGGCATGTTCTCTTTTAAGGGGTTGCCAAAATCACGGAGCTAATAAATGGTATAAAAGATCCCATGGTGGGGGCAGGGGTGGGGAGGAGGATAATTTTAAAGGTGAGTACAAACTTCCAGAGCTTCAGGGAAATTTCATCAGAGAAAACCAGAAAGTCATGTTGAGGGATGCTCTGCCCAACAAGCAGGATCTGGAAGGCAGAAGGAGAGGGGATTCCAGGGGGTGGGAAACGCTGGCCACGGGCATGGAGGCCAGGTGGGGGGTGAGCCTGAGGAGCCCCCCGGGGCGGACGGCAGCTTCCAGGGCACGAGGAAGGAGTGTGGCAGGCGGCTGCTGGCCGTGCCATGGGGGGTGTGCGTGGGTGGCTCCCTCACAGCCTCACTTTCTTTCTAAATGACAGCACTTGAGGCCCCAGGGCATCCACGCCAAGGCTCTGGGAGAGGCTGCTTCTGCGGGAGCTCCCAGACTGCACCACCGTGTCCACCTGAGGGCTTGAGGATTCTGGTTAAGGAAGGCGGATGTGTGGACAGAGGCAGCGGCCCCCACACCTGCAGCCAAAATATGCCAGACTGAAGATGCCTGAAGAACCCCTTGAGCCACACCATCGGACCTCTCGGACTCCCACAGGCCTGTCCAAAGCCACTGAACACCCTGTTGTCATCATGTCCAGTAAAGGAATTCCCAAATAGCTTTGCCAGTTCAGTGAAGCATCATATCCAGCTCCTTCAATGCAACTGGTGTCTAGAGCCCTGCAAACAACTTCCATTCCAGACTTCCCTCAGGAAAGGCACCTGTGGCCAACGTGGGGCCCAAAGTGACAGCAGCTGTCATCTGGGTAACACCACGTGGCCAGCCCTGTGCTCAGTACACATCCCACACCCCAAACCTCACATCCCCATGGGGGGAGAAGCCCTATCCCCATTGCACAGACAGATGCCAGAGAGCCGGGATGCTAAGTGACCTGCCTCGACACTCAGGAGAGCCAAGAGGCCAAGCCCGAGGGGTCCCGTGGAGCCAACCCTTTATTCACAGCAACGACATGTAGCTGTAACTTATACAGTACAAGGTACACCCATTTTAAGGGTATGACAAATGCACACCCGGTGGCCAGCACAACACAGAGCCCCACTTCCACCAGGGGGGCTGTTAGGGACCTGCCAGTGATGGAGACATTTGCCAAGGAGGGCCACAAGTCATCAGTTCTCCTAGTACTTTGAAAGGACAATCCTGTTTGCAAAGCGGAGCTCACACTGCCCTTCTCTGACTAGCACAGTGCCAGGGTGGACCAGGCCCTGGTGCAGAACCTCACAGACCCCCACAAATGGTGGCTGCCTCTGGGACGGCACTCAGCCCATAGACCCAGAGTTGCCCCCTGAGCGAGCCTGCAGTGGCTCTAGGCAGCTGAGAGGAGCCTCCAACCCTGATGCCGTGTGGCACCGGCACCATCGTCCCGGTAGTGGCTCTGTTGCTCTGTTTTGCTCATGAAGCAGCGGCAGAGGCAGCTTGTGGGACACAGAGGACAGGGAGGGTGGTGGCCACCAGGAGCTGCCCAGCTGACCACACAGCCTCTTTCTGCTGTGCTGTCCTCCAGGAGCACGTGCACCCCTGGGGAGAGGCCCTAGGGCAGGGTGGGGGTGAAGGAGCACGTCCTGGAGGAGACGTGCTGGCATCCCCTGCAGCAGGGTGTGGCCCCCCAGGCTGCTAGAGTGGGGCTGCAAGGTTCTGTGAACATTTGGGGCACAGCAGGCAGCACAGGGCCTCGGGCACGGCAACGGTCCCAGCACTTATGATGTGCGGGACCCCGGGCAGCCTCCCCTCTGGGCCTTCTTGCTCCTCTGTCAAAGGGGGCCAGGAAAACCTGCGATCTCCGTGTGCTGGTGTGTAAGTGCCACCCTGCCCATCCCTGTTGGTCAGTCAGGTGCACACACAGGTGTCAACAGGTGTGTCAGATATGCCCAGGAAAGCACATCTGCTTAGGAGCAGAGCTGCAGGGAGAGCAGGGAGCTGGCACTGACCGGGGCAGGGTGGGAGTGGACCCTCCTGTGTTCCCTGGAGAATGGCAGGGGGAGGAGGGGGCAAGGCATCCACCTGAGACCATGCTCCTCAGAGTGTTCCCCATGCTCTGCCTGTACCCGCCTGTCACCTGGACCCTGACACACACACACACACACACACACACACACCAGGAAACTAAACATAAACACCCATGCACACACACACAGACGTGTACATGCACACTCATACACACACACCACACACACTCACACACATATACACGTACCAGGAAACTACACACACACATATGCAAACACACGTGTGTGCATGCACACCCGTACACATTACATGCATGGAGCACCCATGCATACGCAAACACATACACACACCACAAAATTAGGAATATGAGAATTAAGCATAGAAAGGCACGAAATCTATGCCTGACCTGTGAATGCAACCTTGGTAATTTAGCATTAATCTATAAGTACTTAGAAACCAAAAGAATCCCAGCCTCAAACCAACTGGATCCACTGACAGAGAGATTAGTTTTAAAGTGCTGAGCAACAGAAAGTGAGTAGGAGAGAGTAGGGAATACGGGGCCACCACACACATCATCTACCTGGCTCCAGATAAGCCTTTATTTCAAAGCTGGGGGCCTGAGAGAAGCAGCACAGCCCAGACCCAGGCAGGCCTCGCCTCCCGCCAACACCTTGAGCCAGAGGCAGCAACAGCAGACACGTGGCCCAAGACAGGGCTCCCCTAGGAGATGATAAAGTGCAAAGGCCAAGAGGCTCGACTGGCTTGGCACAGGCAGGCTACGTGGGCTCACTGGCGGGGGAGCTCGTCCTGCACTGTCCATGCCCACCCCATGGTGCGGGAGGGACCAGGAAGGCTGAGGCCATGGCATGAGGTCTTTCCTTCCTGCAGTCACTTGCACATGCCCCAAAGGTGAGGGGACAAGCCCTTGGCCCACGTAGGGAGACAGGAGAGGGCCCGACGGGGAGGGGGTGCTGCCCGTGCACTGGGGCATGCTAGATGAGAGAGATGCCTGAGCAGAAAAGAACCTTTCAAAAGCAGCCCAGGCAAGCTTGAAAAGCACCACACCCAGAAGAGTGAGGTCACTTGAGAGTGACCCAGGGTGGGATCCCAGAGGACACGCCCCCACTCGGGGGGCAGGTTCCCATGGGCAGTGGGCAGGACGACAGCTGGGGGTCACCCCTCGAAAGAAACCCTGAAGGGACTTCACACCAGCACCCCCTCTTCCCTGCTAGTCTCTCACATGTCCCCCAAGTGTCTTGACAATTAGACCTACTTTGCATCTTTATTCTGTGAAAACAGAATAAACTATGTCCTTACTTGGAAGGAAAAAAAACTAATAAGCCAAGAATGCACATCTGTTTTTAAAAAGGGAATCCATTATTAGTTAAAGCAAAACTCTTGGAGTTAAAAAATATGCTATTTAATCAGGTAATATTTACATGCTTGTAAACCCCTTTTCGGGGCAGACAAAAAAAGTTGGAGGGTTTTTATTGCATACAACCAGGAAGCTGCCCGGGGAGCCCCTCTGCCTGCTGACCAGACCAGAGTCGAGCAAGGGGGCCCAGCTCGGCTCTAGAGAAAGAGCTGTCTCATAAAACGGTTTTACTCGGCAGCCCACCTGTGTCCTTCTGAAATACAAACTATACTACAAATAGGTACAGTATAAATCATATGGTATATGTCGTATATGAATTATATAGTATATCTAGTACAAATTATACTATATATCCAACTGCATCCATTGGAAATGCCAAGCTGTGGGTCAGCAGTTTGCGAATGTTTCAGATACCTTTGCGAAGTCACAAAATACCCACAGCTAGGAGACAGTGACAGTTTACCAGTCACCTCAAGTGTAACCAAACCTGCAATGCCATACCAGTTTATCCCCCGTCCCCATTTAGAACTAAAATCTTTGTTCTCCAACAGAAGAAAACACTCTGGGTCATTTAAAGGTTAGCTCAGTACATTACCTGCCTTCTACTGGGGGTTAAAAATAAAAATGCTCTGACGTTTCTAAACCCAAGGCCCGGGAGGAGCTTTGTCTATTTTTCCACAGCTCCCCTGTGAATCAGGTCATGTGCCTGTGCTGGTCTCCTCAGCCAGAGAACTAAAGGCTCCTGCTCAGAACTGCTCCCTCAACTCCCTCAAGTCCCAATGCTTTAATCTGCACAGTGATGACATTCCCGCTTTTCAGATGCAGAAACTGAGGCTCAGGGAGACAAGAAAACTGATAAGGGCTCCACCTGCTCAGGTGCCAGACCAGGACCTTCTGCCACCGCACTTTCTGCACCACGAGACAGACACAAAACCTCCATGCGACTGACTCGGCCTTCTACCTGTTCTGTGCATAAGACTAGGACCCCCACAGCAGGGGAAAGGAAGGAGTGAGAAACAGTTACTTCACATGTTTCCAAATTCTTTCCTGCAGAGGAGAAACATCTCATTTTTTAACCAAAGCAGAATGCTCAATTTTCTATCATTAGGTATCACAAAATTAAGTAAACTTTCCCTCCCTGTCAGGGTCCTTCCCACTCTTTCCTGCCAGGAAACCCAAATCCTAGGTCATTGATCAACTCTCTCCAAGCCCACCCTACTGTCCTGGTCAGAGTCAAGGCCTTCCCACACCTCAGGCCGCTCCTGAAAACAGACCTCAAAAGCAGCTCAGGGCTGAGCTGGGTGTCACTGCTGATGTCTGTGCTGGGGACCTCCTGAATCTCTGGGACCAGGCCCACCACATCAGGGCCCAGCCCGGGTGACCCATCCCCAAGAGATCCTGCGGGCCCTCGCTGGGATGCAGCCAACACTTTGGGAGCCACTGATATTCCAGAGGTAACAGTGAGAGAGCACTGTTGAACTCGCTATGACCTAGCTCCCCAGCATGAGTTAACATATGAACATCTTCATGTGTTATCTGCTTGAGCAAAACAAATGACCATTTAAAGACCACATACTCAGGAAGGAAATTCTGGCACATGCTATACCATAAATGAACCTGAAGACACTATGCTGAGTGAAATAAGCCAGTCACAAAAGGACAAACACTGCATGATTTCCACATACACGAGGTCCCCGGAGCAGTCAGAGTCATAGAGACAGAAGGTAGAGTAGGGGCTGTCAGGGGCTAGGGAGGAAGGACACGCAGTGTTAGTGTTTAACAGGGACAGAGCTTCAGCTTGGGAAGGTGGAAAAGTCCCGGAGCTGGATGATGGCAGTGGCTGTGCAGCAATGTGTACTTAATGCCACCGGACCGTGCACTGGAAATGGTTAAGATGGTAAATGTTATGATATGTACTGGGATACTTTGAAAAGTTCTTGGAAAAACAGAATTAAAAGACAGTACGAATCTTGCCATGAACTTTTCAAAGTACCCTTGTATATTTTATCACATTAAAAAAAAGTAAAGAAAAAAAAAACCCTGAATACTCAAAAATCACAAAAAGAAAAAAAGCACGTTCTCCCCTTGAGTATGAATGTATGGAAAATTTAAACTGCCACTTCAAGAAGGCAACGGGATTTTCTCTGCGCCCCGCCTGGAAGGAGCTGTGCGCAGGCCCTGCCTGGCGGGCGGGCGCGGGAGGGCGCAGACACCAGACGCCCACCGGCCTGCTGGCTGCCTGGCTCTGCCCGCCCGGGAGAGCCGGGGCGGGGGGCCGCTCCAGTCCTCCCAGTCACCATGCAGCAAAGCCCCCCAAGATAAACGGAAACTAGATTGCTGGGGTGCTTGTGCCCTGAGAGGCTGATTCACTGGTTTTTCTTCTCGAGTCCAAAACGAAGCCCAGTTTCTACCCTTCAGATTTTTCCATGGAGTATTTTAAAGGCAGGCACTTGTAAAATAAACAACCCCAGCCTAAGGATTTTCTGCACAGGTAACAAGAACGACTTTCTCCTAAACCAACCCCACAGCCAGGTCACGGGCTCATTCCCCACGAATAGGGTTCCCCACCTTCTCAGTGTCCCAGAAGGAACGAGCTGCCGCCCCTTCCCTTGGGAGAGTTCAAGCCACTCTGCAGACAAAGAGGAATAAAACAAGCACGGTCGGCTTCCAGAGCAGGTTTACCAGGAGCCCATAAAAATGCCTCAGACTGAGGTCGCCTAAGACCGACGTGGCAATAAAATGCCCATGCTTATTTCAAGTCTTTAAAGGGATATGGCTGCATTTTCAAAACAAAATCCACTTGCTTTCCAAAAACACCACCAGTAGATAGTTGAAATATTTTTAAAGGAGAGTGGTTTTAGATATTCAAAGGAACAACCACCACAAAAAGCGAGTTGTTCCAAAAGGGGTAGGAGTCGCTGCCTGGAACAGTGTTGTGCAACCTTTTCCAACCTGAAGCCAAATTTGGTGGCAGGGAATAAGAAGACGATATTGGAGTGACGAAGGTCCTCAGATCGGAACCTCAGAGTTCTCCTAACTCAATTCTGTCATTCGATTGACCCAAAGATGCCTACGAGTCCACCTGGAGGGCACTGCACCACTCTGAAAGCCAAGGGCCCAAGAATGTCCTGGTCAGGCGGGTTCCATCCATAAGGGAAGGCAAGGCCTGGGGGCAAAGAGGGAGGTCTTGCTCTAGGCCACCGTGCGGAAGGCGCCCCGAGTCAGAACCCTCCTGTTTCCTCCCCGTTTCCCTCTGGGGAGATGGAGGCAGATGGCGGCCCGAGTAGAGTTGAAGCCCAGTGCCACAGCATCGTGCCTCACCCTGAGATCGCCAGGGGGCCCCCTCTGGGCACGCAGAGTGGCCGCCAACCCTACAGGAAGACACAAGGGTGTAGGGCAGCCAGACACATGCACATCCCCGCCGGGCTGACAATCTCGTCTCCACAGTCTGACAGCCCTGGCTTGTCACGCTCCCTCACTGGCCTCTGAGGGCTCCCCATGTCTGATGCCAGTCATGGCTTTAGGGGCCTCTGTTCCAGGTTATGAGGCCAAGTCTCCAAAAGAGAAAAAGCAAACCGCCCATCACTCACTGCATCAATATGTCTTGCCGCCTGGGATGGCTCCTAAGCACACAGCTGCAGAACATACGCACGCATGTGCACACAACACGCACACCACACACACACACACACAACCTACAGCACACACCACACACATACACACACCACACTGACACACAACATACACAACACATATACAACACCAACACAGACACACAATACACAACACATATACAATATACAACATACACACTACACAAACCCACACACAACACATGCATCACATATACCATATGCACAAACACACACCACACACATAATACACCACACACACAAAACACAGACATACACACAATATGTACACAACACACACATGCCACAAACACACACAATACACATATACCATATACACAAACACATGCCACACACAACACACACACACAAAACACAGAAATTATTATTAATGAAGCAAAAACAATGCTTATTTGAAAAGAATTTTTTGAAAGAAACACAGTGATAATTGCTGAGCAGGCACAGTAAGGTTAAATACAACACACACAACACATGTACACAAACACGCCACACACACTCCGAAATAGTTTTTCTGTTTCAAAAGACCACAAAGTCTCCCTCCACATGGTACACGAACAGGGAGGGGAGGGAGCAAAAATCATACTTTTCAGAAGAGAAAATGGAAATTAAACCAAATTTGAAGAAATTGAGGATAAAGTCCAAGAACTGAGAAGGGGAGCCGACCAGCATGCTCTTTTCTTTTCTCTAAGAGCTAAGAGTAGAGCCTTTCCTGGGAAATTCTAGATCCCAGTAGAAGACTGCATATTAAAGAAAATGTGGAAAATTACAGACTAGATTTATGTGCAACTCTGAATTGCTGGTTTTAAGAAACTATTATTAATGAAGAAGCAAAAACAGTGCTTATTTGAAGAGAATTTTTTGAAAAAAAAACCAAATAATTGCTGAGCAGGCACCATGAAGTTAAACTCAGAGGGAGCGTTTTCAAACCACAGCAAAACCCTGAGAGGCTCTGGCGTCCCCAAAGCTCCTGCGGCCGGGCAGCGGTCTCAGCTCTGCTGCAGGAGGAGGGTAAGGCTGGGGGAGCCGAGGCCTGCCGGCAGGGGCTACAGGGAGGGTCCGCACACAGCTGGACGTGTCTGCAGCTCCTCCCTGGTGCCAAGCTGGGACGTCTGCGACAACACACTGCCAGCTCACGAGGAAAATGTACCCTGACCCAAAGAACAAGGTCTCTGCACAGCAACCTTCAGGGAAAAAGAAACCCTAGAGATGGCTCTGCAGTCTGCGGCCTTCTCGCTGGCACACAGTTGTAGGGCTGCCACCAAAATCACCACAGCTCCACTGCATGTGGACAGTCTCAGCTACCTCCAACTGCAGCCCGAAGACGCCCCTCAGGTCTCTGATATGCCACAAGTTGTCTCTTCCCCACAACCCGACTGCCCCCTTCGTTCATGTAGTTTAAGTCCCTAGGATCCTACCATTTTGTTGATATTTTTCCCTTAAGTCATAGTCAATAGTCTTTGCATTATTAAATGAATTTCATCTATATTTTTCATCTTTATTTTTCTATTAATCCTTCTGGTATTTTGGAACAGTATTGGTTTGCAATGATTGGTGGGAAAACCCTGTAGTTCTTCACCCCTGACAGTTTGAGAAGCACCAGGGACTGTTGAATGTCCAGGCTCCAGCTCTAGACAGCTTCTAACCCAGTTAGAAGGCCTTTTTTGTTCTAATTGTGGTCAGCACATACCATAAGATTTGCTGTTTTAACCATTACTAAGTGTGCAGTTCAGGGGCATTAAGTGCACTCACAACCGCGTGCAACCCTCCCCACCACCCACACCCCAAGCTCCTTTCATCCTGCAAAGCTGAAACTCAGTCCCCATTAAACACCAACTCCTCACTGGATTTCATCTACTTTTTTTAATCAAGGGAGATAAATTGGGTGGGTTTATAACACCATGTGAAATCCATGAAAGTGAGAAATCTGCATAATTGTGTTTAATGCTGAACAGGAAGCCATTTATTGCAAGTCAACAGTCCCTTCCCCGCACATTCTTAGAGTCCAGCACACATTTATTTCCTCCCCAAACTACCAGCAGCACACAGCCCCCAGACCCTCCCTGCAGAGTGGCTGCCCTACCCAATTTCTTTTAGGACACCATCATGTTAACCCCTGAGTTTCTTTCATTATCAGTGAGGTGGGATTCTGCACAATGATAAAACAGAAAACAAACAGCTGGAAAAGGTGATGTGCAAACAGAAGGTATCAAAAGTGAGTCAATGAAGTCACCTTTCTGAGAAGCTAAACTAGGGCCTCCTCTGCAGGAAAACAGGCATTTCCCACTCGCTATAATGCCTAAAAGGGGCCAGCGTCCCAGATTCCTGAAATCTACCCTCCATGAGGAAGCAGTCTCTTCCCAGGGGACCCGAGAATGCACTGAAGTGACTGGAGAGCCTCCTGCAGCATGGGCTCCATGGGGTAGACAGTCTCAGGGTGTGTCCAGTCAGCCCTGCCCACCCCACACGCGCTGTCTGGTGGGGGTTGGGGGGGTTGGTAAGGGGCCAGAATAAAAGGAAAAAGAGAATACCTGTGGTCTTCAGGGAAACACCCAGGGTTTGTGACAGAACTAACCGTGATGAGAAACTGCAAATGCCATCATGCAAAAGCCCACAATGAGGAAAGGGTGGATGAGACGGGAGCAGAACGCAGCATCAGTCTGCAGAGGGGAGCGACAGGGCTGTATTACCAGCGGGGGTGGGGGTGAGGAGGGGGGATCCGAGAGCATGTCCCTGGTTTCCCTCTTGGGTCACAGGTGAATGTCCAGGACACTGTCCACGCCATGAGGGGCTCGAAGGAGAGAGGGAGACAAGTTTGCTTTGGAGATGTAGCCCCTGAGGCACCCACCGCATATCCAGCGTACCATCTTCAGTAGCCACTGATACAAGAAAACACCAATCACAACATCTCCTAACTACACAAACTCAGACGGCCTTTAAAATATAATAGTGAGGAAAAATATAACTTTTCAATGACTTTTTAACAAGGAGTACAACAGGGTTAATAGAAATTATTTTAACAAACACCAATCCAGCACTTTCTGCAAGCCATGCCCTGGTCCTAAGGACCTTATAACTGTTAACTTATTTAATCTCCAAAACGATGACCCAGAAGGGAGAGACATACCAGTACTTACCCTACAGGAAGGGATGTTTACAATCAAGGAGCACACCATCGTCATGGGGAAATAAACAATATTAATCCCCCCAAAAAGATGTTTAAAATAAATCCAACATCTCTCCACTGTTGCTTCAAAATTGATATTAATAACAAATAAAATTAAGGTCATATTTTAAGAGATTACCCAAAATGAGCTCCACTGAGATTTTAAAACACTCAATAGAGCCAAAAGAAACAGCACTGAGATTTCAAGTGGAGGGTGCCAATTAAGAAAAGTGACTCAAATTCCCTGAAATGTAAACACCTTATATTTTCATTATGAAAACACATAAAACTGACACCTTGGACAGTTAAAAAGTATGCTGACCAGAAAGGAAAGTTTCCCTTCCATCACCCCAAATCAGTACCCTGTGGAAGATCCGGCTGTTGTCAGCCTTGAGCCAACAAGAGGAATTTAAGAAGAAACCACAATGACCCAAAACTCTTTAATTTACAGAGCACCAGAGTCCACAGGGGCTAATGCAACACACTGCTTTGCCAAAAACAACCTATAGAATTTCTCTCTGATGAGAAAATTAAAATTGCTTTCTAATTGCTTTTCCTCTCCCCAGTCATCTGTCTTAGAATCTCCCAGCCGAGGTAACAAGAGTCAAATCTGTGCATCCCAGTACTGGGGTTCATGGTGTATGCCCCCCGCACAGCTGTGTCTTAGGGGGCACTTCCAGAGAGGCGCAGGCTAATGCGAAACCCGGTACTGCACACCCATCAGTGTTAACCAACAGCACACACAGACTGCAAATCTGCTAGTTTCCATTTTAAAAAGCAAAAAAGCTCCTCTTCGGGAATGAAGATTGAGCCTGCTTCCCTCACAGGCTCCCATTCTTAACTGTAGGAAAGATCTGGCTTTTTCTCCCATTCTATCCGTGGATTTTAATTTGTTGGGAAACTTTATTCCTTTCAAAAGAAAAGAAACACCGTGCTTTTTTTTCAAATCATTTACTATTTTTTTTAAACACTGTGATGCTCATTATTTTTAACCTGTCGATTTAGCAGAAAAGAACCATTTTTCAGTGTCGGTGCCTAGAGCTGGCAACGCACACCATTGAAATAGGCAACCTCAGACATTTTGGACTGGAGAGTCAATTGATGAATGGGTGCTGGAGGCAATCTGGCCACATTTATCAAACTATTTGCAAATACCTGGCCATATTCTTATTACTACTGACATCTGCACCCCCAAATATCTTGGAGATGTATTAATTTTACATATGGAAATCTATGCTTAAGATATGCTTTGAGATATGACACCAAAAGTACAGGCAACAAAAGCAAAAATAGACAAATAGGACAATATCAAACTTAAAAACTTCTGCCCAACAAAGGAAACAACCAACAGAATGAAAAGGCAGCCTACACAATGGGAGAAGATATTTGCAAATCGTATAGCTGATTAAGGGGTTAATATCCAGACTATGTTAAGAACTCCTACAATTCAACAATAAAAATAAATACCCAATTAAAAGACAGGCAAAGGACTTGCACTAGACCTTCCTCCAAAGAAGACATACAAATGGCCAATAAACACATGAAATGGTGCTCAACACCCCTAATCATTAGGGAAGTGCAGATCAAAACTACAGTGAGATACCAACTTACACCAATTAGAATGGCCACTATCCAAAGAGGAAAAAAAAAACCCAAAAACAACAAGTTTTGTCCAGGCTGGAACCCCATTCCTACTATTGATGGAAAGATAAAATGGTGCAGCTGCTGGAGAAACATGAAGGTTCCTCAAACAGAACTACCATATATGATCCAGCAATCCCACTTCTGGGTGTATTTCCAAAATGACTGAAAGCAGAGTCTTGAGGAGATATTGCACACCCACGGTCATAGGACATTATTCACAACAGCCGAAAGGTAGAAGCAAACCAAGTGTCCACCAACAGATGAATGGATAGACGAAATGCAGTATATTCATATAATGGAATACTATTCAGCCTTAAAAAAGAAAATCCCTTTGTATGCTACAACATGCATGAACCTTGAAGACTTTATGCTAAGGGAAATAAGCCAGTCACACACACAAAATACTGTACGATTCCACTCATTATGCAGTAACATCTAGAACAGTCAAATTCGTAGAGACAGAAAGTAAAGTGGTTGCCAGGGGCTGGGGGAGGGGGAGGAGGAGCTGTTGTTTAATAAGGACAGAGTTTTGGTTTTGCAAAATGGAAAAGTTCTAGCGACAGATGATAGTGCTAGTTGCACAACCATGTAAATACAGTTAATACTACTGAACTGTACACTTGAAAGTGGTTATGGTGGCAAATTTTATGTTGTACATTTTTTACCACAATTAAAAATCATTTTTTAAATTGATATCTCAAGAAATAACTTTGAGTACAGAGAGACATCATATTCAAAGAAAGTCGGCTTTATATTAAATACATAAAATAGGTAATACTTTAGAAATATGGAATCATGGAAACAACTTAAAATAGAACAATAGAAAAATATTTAAGAATGCTGTCATTCATTTGCTATAAATGAGGTTCCCAAACAAATTCTTGGGTCAAAGAAAGGGATCTGGCCTTGCTGGGCCCAGCTCTATTCCTGCCCTCAATCCTACCTCCTGGTAATAGTATCACACCAATGATACCTTCTGGTTTTGATAAATGTACCACCTTGATTTAAGTAAGATACTAACATTTGGGGCAACTAAGTAAAGGGCTTACGAAATTGCACTATTTTTGCAACTTTTCTGTATACCTAAAGTTATTCTGCCACATCACACTTTCTTCTGAATTCAAAGCAAAGTATTTGTATTTGAAAAAATACGAGAGTTAAGTTTTCCAGAAAAAAATTATTAAATCAGCAAACATACAATAGGTAAAAATTTAGGATATTTCTAATTTATCACTTATAATTCTATCCTTCAAGGAATTTTTAAATGTAATATTTCTGTAATATTCTATTTTCTATATTGTATTAGAGTTAATAGAATAATTTGATCTTTAGGTGATATTATTTTGAGATCATAAATTTGGATTAGGAATACTTATGAGATAGGCCAGCAAAAAGCATAAAACAGTATACTCTTTTTTTTAAAAAAAACAATGTTTCTTAAAATTTAAAATGACTGCAAAAAGCTATCGTATGTCAACGTCTGCCTAAAAGCCTTCAAATGCACCAGTAACAGGATTCACACTTGATACAGGTTGAGCAGTTTTTTATTCTTTGGAATAAATCACGCTGAAAAGACTTTGTCTCCTTTTTCTCTTTGGTCCAGAGAAGAAACAAAAAGGTTCTGGCTTTGCTAATCAATAAAAACAGCGCAGAATTCTTTCCCTGCTGCTCCAGCTGAAAATGCATGAGGACTTTGCCTTCTTGAGACTCAGTGGCCAAAGCTGTCCAAGGAGGAGACTGAATTACTCCTGCTGCCCAGGATCCACTGGTAGTTAAAACTATGACATCAGTTGTGACAAAGCCAGTACCTCTAGTTGGCATGGGAAGGCAAGAATACACATGGCCCAAGGAAGCAGGGACTCAATTCAGAATGGCTGTATTAGCCAAAGGCCGCTCTGCGCTTTATTGCTATATAGAAAGTCCCCCAAGGGCACGAGCTCTGCTTCCCAGGAACTACCTCTAACCTCCTATGGGTTTCTTCTCTAAACTGTCCCCAAATCCTCCTCTGTGCTTTCACTTGTCCTGACAGTTAAGAAATCTGATTTTCAAAAAGCTTTCACAGATGAGGTGCCTGCTACAGTCAAATCCATAGAGACGGAAAGTAGGAAGGTGGTTCCCTGGGACACGGGAGGGGAGAAGCGGAAGTTGTTCATTGGGGACAGAGGCGCAGTTTTGCAAGATGAGGAAAGTTCTGGAGATGGACGGTGGTTACAGCTGCACAACGACGTGAGTGCACGTAATGCCACTGAACTGTACACTTTAAAATGGTTCAGATGGTCAATTTTATGTATATATAACCGCAATTTTTTCAAATGTTAAAAAAAAAAGGGCTCTCACAGAAAAAGATTACAAAATCTCTCTGGAGAGTTCCTAGCAAACTGAAAGAACACAGGCTGTTGTTCCCCAAAGGCGACACGCAGTCTGACAGCCTGTGGCCCGGGTGCCTGCACCCCTGTCGGCTGGGCTAGGTTCCATCGCCAGGGCCACCTTGGTCACAGTCAGCCCTGGGAGAGAGGAAGAGGGCAGACACCAAGCTCACGGAAGTACACCAGCTCCAAGTTTACAAGCTAAGAACTCAGCTACTAACAAGTCTAACCGCAGCTCACTGGGTCATCTTGTAACTTGGTAAATATTATGTTTCCAGTCAGGCATCATATGACAATATCTCACATGTATTTGCCAAGAGTTTCTGCCTCCAATAAGCTTTGACTTTGTTCAGTAACTCCAGCACCATGATGACACTAAATTTCTGAGAGATATATGAAAATACAATTCCATTCACTTCCAGCAGTAAGGGTGTTTGGGGCTCTATGTGTGACAGAAAACTTGTAACCATAAGGGTCTTTACTTAACAAGGGGTCTGCAAGAAGGCGGTTCTGTCCTCCCACCCAGTCATGTCTACCCTCCTGATGGTCCCCTTGCAGCCACAGATGGCAGCTCCACGGATCCCCAGAGAGTCTTAGGAGATCTCAGTAAGAGTCTCACTCCTGGAAAGGAAGCCTCCTGCCCTCACGTCTCACCAGCCAGGTCAGTGCTCCCCACCACCTGTCACTGGCAGAGCAGACTGTGACTGCCACGGCAGAGCAGGCTGTGACTGCCACGGCAGGGGCAGTCCCCGCTGCTGAGCACCCGAACACGAGGGCAGTGAAGGTGGGCAGGGCAGGCCTCGGGGAAGGCAGGGGAAACACACAGGCTGACTCTTTTCATTTCTTTACTACATTCTGGGTTAAAACATCACAGATCTACTCAACATCCCCACTGAGCAATAAATTAGCCACCTTTTACATCCATAGGTGGTCCATCATCCATGTCAGAATATTTCTACTACTCTAATGTAGTATTTGGCGTCATGACTGCATCTGGGATCAGGAAATGGCCAAAGGGACTATCATGCTAGGAACAGAAGTGAGGTTGTGTCATCCAACACCAGGCTCCACACCTCACCCCACACCTGGCATTTAGTTTCAAGCTGGCAGTGGGACAGTGTTGCCATCCCCCACGTGACAGAGGAGGGGAAATCCAGGGTACAGCAGTCTCTACCTCGCACAGGATCACGAAGGGGAATGAGGATGCGACCACCACATGTGGCCCCCTCGGGGGAGGGGCGAAGGCAGCTGCAGAGCGCTGGCTGCTGGCTTAGGCTCTGGCGGGATCTAGAACTGAGTGCTGGGCAATTCTCAACATCTCTTAATTGTGTAATCACGTTGTCTGTATGCAGAGGTTCTGAGAAACCAAAGTCTTGAAAAGGACTTGAGGAAGCCCAGCAGCTTCTGGGATGTTTGTGAAGTCATGTCTTGGCTGCAACAGAGCCCACTCAGGAGAGGAGCAAGTAGGGAGGGAGGGTGATTCTGCTCCTGGGAGCTAATGCAATCCTGATCTAATCACGGAAATGCATTTCCTCAGACATTTAGCATTTTGGCACCTGGAATTCTTCCACGTTCTTGCCAGGAGTCAAAAACACTGGAATGAAACTAGAATTTCGAAGACATGAATAATCTTACTTGTATTTCAAATCCTGTTAGTTTATTTTGATCAGGTCAAGCTTCCATGACTTTTTTACTCATGGATGCTGGGTAACTCTGTGATATCAACAAGCATTTCGCACATGCAGTTCCCTGCTTGTGAAATGCTCAGTCAAAAGCAAGGCCTGCCTCACCCACCCCAGCCCCACCCCAAGGCCTCACCGTGGGCCTCCGTCCCTGCAGAGCAACCTGCGCAGGCCCTGAGCCCCGGCACCTTTATCCTCACGACTCCTCCTCTACCCCAACTGGCAATGTCCGCTGGACCTCAAATCCAAAGATCCTTGCTCAAAATCAGAGCCTTCTCAAGTAGAAGGAATGCTAAACATTAGCCAGCCAATACCGTGTATTTCCACTATGGCCACATTTTTCCTTATGGTAATTCAGATTTCAAAAAAAGCCTCCACACAGAGCACAATGACTGTTGGGGCCTTTTCCATGTCCTGACACCAGGATTTCACATATATTTTTTGTAATTTAGAAAAAAACTTTACAACACTCTTTTAGAATGTGAAGCCTTATTATGTAAATGATACTGAACTACCACTTTCTCCCGAGAAACAGGCAAAGGAGGAAGAAAACTGAAGTTGGCCACCAACATGGCAGAAGGATCCTCTCGAGATCTGTGAAGAGAACAGTCTTCCTAAATGCTCAAAGTGTCCTGGCCTCAGACAGAAAGCATTCCCTGCCTCCAAGTCCACGGCAACAAATGAGACCACTGTGCCTTTTCTTGCTGATTCTTTAGGTTTACTCCTTCCCAGCAGCTCCAGAATTAATTCCCGGTGTTTATTCACGTGTCACTTATCTGCTTTCCATCACCAGCCATTCGTGCAAGGTCATTAATTTTTCCTGATCCTGCTGCATTCTTCCTACTCCCTTAAACAATTTAAGAGCAATACTTCAGCTCAGCCACTTCTGGCCTGGCACAGATTTCAAATTCCCTCTGCAAATGGAATCTCTGTTCTAACTTGTGTGCTGCCATTTCCCTTACATGGGCCTATAGGTTTCTCAGTTCTAAACTCTTTGGCTAATACCATCTACAAACTAATTTAGGAAAAATAATCAAAGCCCAGATATTTGAGGAAAGAAGATATCTGCATAGAAACAATGTCAAGAAAGAGGTTGGAGTTTAAGGGGGAGTACAATAAACGTCACAGGAAAAGGAACTGTGGCTTTAGACTGGGGACACCAATGCATGATTGTACCTTCCAAAGAGTCCTGTGGGCTAAAAGAGACAGATGAGCAAGAGACTCTGAAAAGGCTGCTGAGGGGGACCACCGCTGCCCGCCCTCCCCGCACCCCCTACCACGGCACAGACCTGCTAGCTGCTGCTTCTAGGCGATGGAAGACAGATGTGACCCAGCTAAACCTCTGAAGCGTCAAGAAAGCAGCCAAAGGACTCATGTAACACTCAGAAATGCCAGGGAGTGACTCCAAAGAGTTAGACCTGGCTCTTTTAAAAACAACATAATCTATCAAAAAGACAGATAATAACAAATGTTGGTGAGGATGTGGAAAATGGGACCCTCACATACTGTTGGTGGGAATGCAACGGTGCAGTGCCTTTGGGAAACAGTTTGGCAGGTCCCCAGAATGTTAAACACAAAGTTACCATGTGATCCTGCGAGTCCACTGCTGGGCATATAACTTCAAAGAACTGAAAACACATGTCCACACAAAAATATATACACGAGTGTGCATAGCAGCATTATTCATAACAGCCAAGTAGCGGAGACAAACCAAGTGTCCGTCAGCTGCTGAACGGATGAATAAAAGGCAGCCCATGCACACGATGAAACATACTCACCCCCTGAAGGAAAGACAGGCGGCCAACATCACATCGCACTGATACGTCACTTTACGTGATGTGACAAGAAAGGCACGTCACCTCTGTGGTCCTCCTCCCCAAAACCCATGCCCCCAGTAACCACGTGAAAAACAGCAGACAAACCCTAACTGAGGGACATTCTATGAAACACCTGGCCAGCTCTCCTCAATATTGTCAATGTCATCAGAAGCAAGTCAAGTCTGAGACACTGTCACAGCCAGGAGAAGCCCAAGGAAACATGACGACTAAATGTAATGTGCTGTCCTACACAGAATCCCGGAACAGAAAGAGGACTTTAGGGAAAACTAAGGAAATCCGAATAAGGTATGGACTTCAGTTAATAATAATTTGTCCATATAGGCTCACTAATTCTGAAAAATGCACTATGAGAATGCAAGATGCTAATAATAAGAGAAATGGAGCACGGGGCAGGAGAGCTCTCTGTACTATCTCTGCACATTTTCTGTAAATCTGAAAAATGTCTTAAAATAAAAAATTTATTTTAGTTTCATGAATGGACATTAATGAACCCTGAAAACATTATGCTGAGTGAAAGAAGCCGATGATTAAAAAGGTCACGTATTGTATGATTCCGTGTCTATGAAATTTCCAGAACAGGTAACTCCATCGACACAGAAAGCAGATTGGCGGTGGCCAGGGGCCAGGGGCCAAGGGAAGGTGGGGGGTGGGAGCAGGGGGAGCTAGTCAGTGGATACGGAGTTTCTTTAGGGGTGATGAAAACGTTCTAAAATTGATTATGGCGATAGATGCACAACTCTGGATATACTGAAAGCCGTTGCACTGGACATGTTAAAGCGGTGAATTTTATGGTGTGTTGAATCATATAAAGCTATTACTTAAGAGATTCTAACAGAGAAAGTCGAATCCTATGAAATTGCTTTATTCAACCACTGTTTAAACTTAATACTTTATTATTCAAAGCAGCTTTAGGTTTACAGAAGAACTGAAGAGAAAGTACAGCGTTCCTGGAAACCCCTCCAGGCCCCTGCCCTCCCCGGTTATAAACTTCTTGCGTGTCTGTCACACCGATGAGCCACTGCTGATACATTATCATTAAATAAAAGTCCCTAGTTTACATTAGGCTCTACTGTTTCTTCGGATTTTAACAAATGTATGAGGGTGCTTCAAAACGCTGGTGGAAAAATAGAATTAAAAGATAAATCTGAATCTTTCCATGACCTTTTTGAAGTTCCCTTGTATCATGACAGTTTCCACCGTTATAGTATCTACAGAGTAGTTTCACTGCCCTAAAAATCCTCTGTGCTCCGCCTGCTCATCGCTCCTGCCCGCCAAACCCTGGCAATCACCAATCGCTTTACTGTATCCATAGTTTTGCCTTTTGCAGAACATCAAAAGGCTGGCATCATACAGTATGAGGCCCTTTAAGACTGGCTTCTTTCACTTAATGTTCAACTACCTTGACATACAAAAGCAGCAATTTCATACAGCTTATTCGAACTAACAGATTATTTTCCTTAATGTATATATAGAATAAAAGATATGTATATTTGTGTATAAATACACACACAAAACTGCTTATGCAGTGAGTCTCAGCATCGACTGAGACCCTCCAGTGTCCTGTGCCCCCACAGAGTGGGCTGGTGGGGTGCAGAGAAGAAAGGCAGCCACAGCCCTGTCCTCAGGAAGCACCGGGCCCAGTAGGCAAGACAGAGCCCCATGACTCTATGGGACACAGGCTTTGAGAGGGGTTCTGCCATCCTCAGCCTTGTGGGACCCCAGAGGGCAAACAGCCCCCACGAAGGGTTTGGGAACAAAGACATGACAAACGGCGTCAGCCAGCCAATGTGCCTGGTGTGGAGCCACATGGGCGCATGCTGGGGGTAGGGTGCTTGTAAGAGCACCTGGACAGGTAAGCACTTGAACAGGTGAGCAGGGGCCAGACAGGCCAGCACGCCACTCCTCTTGCTAAATACCCAGTGCAGAAAGTTGTTCCTCCACCTCCACCCAAGCTTTCGCAATAATAACTCATTGGTTGGGTAGCTCTATAATGAGAAAGTTCATTGTTGTATCAAAGTGAACTCTGCATCCTAATAACCTCCACCCAGGGATCCTACTGTCCATTCCCTTTAGAAGCCAAACAGCACAGGGCCCAAGGTCATTGTCCCACTTAATAGATTTTCAAAGATCTGACCCCACTCTCAAACCCAGGCTACCCATAGTCCCCCTTTAATTGTTCTCAGCACATGTAGTTCTCTGACCCCAAGTCTTTTGGATGGCTTAAAATAAGGTGGAGAAAAAATCTTATGCTAGCCTTCAGGAGAAGAGTTTTTAAGACAAATGTCTGACAGTAGGAAAATTAGGCTTGAACATATGAAATTGCCATTTTTGTAGGCTGAAATGGTCAGAGAGGCAATCTCTACAGTACAACCTTATCTCTTGCCAGAAAAGACGCGAGATGAAAATGCTCTGCAGTTCCATAATGACCATGTTGTACGACACTGGTGAATTATACATTTTGAAGGGGGGAATTTTATGGCTCATGAACTCCACCTCAATAATTCTGTTGTTAAAACAAAGGGACACAAAGAGCGTGCAAATGTCCCGTGCATGTTGTTGGTGGTCAAATCTGAAAGGCTTGCTTATGTGCAGCAAAGCTCCTTCTGCAACAGATGACTGAAGATGGCAGACAAAGTCACAAAGTTCACAGGCCACAGGCTGAGTCCCTGACCCTGGCGTCCTGGGCTCCCGCCCCCGGTGGCCTTTCCAGGCCCCTCCCTCAAGCAGTCAGACCGCCCAGGAGTCTACACCATGTTTTAACGTGTACAGTCCAGACTCCCAGGTGTATTAGAAAATCTGTGAGGACAAACACTACTTCTTCATGTCACCAAGACAATTATCGGCTCTTAAACAGGCACTCAGACGTTCCTAACTGCTACTGACGATAATTAGTTGTTTTTTTTTTTACAAGATCCCCTTGTTTTCAAACAGTTGATTCTCAATCAGAATTCCTCAGCTCAGATGTAAAACATGGTATGCCTTGAATTCGTATAAGACTCTAATTTCTTTGACTCTGTTTTCTTTAAATATCAAATTCATCCAGTATAAATTCATATTAAAGCAAAGGCCAACTCATATTAAAATAACAATCCAACAGAACCCACCAATTGGCCATCCCTGAACACTGGACCATCAGAATCTAAGCAAAACACTAGGTTCCCACCTGCCAGCCACGAATCCTGCACCACCAGCTCACTTTCAGCATTAATATCATGCAGAAATCTCAGAGGATCACTCGCATGTTTAACAGCCTCGTTTAATTCTTTTCTTCTTCTTTCCAACGATATGCATTTGGTTGTAAGTCTCTGAGGCACTTGCTCTTTCTGACAGTTGGTGATGTAAATTTGAATTGCAGCTGCTTCCACCTGCCCATCTGGTGCTTCTTCCTGCCAGGGGGGCGGGGGCAGTGGGGGTTCCACCCTAGCCACTGCCCTCAGATCTCTGTCAGCCCCTCTCAGCGAGGTGTCCACCTTGCACCACTGGGGAGGATTCGACGGAGAGAAGAACCCAAACAGGCGCCGAGCCTGCTTTTCAGAAACATTTTCAACAGTCTGGATGGGACCACTCAGAGCAGCTCAGGCCCCTGCCCCACGTCCACCCTGCCAAGCACCCCACGTCCCCCAGAAGCCAGCACATAAATCCAATTCAACTCCCAAGGACATTGTGTGAAACTGAAGTTTTGGGGAGATATTTTTCTTCCCCTTTTGAGTAACTAATAAGTTAGAAAAGAACCAAACCCTCAATGAATTACAGATGAGATTACACAGTATTATTATTCAGAGCTGAATGTTGATGTATAGCATACTGCCTGGTTTGAAAATTCTGGGACTGGGATGTTTATTCTTTTCTTTAGCTTTAGGTCTTTGTTTGTACTTAAGAATAAAACTATGCTTTACCCTGCCCACATGAGACATTCAAAAGGAGGAGAAGGGGACAGAGTCCAGGTGGAGAAGCCTGGCATCTCAGTCACTCAGCTGGTACCTTCTGAATGCATGCTATGTTGCAGCTGCTTCCAGGCATTCGGGGGACATATGAACAAAGGAAATGCAGATGTCGACCCAGAGGTGGGAAGCAAACAAAAACAGACACGGATAACAAACAGGTCATGTAGTGGAATGTTCAAAGGTGACAACCCTACAGACAAAAGAGTAGGAGAACCCCTCAGGGGCACCAGGAGAGATCCCAAGTGAACATAATTCAATTAACATGCTCCAGACAATCAGGCATGAGCCAATGGGTGTGCCTCATTAGTCTGCATCAAAATGCAAGTGTGAGGTTTTATATATGAAAACACAGAAACAGCTAATACTGGTATCAGCCACGTGGTGCTGATATTACCAAGGCCCAATAACTTGTGTGCAGTGTCTTTGCCAACACACTGGACTTGATAGGGTAGACACACACCACTCTGGAGTGGACACTTGTCTCCCATCCTCAGCCAAGTGCCAAAGGATGTGTGACCAGCCCCAAGAAGGGGGGACAGGAGAAGAATTGTCCCTTTCCCTCAAAGGGCCACACACGTCGGCTCTGGGCATAGCCCAGTGCTCACTCTCATCTGCAGGACAAAATCAATCAAGAACTCCACCTCACGTCAGCAAAGGAGCAGACACTTTAGTCTAAAGACACATAAGAAGTCTTTCTTTAATACAGGGAAATGTTAAAAGTGGATTCCAAATAAGAAGAAATTATACAAAAAGTGCATGGGAAAAATAGAATTAAAAGATAATACAAATCTTTGCATGAACTTTTTGAAGTACCCTACTACTTGTTCCTTGTATATACATATATTTATGGCAAAAGTAAGGCAGAATCAGGATGGGAGAGGCGTGCAGAGGCGGGGGAGCCCCACACACTCACTGGGCAGCAAGAGGACTCTGGCCAGGCCCCTGCTCTTGACTGCAGGCCGGGCCTTGAGCCTGGGTCACCAAGTTCTCCCCTGCCCAGCCTCACAAGCATGGTGATGCCTAGCCTTTCAAAAGTCAATGAAACTCTAAGAATGATAATAAAGAAATAACCCAAGTAAAAACTCGGCAGAAGGTCTGAATAGACATTTCTGCAAAAAGGATATACAAATGGCCATCAAGCACATGAAAAGATGCTCTACATCGTTAGTCATTAGACAAACACAAATCAGAACCACAATGAGAAACCACTTCAGACCCACCAGGATGGCCTAAAACACTCAAACACAAGGTGACCCTGTGATCCGCAATTCCTCTCACGTCAGGCTCCACAAACCCGCCATGAGACTGCGTCCTCCCACCCCGCCCAGCTGCTCGGCCACCGACCCTCATTCTGGGGGCACACGCAGCCTGACACGCCCACCCTGCCTCACTCTGCCGGGCACACCCTCCTGTCCCCGCTAAGCAGCATCCTGCCCAATACAAGTTCATCTTCAGGTAAAGCCTCTCCCTCATACCAAAGACTTCCAACTCAGAGAAAAAAAAAACCCAAACCACTATCAGTAACAATCTCTTAAAAGGGATGTTGTTACTCTATTGAATAGTTAGCTCCAAAGACTTTGGCAATCACCTGGCACACAGAAAGTGCTCAATGTATCTTGGTGAGCAAGCTAACAAAGTAGTACCCCTAGGCATACAACAGGTGCTCAACAGCTACGTAAGACTGGCTGAAACGATGCAGGCAACACAGCACAGAGCAGAGCTGTCCATTTAGTAGTACAGGGAAGCCTATAATTCTGTGCTGCCTTGGTGTCTGTTTTAAATGTGAGTTGGCCTTTCTCACACCAGAAGCAGGACCCAGGCATCGCAGACAGTCTCTAGTCCTCCCCGCAACAACCCTCAGTTCCTCAGTGTGGTTGATCCAGACATCTGCCTTAGTCACCTGCTACCTGGTGACCATGTCCCCACAGACAGCTAGACACAGCCCCTTGACCAGCCCTGCTGACCTCGCGCCTGGCATGGACAGTGTAGACAGCCACAGGGACCACCTCACAGTCACAGTGTGACCTCCTGGAATGTGAGCTGCTGGCTCTAAACTCACTGATTAAGCTGCCCAAGGGAAAGCCGTGCGGCAAACACCCTGGCACAAAGGCACTGGCCGACAGTCCCCTCCCTCAGCCTACCTGCCTCCCTGGCCTCCGTGCGTGTGGCCTCTAGTGGTCCCAGAGATGGAGAAGCACCAGGTCCCTTACTTCAGGTGGCAAAAGTGCTGAGTGGCCCCTGTCATGGGAGCCAAGCAGGAGTCGGTACTGGCTGCTGTCCTCCCCAGGATGTCACAGGATGCTCACTGCCGCATGCAAACAGCAGTGCATGCTGACACTTGTCCTGCCCCGATGTGGCTCTGCAGCAGTGCCAGCCACTGGGCCTTTCCTGTGCTCCCGCACCGCTGCTCGGCTGCCTGTTTGTGCTGAGGGCGGGCCTGGGGGCCCCAGCCTCCACGTCAGGCATCCCCTTTCTCCCAGTACCACTGCAGAAGGAGAAGCGAGGGGAGGGCTGAAGGAAAAGGGAGTAGCGGACACCCACAAGGCTGGTGGCCTCTGCCAGCCTCCCCTGTCCCAGGCCCATTCCAGGAAGCTTTTACACACATCAGACAAGCACAGATAGCTGCATCCCAACTCAACACGTCTGATTCAGCATTTCTAACAAGCTCCCAGGCGATCTATTTGTCTCACAGACATTAACGTACACAGCTCTCAGGAAGGCACCTCCCTAAGACACAGCCTTGGCCCACCCCACTAACTCAGCCCCAGCCCATAGGATCACAGTCCAGGCCAGGGGAGCACACAGGTCCAACCCCCGATGATGCTGTCACCGCCAGTCGGAGTGTGTGGGTGGGTGTGGGTGTGCATGCTTGCCTTTGGTGCCCAGCAGAAATTCCCACTTCTTCATAAACTTACGACAAGCCCCAATTCCCACGTCCTGATTACTTCACAACCCAAAATGCACAAACACACCTAAGTTTCTTGGATGGTGCAAAATCTATAGACGTAACACATAGGAACTCAAGTTTGGAATAACAGAAATCCTATGTTAGGACTGTTCACCAGAGAAGAGACCTCACTCGCTGTACCTATCCACTGGACAGAATTTGGGGGGCCAATCCTGAGGTTTGATACTACTTTGCACTTAATAGTGATGGATGCCTGGGCAGAGAAGCCACCAACAGGCCTCGAGACAGGGCTCTTTTCTTGGTGAGAACAGGTGACCTGGCTTCCTGCACTGTCCCTGATTTCCCCAGCATGTGGCCTACATACACACCTAAGAAGACATCCTGCATCTATTCTGCCAACAGGATTTAAAATTTGTAAATATGGGCTGAAGCTTCAAACGTGGGTCACTGTTGCCAGATGCAGAAATCCATCTGCCCCTTGTGAAAGAGCAAGTGTTATGTCTAGATGAGCCTTGGAGACATGATGCTCAGTGAATACCGGTCACAAAAGGACAAACACTGTGTGATTCCACGCAGACGAGGCACCCAGAGCAGCCAAGTTACAGAGACAGAAGGTAGAATGGAGGTCACAGGGGCTGGGGGAGGAGGACTGGGAAGTTGGTGTTCAACGGGGACAGAGATTCAGCTTTGCAGGATGAAAAGAGGTCTGGGGATGGACGGTGGGGAGGGATGCACACAGTGTGAATGTACTTAACGTCCCTGCACACTGAAAAAGGGTTAAAATGGTAAATTTCATGTTATGTATATTTTATCACAATTTTAAAAAGTAAAAATTAACGCTTTTTTTGGTAAAAAGTGTTACGTCCTTGAGTTTGGTGAAGTGGTGCTCCTTGCCCCACTCCACAGGCCAGACTCAGCCATAAGTCTTTCATCAACATCCAAACTGTGTCCTGGACACAGCTGGGTCAGAGGCCAAGTGAGTGGTCCCACCATGACCCTGGCTCACCTGATCACTTGGTCACTGCTCTCAGTGGCTTTTGGACGTTCATCTAAATCCCAAAGCTACCACACATGTAAGTAAGTGTGACTTGGCAGCCTGCCCACAGAGGAAATCCTCACCAAGCCACCCAGCTGCAGAGGGACTGTTCCCCTCCCACAGACCCCAAAGCCAGAGGACCTCGGAGGGAGCAGCAGTGCACAAAGAGCCAGGAGCCACCTCCGTGCCCCTCTCTCCTGCTCTGTGTTTTCTCAGATTCTGTATTTGTCAATTTGGCATCATTTATCACAGGGCCAACTGTATTAACTATATTTTCCTATTTCTGGATTCTTCATGCTCTGGCAGCATTCGTGGCCCCACTAACTGGGGAAAGACTGCCCTTCCCAGGGCCAGCAAATCTTAGAGACAGCACAGGGCTCACAGGAGCTCACCATTCTTGCCAACCAATCCAGAGGTCTACCCCCAGCTACCTGCTACATCAAACTCTTACATACAAGCCAATAACTTCCTGCTAGACTCCAGCCCAGGGCTAGGCACCAGGTACCAACCAGGGGAGTGCTTGTGCACTAAAGCCTGCCAGGACTATTCAGCCTAGCTGCTAGGTTTGTGTCCCCCAAAGTTCTATGTATTAATCCCCCCTGTAACAGTGTTGAGGGTGGGAAATCCTATTACCGTAATTTAAAGGTGGGGCCTTAAAGAGGTGATTGGATCGTGAGGATTGCGCCCTTGTGAATGGATTGACCCATTTATGAAGTAATGAGTTGGTGGTTTAATGGTGGTCATGGGTGAGGTTCTGATGGCTTTATAAGGACAGCCAGTGAGGAGCTCATCTCTCTCCGGCTCAGCCATTTGCCATGTGACACCCCGCGTCACTATAGAGTCACCACCAAGAACAAGGCCCTCACCAGATGTGTTCCCTGGACTTTGGACTTCCCAGCCTCCAAAACTGTAAAAAATAAGTTTTATTTCTTTACACATTATCCAGTTTCAAGTACGCTGCTATAAGCAACAGAAACAGACTAATACACTAGCGCAGCCCAAGCCCCCCTGCCCGGCCTTTCCTGTGCAGAAACCACTCAGGGCTCCAGCCTCAGCTCTGCCCTCATTGCTGTCTGCTCCTGACCCAGCTGGGGCTTCCCTGCGTGGTGTGGAGTCTCCCCTTCTCCTAGGAAATAAGAGGAACAAAATCTTCTTTCAGTGTAAAATCCCACAGGCACAATCACTGATACCCCACCCACCACGATGTGGGACTACATCCTGGTGGCCACCTGAAGACAGGAAGTGACACCACACTCCAATGCTGGCTCCCCCACTGGCCCTGGGGAAGGGGAGGGGGAGAGGTCAGTGGTCTTCTGGTGGGTGAGAGGGCTCAGCAATGGAGAGCACAGCCTCAGAAAGCCAACCCCCCAGCTCCAGCCGGATCTGGATTCAACATTCCAGGGGCACAGGTCTGGGCAAGTCATGCTACCTCTCTCTGCCTCAGTTTCCCCATCTGTCAAAGGGACTAATAATAGCACTCCCCCTCATGGACTGCTCCAAAGACTAAGTGGGATAATTCACCTGAAGAACACAGAGCAGACCCTGACATGAATCAAGGGCTAAGGAATGATTCTGACTCCAAGCAGCGTCTGGCCAGACAGCTTGCGATGGGAAGTGGAGGCTCCCCGCCTGGCTGAGGTCTCATCACCCAAGCTCCTTGGCAGGAGGGACTAAGCACCACTGACCTTGAGTCATCATTGCTAGTTCAATAAATATTGAGGACTGAACACGAAAAAGCTATCAGCAAGTTGATTATCCTATTTATCTTACTATAGATTTGGAACAGAAAGATTGGTAAGAAAACCAACCGTGCGTGGTATCACCGCTCTTGTCTGCAGGAGGCTGAGCTTAGGCTGTCAGGCAAGTGAGTAAGTGTGCCGTGGCTTCGAGTCCCCAAATGGGAGAGCAATCACGGTTTTTGTGGTTCTGCAGATTCAGAAACTGTAACCTTCCACACCCATATTTCCCCTGACACAGTTCCCAAAATAAAAGAGCTCTATGATCCAACACATTTGGGAAACAATGTGTTAGAAAATACAAAACAGGTTTCTGTAAAACTGCATATACCACTTTCCAAATGTGTCCACTCTGGAGACTTTCTTCTATGAAGGATATTAAGGGATTGGTGCTCAGGGAAACCCACTTTGGGAAATGTCACTGCAGCCACAGAAGAAAATTTGAAAGTCCCACCGCTGATCGTGGCAGCTTTGAGGCCAGTCCAGTGGTCAGCATGGATCCCCCAGATTACAAACACTTTACAATCACACAACAATTTCATAATGGTGTGACCAGTGGAGAGAAGAGATTCCATCCTGCACAACCGACTAGATACACAATCAAGAGACTGAAGCAACACCTAAGGCATAAGTGATACTTAAACATACAAAAGAACCAGCATCAGAATTGCAACACCTAAGGCATAAGTGATACTTAAACATACAAAAGAACCAGCATCAGAATTTGCTTCTGGTCCTCACAAAAATTCTTTTCAACTCAACTTATGATCCAAAGACATTTTGACTCTTCGTCTGTTTTCTGTTGCTTATAACAGAATACCTGAAACTGGGTAATTTATAAAGAAACAGAATTTATTGCTTATAGTTTTGGAGCCTGTAAAGTCCCAGGTCAAAGGGACATATCTGGTGAGGGCCTTCTTGCTGGCGGGGACTCTCTGCAGAGTCCTGAGGCAGCACAGAGCATCAGACAGCAAGAGGGCCAAGTGTGCTAGTTCAGGTCTCTCTTCCTCTTATAAAGCCACCAGTCCCACTTCCGTGATAATCCATAATCCATTCACCCATTAATCTATTAATCCTTGAATATATTAATCCATTCATAATAGCAGAGCCCTCATGACCCAATCGTTTCTTAAAAGCCCCACATCTCAATACCATAGTTGGATTTCCCACTCTCTTAATACTGTTACAGTGGGGGATAAATTTCAACATGAGTCATGGAGGTGAACAACATTCAAACCATAGCAGACACCTGCCCAAGTGACTTCTGATGAAAGACAGCAGAGCAAAGGTGCTTTCCACTCTACTCCCCTCACTGAATCACTCCATTTTCAAGAAAACCTACACACAGTCCCACCTCTAAGCCACCGAGAAGTCTGAAACAAATCGAGGGTAGGCACTTAAAGCCAAAACACACCTCCACAAACCTCAGGAAGAGAAGGAACTACTCTAATACCTCAGGTGGCATCCTCACAAAATGCCCAACCAATGAATGACCACATAAGGGGATAATAGGGCCACAGGGGTGCGGGATCCTGAGCACTGTGAGTGTCCCCATGGAACTGACTCCCACTTCACAGAACACCAGGGAGCAAAGAGAAAAGAAAAGCCAAGACTTACTGCCTTTGTTTAAACTCCCAGACCTGTGTCTTACAGCAGTAGTTGCTCAACCCTAAGTGCACAGTAGACTTCACTGGAAGCTTTAAAGAAAATCTGGGTGCCCAAGCCACACCCCAGCCAATTTAATTAGAATCATAAGCAGGGAGGAGACAAACCCAGTCACCATACCTTTTAAAGCTCCCCAGAAAAGCAGAGATTCCCAAGTTTAGCTGTACATTAGAGTCACCTGGAAGCTTTTATACATAACCTGGGTCTCACCCCAGACTAATGAAAAGCTGCAAAAGTGAGTCCATCAGGCAGTCAAGGTTGAAAATCAGAGTCCAGAGAAAGTCATGGAGAAACAGCAGAACAGTTGACTACAGGCAGCTGAGATTCAAGACCCCTGTAGGCAGTGCTTCTGAAGAAGAGAATAGATAGCAGACAGAAACACGTGCATTCAAAGGTACAACAGATCAAAATGAAACTGAAATAAAGCAAGACAATTTGCAGGCTAAAGATTTAATCCCAAGAAAAAAGGATATAGAACAACCATTGTCAAGGCAAAGAATTCATAATATTTGCCTGGTAAATCTTTGCTCTTCTTTTTATTTTTTAACCTTCCAGTCACTTGGATTTAAACAGGTATTTTTGCATAAAAGTCAAAGAAAATCAAACAAAAGGGAGAGAAAAAGGAAGCACTAAGAATAGGAAATATAATCCCCCAAATGTGACAGAATTAAGGCTAAATACGTTATCTCAATAAATATAACTAAGGAAAAACTAATACATAGAAGAAAAAGATAATCTGATAGGACCAAAACCCAAATAAAGCTATTTGTGATATTTAAAATATCTGTCTGAATCTGAACAACAGAAAATAGGAAAACTTTTGAAGGTAAAGACTGACTAGGCAAATGTCACATGTAAGAAAGAACCATAATATGAATGTCAGACATGACTTGATTAGGAGCAATAAAGCAAAATGGACATCTTAAAATGATTAAGGGTAGATTTCTCAGTAAAGATCTGTTACGAATATATGCAGCAAACATCACAGTGTCCAAAACACAATGTAAAACCTGAAGTAAAATCAGATGAACAGACAGAAATAACTACAGAGTACCCCTGTAACTCATCTCTCTACCTTGGTTTGAGGAAAGTGGAGCTGGTTTGGTCAGGCCCCTGGCCTCATATCCGGCTGGGTATGATTCAACACATCCATTGTAAACAAGTTATGGAAGAGTAGAGTTAGTGCACATGTGCACCCATGTACCCCTTGGTTCGTTGCCATTACTGTGTACTTTCGGTATAAAAGACAACGGCTTCGAACCGCTGGCAGCAGAGCTCACGTTTGAAATAAATCATGTCAACTTTACCTCGTTTTTCTTTCGCTTCTCTGGCTCACGACCTGCACAGAACCAGGTGGACGGGTCTGTGACCCAGCCCAACAATTGGTATAGTCGGCAGGATTCGAGCAGGTAAGGATGCCACAGGCCCCACAGGAGGGGGAGGATAGGTGGCCGCCCTTGAGCACGTGGTACCCAGGAGCCATGTTTCTGTGGATCTGGGCTCCACTGGAAACATGGGACCAAGTGCACGGGTCCCCTGTGAGTATCGAGAAAGCTCTCCAGGTCTTGAGCTCCACAGTGAAGGATGAAGAGTCTTGGAGAGTGGCTGGCGGGATGGGCCGGCTGATGCTTACCGCACCGCGAGCCAGCATGGATCAGGTGCTCTGTGACACAGCACGGCTTCGAGAGTTGACAGGAGAAGCAGACATGCTGGAGACACGAGTGCACGCTCTAGAAGCTGAAGTGCAGCAACAGGTCACTCCTATTGCTGACGCCAGGGACGATGACAAACCCAAGGGTGAGTACATTCCCATGGGTGAGACTGTACACCTCCTAGCATGACCTGTGGTTCATCAGAAACTGAAGTATGAACAGCCCATGGGAACAGGTGGAGTACCAGTAGGCAACCCACAAGTGACCCAATTCACTACATATATCCCCTACACTCAAGCTGAGTTGTTGGACTTAGGGAAACAGTTCCAGCAGAAACAGCAACTCCTAGCTGCTTGGCTCTTGCAGCTGTGGAACCTAGGGGTGCATGGTGTAATGTGCTCTAGTGAAGAGATGGAAGAGTTGGCTTCTACCCCCACCCAACCATCCCTGCGCCAGCAGATTCAGAACAACTGCAGATACACACAGGGCAAGGCAACCACTCCTTGATGGACTGGGTGAATGCACCCATCCAGACCGTGTGGATGAACGCTGGAGGACTGCCCGAAACTGTGAGTAAATGGTAAACGTATGCTGAGCTGGTTTCAGTGATTCAGGAGCTAAGGATGCAACAGTCCATGCTTAATGTGAACACCTGTGCCCGGATGATGAACGCTTCACTGGCGACATGAGGGACGTGGTGTTACAAAATGTTCCATCGACATCCTTTGGGTCACTGGTGGCTATATTGGCCCCATACATTGGTCATCCTATACATGAAGTGATGACCGTGATGGCCAATCTGGGGGAAGCCAAGGGAAGGGGACAAACAAAGAGGGTCTGGAAGGTGGTAAAGGCAAAATCCCTGAAAAGTACTCAGAGTGTTGCCCTAAAGGGACCAAATAAAACTAGGCATATACAGATGTGGTTTCACTTGCTTACAGCAGGAGTTGATAGAGAGAAAACTGACTGACAACCAAATGCGGTCTTGTTTGTCTCATGGCAACAACTGTGCCCCCAACAGCATAATTCCAGACTCCCCCAAGAGGCAAATGACAAGGTACGCCCAGTATAATTGAAGGATTTTATAGCCACTTCTCGGAAGCAGATGGACTGTTCTCTGTCAGTTAGGGAACAGGCTGAGGTGCTCGCCTCCCAGGGGCAGACAAGGACCAGAGGCCTCATGTGGAACTGGCAATACACTGGTCTGAGGCAAATGTACAGTGTGTGTTAGCATTGGTGGATGCCAGCACAGAATGTAGCCTGATAAACAGCAACCCAGATAAGTTTCCAGGGGCCACAGTGAATGTTGATGGCTATGGAGGATAGACTATCACAGGCAAAGCTGTGTCTTTGCTGCTGAGCATTGGATGGTTGCCCTCGCGTGTATATACTGTATATGTATCCCCAGTAGCTGAATACATCTTGGGTACAGATGTACTTTATGGTTTGTGCCTGCAAATGACAGTTGGGGAATTATGGCTGTGGATCCAGACAGTAAAGCCTGTGCTGCAGGGACATGCCAACTATGGTCCACAGGTGTTACCCAAGCCAGGTGCTACCCAAAAACCTGATGGTACTTGGAGAATGACTGTGGACTATCGAGAACTGAACAAAGTAGTGCTTCCTTTGCATGCAGCTGTGCCTTCAGTTCATGATTTAATGGATCAGCCAACAACTCATCATTATGTACTTATCATTATGTATTGGACCTTGCACATGCTTTCTTCTCTATCCTGATTTTGGCTGATAGCCAAGATCAATTTGCCTTCACCTGGGAAGGAAGCCAGTGGACTTTTCAAGTGTTGCCCCAAGGCTACCTGCATAGCCCAACCATCTGTCCTGGTTTAGTGGCTGGAGATCTAGCCAAGTGGAGTAGGACCAGCATGGTTACAGTGTTTCACTATATAGATGACGTGTTTCTAACCTCTGATTCTCTTGCAGATTTAACCAAGGTGGCTCTGATGCTGCTAGGCCATTTGGAACAATATGGGTGGGCCGTGAACATAACCAAAGTACAAGGACCTGGGCTGTCTGTCAAATTCTTGAGAGTTGTTTGGTTGGATAAGACACAGGTCATTCCAGAAGCCATAGTAGATAAAATACAAGCATATCCTCAGCCCACAACGGTGGCACAGCTACAGACTTATTTGGGACTATTGGGTTATTGGAGAGCTTTTGTACCACATATGGCCCAAACGGCATGCCCACTGCAGGCACTGACAAAAAAAAAGGAGCTCCTTGGGATTGGACTGAGGATGTAGAAGGAGCTTACTGGGCTACTAAGAAGGCGATACAGCAAGTGCAGGCTTTGCAAGTGGCTGATCCTACTAAGTCTTTTGAATTAGATGTACACATAACCCAGAAAGGGTCAGGATGAGTTTTGTGGATGAGACAAGATTGATTCTGAACACCTATAGAGTTCTGGTCTCAGCTCTGGAAGGGAGCTGAAGTGTGTCATTCCCTGAGTGGGAAACAGTTGGCAGCTGTGTACTCTGCCCTGATGGCCACTGAAGCCATCACAGGAACTGCCAAGGTCCTAGTGAGGACAACATAGCCCATTCTAGGTTGGTTGCAGATGTGGGCAACCGCCCCTAAAACCGGTGTGGCTCAGACTCCCAGTCTGTCTAAATGGGGAGCATATATCGAGCAGAGAAGTACTGTGTCAACAAGTTCTCTGTCTAATGAGCTACAGACTGTATTAGGACCAGTAGAGGTTGTGGAGGAAACTTTGACACAAACTGTACCCATGGAGGTGGAGGCCACACCTTTCCACAAGGGACAGGGACCCACTGTGGAGCAAGCTTGGTATACAGATGGCTTCAGCATGAGACCCTCAGCATCATGGACAGCTGTTGCTGTCCGGCCCTTCACAGGTACCATGTGGTATGAGAATGGTATAGGGCAAAGCAGCCAGTGGGTTGAGTTAAGAGCAGTATGGATGGTGATAAAAAATGATCCTGGGCCATTAACCATCTGCACTGACAGCTAGGCTGTATTCAAGTGTTTGACCCTTTGGATCTCCACTTGGAAGTATCAGTAGTGGCTGGTAGGTCACCGACCCCTGTGGGGACAAGCCGTGTGGCAGGAATTATAGGAATTAGGACAGGAGAAAGATGTGACTCTTTTCCATGTCACAGGACACTTTCCCTTAGCCAGTCCAGGCAATGATGAAGCTGATGCGCTGGCTAAGGTAAGATGGCTGGAGAGAGCCCCAGCTGCTGAGGTAGCCCAGTGGTTACATCAACAGATGCAGCATGCTGGCAGTAAAACCATGTGGATGGCAGCTCAAAGATGGGCGCTGCCTATAAAATGGGAAGATGTGGTGAACGCCTGTCGCATGTGCTCAGTATGCACTCAGGAGAGTCCACACCCAGGATGGGTGCCACATGCTGATGGGCAGATAACTCGAGGAAGGGTGCCCCTAACTCGATGGCAAGTGGATTTTGTGAGGCCGCTTCCCACATCAGAGAATATCAGGTATATTTTTACAGCCATTGATACAGCTACAGGTCTTCTGTTTTTATGGCCCTGCAAGGCCCCAGACCAGGTAAGCACTATTAAGGCACTGAATAGCCTTACGGCCACGTATCGTCAGCCCCTGGTCACAGAAAGTGATAATGAACACACTTTACTGGACCTGAAGTACAGAAGTGGGCTTCCCAGTTGTCTATTCAATGGAAACTACATGGGTCATATCACCCCCAGGCAGCAGGAATGAATGAATGGTACAACAGTCTTCTGAAAAACGGACTTAGGCTATCTGCCCAAGTCCCATCCCTGAAGGAGTGGACAGCAGTTATGGCCAATGGTCAGGATCCTAAATGAGAGACCCTGCAAGAGCAGGCCCTCTCCAGTGGAGGCTCTGTTGCATAGGGCTGCAGCACCTGTTCAATTGCAGGTGACTACTAAAGATGAGATTCCGAAACCTGGATATAATAAGAAGGGAAATAGCCTCTTACCAGCCCCAACCTGTTTGCAGCAAGGACAAACAGTACAATGGGAATGGCCATGGAAAATAGAAGCCCCCCACGTATGTTGGGTAGGCCTAGCTGGACCTTGGGGAAGAGAATTAGAAGAGGACTTGCAAGTCTCACCTTGGGTAATGAGTATCTGGCCTCCCCAAGTAAAGGTAATGTGGCCTGGAACAGATAAATGCTCTATCTTAAAGGGTACATTTGTATTGTCATTGTAGCCAATTATGAGTTCGCCCATACTGTTACATGTAGAACTACAAATCCTACAGTGTTAGCTGATAAGGTGAGGTATCATAGGCCAGGTAAGGCGCCTGTGCCTGCAACCATTCTCTCTCAAGATGGTAAGTTGGCATGTATTCTGCCAGAGGGGCAAGAGCTCCCTCTATTGGTGCCACTAACCCTCTTGTCCTTCCACCCATAGTCGACTGGGCACATGCATGCTCGTGTGGCCAACATCACTGCTTGTTGGGTGTGCACCAAATTTCCCACCAGTGTGGCCACAGGATTTCCATGGAAGATCATTCCAGCGACAACTGCTAATTGGACCTGGTTTGTACAGAATTTTTCTCATGATGCCATCTGGAATATTACTAAAAAACACATTGTAAAAGAAGTGAAAGCCTGCCTAAATGTTAGTAAGCCCTGGGAAGGATTTAGCGTATGGGAGGTGTTTTCTTGGTTAGTAGCTGAAAGGGTAGAGTTACAGGGACAAACTGCAAGATGTATAGAACGTACCATAGGTACAGAAATCATGGGCTGGACTCCCAGTCTCCAATGTCAAGAAATAAAATATGATACTGGGAATAGATACTGTGAATAGTTATACCAGTACTACAGGGGGCATTATGGGCATGTGGAAATTATGGATGGCCATATCTTCTGATGTACCTGGGGCAACCCTTATTTACCAGCCTCAGTGTACATAACACTGGACCAGTGTCCCTCTAATTGGGACTCTGTTAAAGACAGAGTAAAATGCACCCCCTGTTGGTATTAACCACTGACTCTGTTTTTGCCACAAGAAGCAGCTTTAGTATGTGAGTGGCAAATAACTGCATTAGCTAATCATGTTGCCAGAGCCCTGAACCAAATCCATCATGCCTTAATTACCCCTCTTAGATCAGGAACTTTATTAGATGAGAAAGGCGGTGTTGCAAAACTGAATGGCCCTAGACATGTTGACAGCATCCCAGGGTGGGGTGTGCACCCTCCTTGGAACAGAATGTTGTATATCCATCCCTGACTATCATCATAATGTTACATAGGCTTTACAGCAGTTAACCAATGAGATCCCTGCTGTGCAAGAAATGACTGGAGATCCCCTCCAGGAGTGGTGGCTGATATGTTGTCCTCCTGGAGGTGGGTGTTAGCTGTACTGGGAGAAAGCACCTGTGTTTTGGTGGCATGTTGCTGCAGCCTGTATTGCTGCTGTGGCCTACGGGTGCAAGGGTCAGCCAGCCTCGCTAAGGGAACATCGCAGAAGATCTCAGACGCGTAGATTGTATGGCAAGGGACCCTGAAGGGGTGGGATGTAAGGAAAATGGGGTTAGTTTGGTCAGATCCCCTCGCTTCATATCTGGCTGGGTATGATTCAGCACATCCATTGTAAACAAGTTATGTAAGAGTGGTGTTAGTGCACATGCGCGCCCATGTATCCCTTGCCTCATTGTCGCTATTGTGTACTTTCGGTATAAAAGACAATGCCCTGAACCACGGGCCGGCAGAGCTTGCATCTGAAATAAAGCATGTCCACTTTGCCTGCCCAGTTTTTCTTTCACTTACCTGACTCTTGACCTGCACAGGATAGGGTAGAGGGGTCTGTGATCCAGCCTGACACTTGGGCATATAAGGAAGATAAAAAGTATAAGTAAAGATACAGAAAAACGATGTAACCAATGAATTTGCTCTAAACCGAAATTATTTCCCAGAATAAAGTTAAATACAGTTATTTCCCAGAAAAAAGAAACATGAATGGCTTATAAAGTCTCGGTTCCCACTGTATATAACAAATAATAAGCCGTTAGAAAAAAATCAAATTCTTTAAAACCAAAATACAGCAGATCACACTCTGTACACAAAAATGCAATGAAACTGCGAAATAACTCCCTAACTCCTGAATCACAGAAAAAATGAAAATTGAGATTACAGGCTATTTGGAAAACAACAATACCAAAAACAATGCAACATGTCACAATCTAAAAGCTGTAGCTAAAAATACATTCATAGGAAAATGCATACCCTTAAGAATTGCCTTACTTATACAAGGGGTTAAAGAGTTAATCCTACCAAATATTAAAATTTATAAAACTATGGCAATTAAAAGTGGAATAGTAACTGAGTAGTCCAGAAAGAGCACCAATCTTAAAATAGAATTTTAATACCAAAAGAAGAAAAAAAGCTACTTTTCAAATTATTGATAAAGAACAAATTATACAATAAAGGATTTCAGTGCAACTCATTTTTCTGGGGAGAATAAATAAAGTTGAATCTAAATTCTATGTGAATCAAAGATTTAACCATAAAAAGTAAAATCATAAGAACCCTCCCCAAAAAAGGATAATTTAAAAAAATAATCTTAGAATGATAAAGCGATTCCAATGCAAGACTCAAAACTCAAAATATATAAAGTAAAAGCTGGCTTAGTTTGACTCCATAGAAATTAAAACTTTCTGCATGGAAACAAATATTGTAAGCAGAGCCAAAAGACAACCTGAGAAAAAATGTTTTTAAAAGATCTGGAATATGGCTAAATATTCTTAGAACTAACAGAAAACTAGTAGAGAAAGAGGACAGTTATTTCCCAGGATAAAGAAATACAAATGCCTGATAAAGACAGTCAGTTGCACAGATGATTTTTCAAAGGTCAATATGCAGAATTAAGATCCCTCTTCTACTTTTCACACTTCCTAACATTAAAATACCCAATAACTTCCAATGTTGGTGGGGCCTGGAAAAACCTGAAGAGTTCGCACACCGTTGCTGGGAGCATAAATTGCTGTCCCCTTCTGGGAGAGCAACTTTGTAGACTCTACCAAAAATTTAAATACAATAGCTTGAACAAAGAAATTTTACTTCTGACAATTGACTTTACAGATTCTCATAAAAGGGTAAAAAAAAAAGTGTCTACAGATGTTGACTGCACAGCTGTTTCATGTAGTAGCCCCAAATCAGAAGTATCCATCCAGAGGAGACCTGAGAAATAAACTATGCATATACAAAGGACAGATATAAGCAATGGTTTAAGAAGGTGAGGTAGCATGGCATGCACTAATATGGAAAGATTTATAAGAACTATTGTTACGTGAGAACAGCAAACCTCAGTGTGGTAGGTATGGTATGACCTCATTGCATATAAAAACAAATAAATGATGCTACAATGTGGATGAACCTTGAAAACATTATGCTAAACGAAAGAAGCCAGATGCAAAAGACCACAAGTGTATGACTCCATTTATATGCAACGTCCAGAGCAGGCAAGTCCATAGAGACAGAAAGTAGTAGATTAGTGGTTGCCAGAGGCTGGGAAACAGGGGGAGGGAGCAAGGGGGAGTGACTGCTAATGGCGAGGGGCTTTCCTTTGGGGGTGACACATGTTCTGGAAACAGATAGACGTGGTGGTTGCACAGCACTGTGACTGCAGTAAATGCCCCCAGGCTGGTCACTTTGAAATGGTTAATTTTATGTTATACGGATTTTACCACAGTTTTAAAAAATAAGCAAGTAAAGGAGATGCACAGAGAAGCACAGGTGCTCGAAAGTGTCTGGAATGAAGCCCAAAGACGGTGCGCAGGGTTTGTCCGCGAGGCTGGGGGCAGGGAGGCGCGGAGGGGAGCCGTGAGAGACGGTCTTCATTTCACACCCTTCTCAGCTGGTTTTTTAAACCATCAGGATGTGCTACTGGATTTTTTCATTTTTTTGTTTTGTTTTTCTTGATTTTTACTTAATCAAGTACTAAATACATTACCCTAATATAAAACTTAAACAGTCCAGAAAAAGCTAAATGAAGTCCCTTTTGACCACACCCCAATGCCAAGAGGGGCCTTAGAAATATCTGCCTCCAAAGAAGACACAAAATATGTGGTATTGTTTTGTGAAGGTTTTTACATTGTGAGCTTTTTAAATAAATACTTGTAATTATAAATAAATAATTGGCCCAAGCCAGCTCCCTCAACATCACAATGAACCCCCCTCCCCCACCGACCCCCCACAGCTCACAGCAGGCCTCATTCCTGGCTGGGAAGAAAGCAATCATGAAGAGCATTTTTTAAAACTTAATCCTTGGCAGTCCACCTTATACTCACGTTTGGCTTTTGTACTTTCTTTTTTGTTTTGTTTTACTTTTAATCAGCTCAGCTTTTAGAACCCTTAGAAACATGTGGCCAATCAACTAGAAAAAACTTGACAATTGTGGTTCCTTTTAAAATTATTATTTTTTTAAAAAGAAAGAAAATGAGCTCAAAGTTTAGAATAATAGAAAAAAAAAAGTAAGTGCACCTTATCTGAACTCTGAAAACACAACATTTCACTAATTAGAGGTAATTGTGCCTGGGCTCTGCCTTTCGGAAATAATGGATTTTCCATCTTCCAAAAGAAAATGATAATGACATTCTTTCCAAAATAAAAATTTCAAACTAAAATGATGACACGCTGAGTTCTGCAAACAGTGAAGGAGAGCTGGCATACATCAAAAAGCTAGCTGGTCTCGAGAAACGATTATGTTCCGTATATAAGCAGAAGACAGAATTTGGCATCTCCTCCAGGCCAAAGCATCCACTGGGCTCTTTTTAAAGGCCACCTTCCAGTCGCCAACAGCCATCCCGCAATATGCCATGGCTAATGCCCTTCCTCAGCGCACAGCCCGTGGGGCCCCACCCCAGCATCCAGGGGGCTGCGCCTGCACCAGGCACCTCTAGGGAGCAGCTGGCCAAGCACCCCCGACCTTCCCTGGGAGCCTCTACAAAGCTGGAGGAGCAAACTCAGGCCAGCCTCAAGTCTGCACCTCTTTGGCAGCTGTCCCTTGGCTTTGGAAGACAGGACAAAAGGCAACAAAGGTGCCTCTGAGTCCAAAGGACAGAGAAATGCGCTTCCAGGACTCCTTCCCTGACAAACCCTCTCCGACTTCAAAGGGCTTCCAGGTCTCGCATAAATTATGCATGCTGACAGCCCACAGTTCCAGCCACCATGAGGATGTTTGTTCTGGTTGGCTTTTGTTTTTGTTTTTGCCCAGCACCCCCAGCAATTACCCCCCCACCCCCACCCCTTCAGGGTCAGGGACACAAAGGCCCATGGCTAGGGCAGCACAGGGAGCCTGGCATCCTGTGCCTGGCCCTGGGGTGGCATTGGAGGCTCCACACAGCTGTCCTACGACAGTGCCCACCCCACATCCGGGAAGCCCTGCTGCAGAACCACACACCCCAACCAAAGCTCACTGTGAACCACTTGGCTCAAGGTCCTTTCCTCCAGGCAAACACTGGAGGGAGAAGAGGGGGACAGACGGGCAGCAGCTGACCAATGGCTCCAAGAGAAGGCATTGCATGGAGGAATGGGCCTGCAGAGAGGTGCCCTGTGTCCTCGGGGCTGGCCAGGCACAGGGACAGTAAGCTCCCAGGAAGACAGAATTGCCCTCTGATGCCAAGTAAGGCACCTCTGGCCAGGCTGGACCGCCAGCTCCTGAGCACAGCATTGACCAGCGTCAGTGGCCAGGACCTGTCAGCTGACCTCCCCAGGCCCCAAACCTCAGCAACAGGAGGGGTGTCAGCTAGCAGGGAAACCTCGTACCAAATAAATGCTTATGCAGAAACCCCAAAAGCAGAATCAGCGCAAGCAGGACTTGTAAGTTTGCTGGTGTTACTAGAGGAGAGGGTCTGGGGTAGTTCGGGTCACTGAACTTTTGACCCTGTCCCTTATCAGGTTCTTGATGCCACTTCAGGAAAGAAATCAAGAGCAGAGTCAGAGTAGCAAGTGAAAGAAAGTTTAGTAGAAAGAATAAGGAATATGCTCTTCACAGGCAAAGTGCGGGCAGGCTCCAGAGTGAGCTGCTGCCTCCTTTTGCCCTGGCTTCCAGCTGTTATCGGTGGCTACCTACCCATATTCATGCTGTCTATGAATATTTAGGTAAGGGGGTGGTTCCCAGTCACGTAACTCTTATGTAACTCCTAGTCTGTGCATGCTGGACCATGGGCTTTGATCAAGTTTCTTCCTGTGGTCTCAATCTCCCTGTGTTGTGCTGAAAATAGGTGCAACATGCAACAGTAATGGTCTCTGAGCTCCAGGGGTGTGGCTTGAGACCCAGCCTCGGGGAAACTGAGCACCTCCTCTCTCCCTCCCCCTCAGAGATCCCATTGCCTTGATCTTAAGGTCTGTCTTCTATAGCTTCTTCAGGCTGTCGGTGCTGGAAGCCCTGCCTATCTGGGAATAGAAATCTCTAGAAAACTGATCTAGGGGCCCCAGCTCAGTCTCAGGTGGTTGTGTGGGAATAGGAGAGAAGCCACGTAAGGTCATCATCTTCACGTGAAACTGCTGAAGTTTGGAAGAGACAAACTTAACAAGCAAGTTGAATAAGCAAGGACCAAATAAAAGCGTGAGCAAAACTATAACTAAGCATCCCAACAGAGGAAGGAACCAGGTCATGCTGGATAGTGAATCCTTCACATATGTCATTGGCGGTGTCACTCTGCCCAGGTGCAAGCAACCGTGTAGCCTGGGCATGAATATTTTTTATGTCTTGTTCCACTTGTTCAGTGACATTAGTGTAGGTACGGCAAGTTTTATTAATGGTAGCACAGACCTCCCCCCACCTCCCCACCCCCGCCTTGTTCAGCTAGGAGGTAATCTAGGGCCAGGTGGTTGTCTAGAACAACACTAGCTAGGGAGTCAAGAAACACTGGAGTTTTTGTACAGCATCACCAGTTGTCTGGGCTAACTCTGTTACAGTGCCAGTCAAGTTCTGTAAGGCGACTTCATGATATGTAAATCCTGCCCAGAGAGCAGCTAATCCAATAGCTGCTCCAGCACCTGCTAATATTAAGCCAATGGCTCGTTCTCCATGCATGTCTTGTTATAGACAAATACACCGTTAGGAGCCAAGTTTCCTAGCATACATTGTCCTGTAAATATCAAACTAGCTATATGTGGATAGGCCCTTAAGGACTGAGGAAAACCTTCCACTTGGGTTTATGAAATTTGGGGTCCAATTTACTGGCAGTCAGTTTGAGGGGTCTGCACACAAGAAGACATATCCTGATAGAGCACAGGCTCTTTTGGGAGAAGTTTGTTGAATCCTTTAATTATTTGCAATATCCAACCATGGGAATAAAAACTTAAAATCTGGGGAAAGCAGCCCACCCGACTGGAAAATAATAAATCCTTACTCCACAAAGTTGTGTTAAATGCTGCCTTGGGGATGTCAAAACCTATTTTCCAGGAACCAGGGGGTAGGTCATATCCTTTCCACAGGCTACATTTACTTTTTGGTACCTGGTGTTCACTTGCTAGGGGTGTTCCTGGCATGGCACCAATGGGTGTTCTTTGGCATACGAGAATTTGAAAGAGTCCTGGGGTATATCATTAGGGGAGCCCAGATCATGGATCTTGTAGAAGGCAGGCTATATTAAGCATAGTGTAATCTGATTTCCGTTTTATCTTTCTACATAGGATCTGTGCTGTCTATGGAGACTTCAATGGCCAGCGGGCCTGGTTCCCAAGACAGAAATGTCATGTGGAAGTCCCCTCATGGGGACTGCCCTCACTGGGTTCAACCGAACATGAGGGTCACAATGACACATCTGGCAGATAGGAACATTTCCCCTTTAGCTATAGCAGAAGACATGCTGACCATAGCACTGTTTTTCCATTCTGCATAAGCCATTGTAAGTGATGAAAGGAGGGTGGTCAGGTAGCAGATGTTCATTTTTATCACCATAACAAGGGTCTCTAGGCTCAGCACAGACAGAATAAATCTTTACTGGAAGAATAGGTTTGGCAAAATAGCAGAATGACATTAGAATACTCAGTATCACCAGGAAAGTTACTAGGCCTAGGGTCATCCACCATATCACTTATCAGGCTGTCAGTCACTCTCTTAGGATATTTTCCTTTTGGCTAGATATCTGAGACCTTCCACGGGTTCACACAAGCAGGTAGAGTGTCTCCAGGCTCCTGGGGTTCCTAATTAGGGCTTACAAGACACAAGTTTTACTCGAGAAAGGTGAAAGGTAAAATTTAGTCTAGGCCCTTACCTAGATGGAGGGCTTAGGCTAAGGCCATCAGCTCTGCCTTCCAGGCTGAGGTGTTCGGAGGCAGGGCCTTTGCCTCCATGACCTCTGATACTACAGATCCTGCTTTTTGGTTCCCGTTCTCCTTGGCCCCACAAGCTTCCCTTCCCCAGCGCCACCATGACTCAACCTTCTGCAACAGCGAGTACTTATCCCTTCAGGTGTTTCTTGTCTTGGAACTGCTTCTAAGGCCACTTCTGGCCCCCTTTATAAGGACAAACCATTGCCAATATCTCCCACACTTTGCGGTCTTCTACTGCCACTCTCTCTAGACCAGCCATATTCTGTTGGAACAGAAATCCGGCCTCAGAGATGCCCCCTGCCTTGTACACCAGGTGACTGTCCATCCAGGGACAAACTGCCCCTTCTCCCCTCTTGCCACCTTTGGGACTTATGGCCACCCTAAGCTCTAGACCCTTGGACAAGAAGAGAATTAACCAGCTGATGCTTACTTCCATTTTTATTACCCTCACAAATGGAGCCCAGAGCAGATGCTCCCAGGCTCGGAAGCACATTCTGTCTAGGTGCCTCCGTGAATACGAATAGCAGCCCATTAGCAGGTCCAAAATCAAACCTTTCTCATCTGCCAATGCCATTTATTCCCTGGCTGCCAGACCTCTTCCTTTGCAAAACTGCCACCTGGGGAGCAGTTCAGAAGTCAGGAAGACACAAAGTACACGACTCCCTCCTCCGGGCCTGTAAGCTTCAAAAGCCAAAGCCAAAATGGCCTTTGGAGACAGCCCAAGTTCATGAGCATGTGATGTGACCAGCAGATCGGTAGCCGTTCGTATGAACAGTGTATTTATGCCCATATCTTCCTCAGGGTCCCGGAGACCCCTCGGCTTGCCAGGTGCAGCTGGCCCTCCAGTGGCCATCTTCGCCGCACCTGTGGTGTGCACCTCTCAGATTCTTGGGTTGGTTAGGCCTTGGCCTTTCAGGTCCTCTCTCACAGCTGGAGCATCGAGGTGGGTAACCCAGAGAGGGCAGAGAACTTAAAAGCTGCTGCAATTGTCTGTGCCTTCTGTCTACCCCTCTGGGACCTTTCAGCTTCTTCAACCAAGTCTTTATTATGATATTCTCCAAAAGGTTCATTGGAGTTTGGGACCCAAAGTTGGCCTTTTTTAGTTTCTGCCAGATGTCAGGAACCGATTGGGTGATAAAGTGCACACAGAAGATAGCTTGGCCACTGGGAAAACTGGGGTTAGTATTGGTGTATGTCCTAACTGCCTCCACTAGGTGGCCTTGACATAAGGCTGGCTCTGCACCCTTCCCATGGGTGACCTCACGCACCCAGTCATATTTGCAGGTTTAACTGTGCACTTTCTCATACACTCTGTTGTGCAAGATACCATACGATTCCTGGGTCTGAGCTCTGCATATCTCCTTTGACAGTCTCATGGTGGATCTGCCTCTGGCACAGGGTCCTCTCCTGCCCGAAAACAGCGTGGCCTTGTTATCGGGCAGCTAGGCTGTCTGCCTGTTCTAATGCAGCTCCTATTATTCTCTGTTTTTCCTCAAATCCACAACAGGTGGATAGGAGGACTTGTAAATTCTGCCAGGTCAAATCATAAGTCATGGTCAACTTAATGAATTCCTCAGTAAACTTCCTGGGTCCTCTGAGAATCGCCCAAATTTCTCTTTGCACAGTGCAAGATCAGACATAGAGAGAGGCACAGGGACTAGGATTGTCTCTCCATTTCCATTAGCTACCTCCCACAGAGGGCAGGGATTAGCCTTAGGGGCTGATAAGAAGCTCTGCTTCTGGTGGTACCAGCAGGGCTGCCTTGCTTGGACATACACTAGGGCTAGTGAGGTAAGGTGGATGAGTATCCACTGCGCTCAAGGGAGGACTCAGAGCAGGAGAGAATTTGGAGCAGTATGGCAGAGACTGAGCCTGAACCACTCAGAGAAGTTGGAATCGGAGGTACGGACGGTTGGAAAGAAGGCTGAGAACACGCTGGCTGAGGCCCCAGGTACTGAAGTTGTCTTGGAATGGCTCCCAATAGTGGCTCATCTAGAATGTCAGTGCTTTGTTTTGGGGTGGGGTGGGGGATTGGATTACAAGCCGAGCACATTTTACATTGGTCCCTCAGTCCGGGGTCTTGATACAGCCTCACAATAGTCACAATATAGGGCACTTCACCCCATTTTCCCTCTCTTTTTCAAAACAAACTCAATTGCAAGACAGTACTGAAATTTAAAGACCCATTCTCTCACCAAACCTCTTGGTCACCCAACTTATACCGGGGCCAAGCCATATTGCAGTAGAAAACCAACTTCTTTTTCTTTAACTCATCAAATTTACACTTCTCCCAATTACCTGGAACACATCCTATTGGTGAGTCCACCAGGATGCTAAAGGAGGAGGTTCCCATACCTGACTAGGATGTTGGGAGGGACAGGGGTACAAGGTATACCTGGTCCACTGCCAGTAACCCGAGTCTCCTAGGGAAGATAAAAAAGACATCATAGCTACACTGGAGAGAGGAGGGATCCCCTTCCTGTCCCTAAGGGAGGTGCATATTGCATCCTCCATGTGTTCAGTGGCATGGAATTGGGCAGACCCGTGGCATCCTCCATCTCCTGGGAAAGGGACATGGCAGAGAAAGTGAGGGAGCATGCAAAGTGCACAAGGTTCAGTGAGGAGCAAAACATCACGCAAAGGAACGAAGAAGGGAGAGGGTTTCCTCTCATGTCCCCATTCTTTTTCACCACACAAGCAGCAAAGATCAAGAACACTGCCTCTCTGTTCTGGACATAAAAGCTGACAAGGCGCCCAGGCTAGTTATTAGCATTCCCAACACACACCAGAAATATCATCCAGAATTCCAAAGGTGCAAGTCACTATAGAGGGTGGGGACCTTGTAGGCACTTAATTGACAGGTCCTCATCCTGACTAGGACCCATTCTAGGTACCTAAATTTTACTAAATCTGTAAGAGCTGTTATTCAAACCTTAAAGTAAAAATGCTGATAGGCTTTAAATAAGGTGTAAGTCTTCTTTTCTGACCTGCTCCAGCAACCCCATAATATGCGTCTTATTAAACAGCCTAAGGGGTGAAAATCTTGAATAGTATTTACTATGGGGACAAGCAGTCCTAGGTTTTTGAGAGGCAGAGGTATAGCAAACACAACAGACATGGGAAGAAACACAAATCTGACAGCCATGATCAATGCTGATACAGACTGGATGTGTTGTCCCCCCCAAAACTCATGTGGAAATCTGATCCCCAGTGTGGCAGTGTTGGGAGCTGTTTGGATCATGTCAGTGGTGGAGAATGCGCCTAGGGGGTGGGGGTAGTGAGTGACTTCCAACTTTATTAGTTCCCACAAATAGTGAGTGGCTTCCAACTTTATTAGTTCCCGCAAGAGCTGGTTGTTTAAAGGACTCTGGCACCCTGGAACCTTCTTTGTCTGTGTCTCTGTCTCTGTCTCTCTCTCTCTCTCTCTCTTCCTCCTGCCATGTGATCTGCTTGTACCTGCCAGCTGCGGGTCATGTTTCCACCGTGAATAGAAGCAGCCTGAGGCCCACACCAGATGCAGCTGTCCCAGAACTGCAAGCCAAATAAACTTCTTTTCTTTATAAACTACCTAGTTTCAGGTATTCTGTTATAAGCAACACAAAAATGGACCAATACAAACATGGAGGAGAAGATGCATGAAATCTAAAGAGAGGGTACTGAAACAAAATCCTGGCTTCCCCAAAGCATGCAGCCTATTCTGCTGTATTAAATCATCATCTGTCCTGATATCCCAATGAAAGCAGAAGCAACACGATTTGAGATCCACTGACAGAATGGCTGGTTCTGCCATGGCTCAGGTGGATTCTTCGGGTCCCAGCATTCTAGGACTGAGCTTACCATCCAATGGTGGCATCCCTCCAAAATTAGGATTGGTTGCCCCAAAGCAGCGGCATCCCACCAAAACCAGGACTGGTTACCCAAAATGCAGACGAAAGGAGAAATCCACTTACTGCATCCAAGGGTCTAGGATCAGGCGAGGCACCTGGACCTCTGATGACACAAGGCAATCCCCAAAAATGTGACTAGGTTAGCCCAGCATACTTCTGCAGCCAATTGCTCCAGCCATTAAGATTTGGGGTCCAACCCTGGCCACAGGGCGGTGGGACCCCTGACAGCACAAGGCAATTCCCCAAAATGTGAGGAGGTTAGCATGGCATGCTTCTGCAGCCAACTGCTCCAACTGTTGGGATTTGGGGAACAGCCCTGGCCACCAAGGGGCACCCTCCTGTATGGCTGGTCAACAGATATTGCTGCAGGGGTCACTGACCTTTCAACCCTGTCCCCTACCAGGTTCTTGACTCTGCCACAGGAAAGAATTGGAGAGCAGAGTCAGACTAGAAAGTGAAAGGAAGTTTAGTAGAAAGAGCAAAGAATACACACTTCACAGGCAAAGTGTGGGTGGGCTCCAGAGTGAACTGCTGCCCCATTTTGCCCTGGCTTCCAGCTTTTATAGTTGGCTACCTAATATTTTCATGCTGTCTATGAATATTTAACTAAGGGGGTGGTTCCCAGTTATGTAATTCTTATGTAACTCCTAGTCTGCGCATGCTCCACCGCTGACATTGATCAAGCTGGTCTCCTGCGGTCTCCATCTCCCCATGTTGGTGCTGAAAATAGGTGTCACAGGCAATGTAACTCAGGGCCCAGAGCAGGGGCCTGAGACTTCAGGAGTGGTTTGAGACCCAGCCTCGGGGAAACTGAGCACCTCCTATCTCACTAGGACTGCCTTAACACAGTGCCACAGGCTAGGGGCTTGGCTAACAGCTGGCTTGTTAAATGGCCATCTTCTTCCTGTGTCTCTTCCTCTTCAGCCACCATTCATAGAATCTTCCCTCTATGTCAGTCTACCTGCACTCAAATTTCCCCTTTTATAAGACACCAGTCATATCAGATCACGGATCTCTCTAAAAACCTCATTGTAACTTATCACCTCTGGAAAGACCCTTTCTCCAAACAAGGTCCCATTCTGAGGTGCTGGGAGTTAGGACTTTGATGTGACACAATTCAACTGTGAAGTGAGAGCAAGGAGCCGCCGTTGAAATCGCCGTAAAAACGTAGAACTGCAAGTTTAGAAAGACAGCCCCGGTCATATTTCCATCTCAACACCCTTTCAGATTTTCTGTATTTTGCTTTAGTTTCATGGCAAGAAAATTCTGATTCTTGTGGTCATTTACACAAGGTAAATATTTGTCAACAGTTCACAGCGCAAACTTGAGATTCTAGAATTAAACAGAGGTAGCTGCTTCAGGCTGCAAACAACAAGCAAACTCAGAGATGCCCGTGGACGCCCTGCTGGTCTGGCAGGAAGCAAGCTTGCAGGAGGTTTTCACGATAACTTTAAAAATGTTAAATATGTTTAAAATGGAACATGGATCAAATATTTGCAAAGCCCAGAGGCTTCCCTCATGGGTGTCTGCTAACCCAGAGGACTAGGCGAGCTGCGTTTCTCACAACTACAACCTCCCATTTCTGTAACCGTTCACAGGATGCCCCAAAGATCCAGGTGCACCCCTTACACCCTCACACACCGCCAAGGCCAGCTCAGTAGACCGACTTCCCACGTTCTCCTCACCTTCTCCTCTGCTCAGAGCTGGACAAGGACTTTCTACAAAGCAAGGAGGAAGGAGATGAGAGAGAGGGGCTCCGTGTGGCCGCAGCCCCTACTCACCTATTCCAAGTTGTAGCGATAAACAACCGCGCCGGGGTCTTAAAGGAAGGATTCAATACACAGATGTACAACGGTATAAAAGACTCTGACTTTTTTTAGTTCTTCATAGAGCAGCCTCCTTGTTAGAATAAGTAAGCAAACACACAACTACAGCTGAGAGAGGAAGAGCCTTTGACCCACCTGCTCACCTTGCCCAGGGTGACAACCCTGCGATCCTTTTAAGATCTTATTCTAGAGATTGATATCTCTACAAAAACGGAGGGAAGAGGTGGGAGTTTTCTAGATAAATCATATGCCATACACATCTGTCCCTCTGGAAGGTGATCCTCTCCCCCTGTTAGCACCCATGGGTCTCCACGTTCTTATCCACTTAACTGTAGAACCACCCAGCGTTGAGGAACAGCACCGCTTACTTGGCTCCATTAAAGACATGCAGATGTCTCCAACATTTCACTATGACAAGTGCTGCTGCAATGAAAAGCACAGGTATTTTGTGTGAGTAGGCCACAGGACATGTGCGTTTTAAATGCTAACAGCAACACCAAACTGCAGCACCTTGCACGCCCCATGCCAGCGCCCGTGGCACTACGCCCTGCCCGCTTCTGCTTCAGCCCGTGGACTGGCCAGGAGAGCTGGGGTGACCATTTTATAACTGGCACTTTCTTGAGTCCTCGTAAGGCTCAACTTTTTTCGTAAGTTGGTGGCATTTTGTACTTATTCTTCTGCAAACTGCCTGACTGTACCCTTTGCCCCTTTTTTAACTGGGGCCTCTATCTTCTCATTTATCTTATGAGTTCTGGATGTTTTCTCGATGTTGCTTTCTGTCCTATCTGTTGTAAACACTTTCTCTCCATCCATCAAAGCCTCTAGACGGAGAAGCAGAAAACTAAGTCTTTCATTATTATTTCTGTTGTTGAAAAAGGGGGGGAAGGGCGGTAACACCTGAGAGCGAAAATACCTTCCTCCCTCCTTTTTACACCTTACTGCTACGTGTGATGTGATAAACCCGGGGCTCTGAGAATGGCACAGAATGCCCACTCCACGTGGTGTGCTGGGGGCACGTCTCCTGTAGCTGGTAAAAGGAGCACCCATCAAAACAGGGTTCTGAAATGAGAGGGGCTGGGGAGGGCTGGAGCTTAACTTCTGAGGCCCTCCCTACACACATGCACGCCAAGATCTCCAAGAGGGAGTCGGAGCCACTCCGAGTCCTCCGAGACCAGATCCCTGGGCTCCACACCCAGGACCGGGCTCTGCAGGCCACAGCCCCATCATATGCAAAGAAGCAGAACCTTCTGGAATTCACAGCTGCCAAGCCCTCAGGAATTCCAGGGTCTGGCTGAAGGGCAGGAAGAAGGAGCAAAGACTGAGGTGAATGGTGCACCTTGCATGGATCCACTGGGAGCAAATCAGTGTAAAAGGCCACTTCCAGACAGCCGGTTAGCAGCCAACGCTAGGGCTCCCGGCTGATGCTGCTGCTTGTGATAATAGAATTGAGATGACATGAAAAAACAGCTCTTTCCACTCATGCTGAAGTATCTACAGGTAAAAAACTTAGGCTGCCTGAGACCCATTAAGCAGGCCAGGGAAATGAAGCAAAACTCCAGAAGGCGGTAACTACTGAAGCTGGATGAAAAATACGCAGGGCAAATTGTATGTATGCCGAAGTTTTCTATAATAAAAATCTTAAGGAAAATAAAAGCTCAAAAAGTTCTGGCAATCCAGAAACTGGACTAAGACTTTGCAATTTTTATTCCCTTCAATGAAATGCTGTCTGGCCTTGAATGCACCAGATCCTGTCCCTTCCAGGTCCCTGTGACACCATTTCCGATAAAGTCATAACTGCTTGAGGCTTTCTTCTAAGAGGATGTACTAAACTCTATCGTTAATTCCACTGGCATCAGCCACACTTTGGTATCATGTAATTAATTTTTAATTCTTTATTTTGAAACAATTTCAAATTTATAGAGAAGTTGCAAGAATCGTGCACAAAACTCCTTTCTCCTGTCTAGCAGATTCACTAACTTTTCTCCTCTCACCACGTGTTCTCTCCACACACACACAGGTTTGCTTCTGAACTGAGAGTACGCTGTAGGCATCCCCTTCTTCCCCCAACACTTCAGAGTGTTTTCTAAGAGCAAGAGCAGGAAAACTCCACACAACTACAAATTCAGGGAAGCTAAATGACCGCATTTTAAAATAATTTACGTCCACTTTGCAGTTTCATTGACAGTTCCAATAACATCCATGAGAGCACGATTTGTCCCTCCAGCACAGGGTGCTGCCTTTGGCTGCCTTATTCCTAGAGCATCCTTTAAGCAGGACCCATCCTGAGCTGTTTTGTCTTTCACAACATTGACAATGTGTACTACAGACCAGTTGTTTCATAAAATGCCTCCCTCCCCCATCTGGGGTGCTGATTTTTACTCACGACCACATTGGAATGCCACCTAAGCAATGCGTACCTCTCAAAGAACCAGAATCTATCTGCCAGGACCTGCGGGTTACCCTGCATCCCCAGCTAAGGTGACGTCTGGTCTCTCCAGTCTCTGGTTCGTAATTATCCCCTTGCCAATAAGGAATCTGTGGGCAAATCCTTTCAGACCCATGAACATTTCCTCTTCCTCAGCAAACATGCCCTCTTTAGCTAGATTCAGTATTCATCAAAAACTCTTGCCCAAATCAATCCATACAACCATTGTTGCAAAATGTGATTTCTCCAAATTGCCTCCCATTGATTAGTTGGTGTTTTGTTCTAGCAAACTGCCCTCTCTTCCTCACCCCCTCCCATTTATTTACGTACTGCAGTGAGTTAAATACTGTCCCCTACAAATCCACCCAGAGCCTCAGAATGTGACCTTATTTGGAAATAGTCTTTGCAGCAGTAATGAGTTAAGGAAATCAAGATAAAATCATCCTGAAGTTAGGGTGGGCCCTGCTGTGGTTTGAATGTCCCCTCCAAAGCTCATATGGAAGCTTGACCACCAATGTGACAGTGCAGAGCAGTGGGGCCTTTAGGAGATGAACGGATTAATCCACCCATGTATTAACGGATCAATGGGTTAACGAGTTAATGGGTTATCACAGAAGTGGCTCTAGTGACTTTTTAAGAGGAGAAAGAGACCTGAGTGAACACATTAGCATGCTCTTGCTAACTCTAAGAAAAAATTCAGTTTCTTTGTGAATTACCCAGTTTCAGGTATTCTGTTATAAGCAACAGAAAACAGACTAAGATAGGCCCTAAGTCCTATAACTGGCATCCTTATAAGAAGAGAAGAGGATACACAGGGACACAGGGAGGAAGGCCACGTGAAGACAGAAGAGAAGGTCAAAGCCATGTGGCCATGAGTCAAGGACATCAGGAACCACCAGAAGCTGGAAGAGGGAAAAAGCATCCTCCCCTAGAGCCTTCGGAGGAGGCCCGGCCCTGCCAACACCCTTATTTGGGACCAGCCTCCAGAACCATGGGAGAATAAATTTCTGTTGTTTTAAGTCTCACAGTTTGTGGTAATTTGTCACAACAGCCCTAAGACACGCATACATGTATTTATTTACTTATTATAAATGGTGAATCATGAATTTTGTTTCACGTATAATCCATACCTGTCCTTATTTATTTTGATGCTTAAATGGCCCCATATTTGGCCACTGCGCTCCTTGGAGTTGGCCCCTGCATACATTTGACATGTCCCCATCACTTTTGATCACTTATTTCCTGCCACAGGAACACACCCCAGGCTCATCTTGTATTCCTCCCCAGAATCTTGTATTCCAGCCCCATATTCAGTCATCTCTGCAAGGCACCCTGGCTCCATTAATAGGTAACAGTATCAAGAAACCAAGCTCTGGACACTAGGAGTGCTCTCTGCTAACAATTGTTATGTATAGAATGAAATATGTTTCACAAATTATGTGTTTGTAATTTTTAACATAATATACACCTGTACACTCCTTGGCAAGTATAAATACCTATACATCCACAAGTATAAAATCACGAGTCATACTGATGCCTCCAGTTGCAACCCAGCCCCTCCAGGCTCTCCCCTGCCTGCCCCACTCCACATCTGTGTGTTCCTCCTCCCACCATGAGAGCCTCGGCTCAACACGAGCAACACACTTCTCACCTGCCCAGTCAGTCCCACAAGTCACACACAACAGTTTCAGAATTGCTACATCCACACCACTATGAAAAGCAAACCTACTGAGAAGAGTGCAAGATGCGTTTTCAGGTGGTTGTTCTTGCTTTTCCCTGGAGGCTGAGGATATGTTGTCAACACACTGAGTCCAGCACTTATTAGATCTAGGTTTCTCTTGTCCCCGTCAGTGCAGTCATGGTATTGATTTGCAATACATTTGCATTTACTTACTTGCTGGCATTCTGTTCTAGTTTTCTACCATCTTTACTGATTTAACTTTATTTTTGGAACATGCAGAACATTAATATGTTGCCAAAGCCAAAACATACAAAAAGATATGAGAGTAAACAAAGAATAGAAAGGAAACTACCTCAACATAATCAAGGCCATCTATGGCAAGCCCACAGCCAGCACCATATGCAACAGGGAAAGACTGAAAGCTTTCCCTCTCAGACCAGGAACAAGGCAAGATGCCCACTCTCACCGTTTCTATTCACCACAGTACTGGAAGCTCTCGACTTAGCAATTAGGCAAGGAAAAATGATAATACAAGGCATCCAAATTGGGAAGGAAGAAGTAAAATCTGTTTGCAGATGACGTGATCTTACATATAGAATAAAACCCATAAAAATGTTATTTAAGCTAATAAATGAATTCCACAAACTTAACATGCAAAAATCAGTTGCATTTCTGTACACTAACAATGAGCAATCTGAAAAGGAAATTTAAAAAACAGTTCCAATTACAATAGCATCAAAAAGAATAAAATACTGAGGAATAGACTTAACCAAGGAGGCAAGAGACTTGTACACTGAAAACTATGAAACACTGCCAAAAGAAATGAAAGAAGATCTAAATAAATGGAAAGTCATCCTATGTTTATGGACTGGAAGACTTAAAACTGTTAAGATATTAATACTACTCATGGCAATCTTCTGATTCAATGCAATCCCTATCAGAATCCCAATTTTTGCAGAGCCATATGTGGCTACCGACACCTGAAAGGAGGCCAGTAAGGTTAAATCTTTAGCGTCTTTTAATTTTAATTAATTTTAATTTAAGTAGCTGCATGTGCCTAGCGGCTACTATATCACAAAGCACACATCTACAATGAGGAGCTCAGGCCAAAACGTCTCTGTAATTTAACTGCACATTGTGTTAACTATCCCTCCAGGAGGGTGTGGAAACCATTAGGCTGGGAGCATCTGGGATTTGGGGGAAACCCTCCCCCACTCAGGGAGGACTTTGAAGCAGCAGCCACATTCTCCCCTGATAACATCTCCAGAGTGACAGAGCGCTTACTGAAGCTCATTCCAATGACAATTAAAGACACACACACCACTTCCCACTGGAACTTAAGACTTTCTAAAGGACAAACTACTTAGTCGAATTAGGCTAAATTTTTCTGTAATTATTTCCTTCCCTTTGGCTTTTGATTTTTTGGTTCTTTCAGAGATAGGACTTAAAAGAAAAAGAAAGAAAACATCCCCTAGAAATCCCCAAAATGGAGCAGACCACACCAACACCATTCTCTATTTTTGAAAAGCCTTCTGAAAATTCCCAACACTGTTCAACCGTTCTTTGGACACTCTGTTAGTACGATTTTAAACAGATCACACCCCAGACGTATTTTATGACAACCGTACATGCAGGCAGAGCCGCCCCGCCCTCACTTCCAACTTGGCAAGCTCCTCTGCGAAACCAAATAAATACATGCTAGAGAAAGCAGGCTGGTACAAAACCCCAGCCAGCTGCAGCCATAACTAATGGGCAGAGCTCCCCATGTTGCTTGGATTTTTACTTCAAAAGTCAAGAAGTCCACACTACCACGGAACTCCTAACACTTCTGTGAGGAGGTCATCACAGCAACGCAAAACCAAAGAGCCCAAGGGTAGCAAGAAGCAGTTTTCAAACCAGTCCTTTGAGCCACACAGTCCTTTCATGAAATTGCTACCGGCCATGCAGCTGAGACATAACCAATAAAGATCCAGACCTAACTGGCAAAGCTTCCTCTGCAAAGCAAAGCCCCCTAGGTCCTTTGCTTTGAAACCTTTCATGCTTGGTATTCATGAGGTCCACTTGGTGGTCACCACGGGGTTCCCAAAGAAGGAAATATCCTAATGACAACTTTCTCTACTAGGAACAGAGTTGCAGCTAACAGCCAGGTGTGAGCAAGAGAAGCCTCCAGTGAGGCACAGCAATGTTACCCCAAAGCTGAGCAGCCCAGTCCTTCAGCACGCAGTAACCACAGCATGCTGGCGGGCGGAGGGGAGACAGCAGGGAGGATGTCCTCTACAGATCCCCCTCCGGGTTCCCAGGGAAAGGCCTCTGCCATCCATGAACCATTTTAGAAGATGGTTACAAGTCTTGGGTGGGGATTACACTTAGTAGCACACTTTCTTTTCCCTGAACACAAATGGAATTATATCACTAGAACTCTCCAAGGGAACAGACTTACAAAGAGTACACAGATTTCCAGCACTTAATCAGACTAGCCAAATCCTGCAGATTAGGGAGCTGGAGCCCTTCACACCCAGTTCCCGCTTCAATGATAATGATAACATTTCCCACCCTGGCCTCCCATGGAATGCATTTTAAAGGAATGCCAGTTTTCCAGCTGAAACCTTTCTAAAGGGGATTAATCTTCCCTACCTGTCAGACGAGCTCTTCCCTACTCCTGCATTTCTATTCCACCGACGATAGAAAAAGATTCCAAAGGAAAGGGCGGTATAAAACATCCCCCTGCCAGGCTTAGAAAGTTTGAGAGGTTAAATCCAGGCTACATGTTTAAGGGACAAGTGAGTCACAGCAAATCACACCATAATAGAGAGAGACATACAAACACCAATTATGACTGCACTTTGAACAAACAATAGGAGAAACGTTTAACAGTAAAAATAGAAATGACATTTCACATTGCCTCATGCATCTGCAGACCACTGTCACCAAAAACTACCCCTGGAAAATGCATTTTTAAACCCGTGTTACTTTTTGCACACAAAATATTAAGCTAAACTCTCACCAGTTTTCTAACAATAACTTGCTTTCCTAATCAAAAGTTCACCTTGCTTAAAGCCCCCTCAGTTACACTGAATGTCACAAAGGGCCCAGGGTGTTCAGCTTTTCTGGATGACATTATTTCTCAAGTGGATGCAAGGGTTAAACTTGATCTCATTATTAAGTACTGAAAAGTCTGAAATGTGTAGTTCTTCTCTGCTTGGTACACAGCCATAATAAGAAAAACATGTTGCCTTACCATATACATAAAAAGTTTTCTTTTCCACAAAGTCTTCCTATTCAAGATGTTTTCATTTATTTTCTTCTAGAGGGATCACTATCATATTATTTATCAAGACCATCACTCCAGGGATCTGGGCCAGAAGTAAACACTACTCTGTCAAAATAGGGATGAGGGAGGACCCTGAGACTGCATCACTCCCAGCCCACCCTACCTGGGAGGGGTACATAGTCCCAAATGAGGGGCTTATCTCCTTGGGGACAGAGTCTTCCTATAAAAATGTAGAATAAGAACTTATAAATCCTTTTAGAATAACCTTCGATGTTTTTACATAGTCAATTATTTCCTGTATAAAACACGCAAATTACAGCAAAAAAGATCCGAAACACAAATTCCTTGTGTTCATACCATTTTATTTATATTTTAAGTACTGAATGTGTTCTTCAGACTTTCAGCTAACCTGGCAGTCCAGAACGAACAGAAGTGTATCCTACTTCCTCCCCTAGAGATATTGTTTATTATCTCATCAGAAAAAGAAAGTTACCTCCACACATGGCTCAGAAATTAAAGACAATGACCCTGGGTTGCTTGTCTACCAGACTCCTTCACATTCTACTGGAACTGATGGCAATGTTTAAGCTGCTTCACCTGCAGTGCAATCAACGTCCCTGTTCCTGTCACCACCTTGATTTAAGGCAATGACCCCTCGTCCTTTCTCGTCACCCGTCCCGAGCCCCTCACCACAGCACCTCCCCAGGCCAGGCGGTTTGCGCGGCTGACGCTGTGCAGGGCGACCCACCGCCGCGTGGCCAGGCGACGAGTTGAACCCGTCTCCCGGCGCACCCACCCCGCCCCCGCCGTAAAGGGGTCTCCTGACTCTAAAGGGAAGGGGATGCTCGGAGAAGGGTAGGAGGAGGGGACAGGAACCCACGGAGGCCGTGAGACGGACACTGGCTTTGCCGCGCACTTGCACTTTGCGGTGCACTCCGAGCGGACTGCGCATTAATGGACAGCTATCTAAACGCAAGCCCCCTTCCTAAACCCAGTCATCAGGAACGCCTGACGTCATCAGCATCTGCCGAAACCACAGCGATCCCGGGAAGGGCCGCTCAGTGCTTCTGACTAGCGTCCCCCGGCCCGGCCAGGGCGGCAGGGCCGACACCCGGAGCGCGCGGCTCGCGGCGGGATGCGCGGGGGCTGGGCGCGCCCGCGGTGCCTCTGATTCCCGCCCGCCTGCAGGGGCCCCCGAGTCCGCGGGCGGGGGCGAGCACGTCCCCCTCCCGCGCGGCGCCCTCGGCCGGCTCCCCGCGCCCCGCCGGACCTCCCAGCGGTCCCTCTGCGCTCCCACGGGGGTCCGCGCAGCCGAGCCCGCCCAGGGCGCCCGGGGACGTGGGTGCCCCTCGAAGAGCAACCGCGGGGAGCCCGGCCTCGGCCCCCCGGCTGCGCCCCTCCTGCAGGTCCGCGGGCCCGCCCGGGGACTCCCGACGCAGCCACGAGAAACGCCGCTTGGCCACCCCGGCGGTGGGGTGGAGGGAGGCTTCGGGGCGACAAAAGGGCAGCCAGAGCCCGTTTCCATCAGCGGCAGGGCGTGAGGGGGCCGGGGTCAGGACCTGGAGCTCCCAGGGGCCTCGTCCCAACCGAGAGCCGCGGGGCAGCAGCCCGCCCTGGGGCGGAGGGCCTCGGGGGCGCCAGGGGCCGTGTGCCCGGGAGGGCGACCTCGGGACGGCGGGACGGAGCCCGGGTGCAGAGACCCGCGCGCACGTGTGCGGACGCGGATCGGCGCCCCGGGCGCGCACTCGCTGCCTCACGGCCCTCGGGGAGCCCTGGCGAGGGGCTCCTGCTCCGCCGCCTCCGGCCTCCGGAAACGCTTAGCCGCCCCCGAGCGCGCGCACCGGCCCCGCCCGCCCGCCCGCGGGACTCGCGCGCCGGGTCCTACCTGAGGCTCGCGGCGCCGAGAGCAGGAGCGCGGCGACCGCCCAGACGGCCGGGCCGCACGCCGAGCCCCGGGCCATGCCGCGGGCCGTGGGGCCGCGCCGGCCTCCGCCTGCCGCGCACGGGCTTCGGGCTTCGCGCTCGGACTTCGGGCGGGGGCGCGGGGCCGGGCGCCACCCCTCTCTCCCGCGAGACCGCGCCTCCTTCTCCCCGGCGCTCCGCAAGGTGGTCCCCTTCGAGGGCCGCGTCGTCGTCCTCCTCTCCCGTCCCGGAGGCGCCGCTCGGCTCCGGCCACGGCGCGGGCAGCCTGGGGAGGCTCCGGGGCGCGGGCGTCCCGCCGGCCGCCGGGACGCGCGCGGGGGGCGGACCGCGGGCGGGCGCGCGGGAGGCAGGGTCCGCGGCTCGCCCGCCCCGATGGGCAGAGCGAGGCGGGCGCCCGCGCCCCCTGCCGGAGGCACGCGCGAGCGGCGGGCGGGGCGCGCCGGAGCCTGGAGCCCGGGAGCCGGGGCCGCCGCTCTGGGCCGGACGTGCCTCCCGCGCCCGCACTCGGGCCTGCGCCTCGGGGGGCTTGGACACAAAGGTGACGCCTTCGGGACGTCCGGCCGGACCTCGCTGGGGCTGCGCACGCCGCACAGGCGTCCGGAGCGGCTGCCACCCACCTACGGGGGGCGGGACACAAATCAGTAACTGGGCGACACTACGCCTCTCCAACCTCCACCCGGACAAATCAGAGAGCCACGCAGTCCCAGAAACCGGCGGCGCCTGAGGAAGAGGAGAAGCGAAGAGGAGGCTTGCAAAAGGAAACTTTCTTTTAAGAAAAGAAACAGGCCGCGTAAGCGCCAGCGCCCCCCTCCAGGCCCGTGGGGACACCCGCGTCCCTCCAGAAACTGCTGGAGTGGAGCTGCGTGGAGCGAGCCGCGGGAGCGCGGTGCTATCTGCAGCCACCGCGGCTTTTGGTTTCCTGTGAAAAGCAAATTGTGTAATTTTACCCATTAGGGGAAGAACGCTATTTCTTCTCTGCAGAGCCCCAGAACATGCAGAAGTGATTTGCTTCCATAGTGAAAGACGTTTTGAACGTGAAAGACGTTTGTAATTCAAACAGCACATTTTCTTGCTTATGCTTGGTTTTGCTTAGCACACGCAAAGGCCTGGATTTAGAAGGCCTGACCCTCCTGTTTGTAGCTGAGGAATGTTCTTTGTTTTTCCTCTCTTGGAGAAAGAATTCTCAGCATCTCAGCTGTTTGTTTTGTGAGATTTATCTTTTAACAGATTAACAAGCAGTTTGGTTGGTGTGGTGGTCTGTTTTGTTTTGTTTTGATTTGATTTTTGACAGAGCACTATTCCCTGTTAATTGGGGTGAATTAGGGAGAGCCCAGTCCTTGGGTACCAGAGTCCCTTGAACTTGCCCCCCACCCCAATTGTCACCCACCCTCAGACATGACGTGGAATAAAAGTTATCATGCGGTGGTCTGAGGACAAAATGGCTGAGCCAGCCCTGGACCCTCATTCCTGTTAAAATTATTTAGGCCTCGCACTGTCTCTGCCCTGTTTGCCTGGGGAGCACCTTACGCAGTCCCCATTCCCCACGCGGAGTAGGGGGGTGTGACAATGAATGCGCACTCTAGCCCAATTCTCAGTTGGTAAGAGGCATTCGTCTTGGTCGTGATGCTGTCTATTGGGACGACTTGGGATATTGCCCTTCCCAGGCTAAGATCTTCTAAAGAAATTTAATAAATGTATATTTGTAACATCCTATTAACATTGTTGCAAGGGCTTCTATGCCTTTGCCTCAACTTGCAACATTTTTATTTCTAAAATCTCTATCTCAATGAGGCAGCGTGGAAATACTATTCTATTTTTCCTTTCTTCCTCAAATTGCCAGATTAAGTATAGGATGCCCAGCTAATTTTGGGTTTCAGATAAACAACAAACAAACTTTTAGTAAGTATATCCCACATACTTAGGGGATATACCACATACTTACACTAAAAAAAATTATTTTTAGTCTTCATTTAATAGTTGGGAAATACTTATATTAAAAATTATTTGTTCAGGGTGAGAATGCGAGAAGGTGCCTCAGACAGGGCAGGAAATAAAAGTTCTCCTGGAGGATCTGGGGGAAGAACGGGAGCAGATGCCACTCCTCCTCCGCTGGGTGGTAAAATCATTATCACACTTCCTGGACCCCAAACCAAAGGCTCAGGCCACCCTTCTGGCCATGCTGGTGCGGGGCTAAAAGAGGGGCCACTCTCCCGGGTGTTGTTTGAGGACTGCCAGGTGTTTATCTTTGGGTTTTTCCTCTTTTCACTTCCCTTGGGGGCCCTTAAGGATGCTTTTAGAGTAAATGAGGTTTTAAGAGTTGGTCTTAAAGCCCTTAGTTCCAGACCTCTCCGTTCCATCTAGTGGAAACCAGACAGGCTGCCGGGAAGGGTCCTGTGAGCCCTCCCCTGGAAAATCAGTCACCCGGCAATGCTTTGTCCAAGGTGGTCCTGGCACCTTTTACAGTCCGCGTGGCATGAGGTTGTAGTTCCAGAACCACTCCGTCAGTAGCTCTGCTGTTTATTCTTGTGTGACCTTCAGGAAAATGAATAAATCATGCTTCAGCTCCTCATCGGTGTGCTATTTTCACATGACTGGGTCCCCACAACCCTGACCCAAGAGGTTAAACAGCAGCATATATTTTTATAGACAGTTTCTTGGGCAGATTCAGAAATGTGGGTTATATAGCACATGACTTCTTACAGCTTCCCACAAATGATCTTTTCAGCATCTTCTCCTTCCCCAAAGTTCGCCTGTCTGTAACTCCTGCCTGCTCTCCCTTACCTCTTTCTTGCTCCCTTCTTTCTCCCCTTTCCGTAGGTTCAGAACTGAAGGATAAACACAGTGAGTAAAACTGGAGAGATCAAAATATGGGTTTTCTCAGTGGTTAGCAGGATGTGGCTTGGATCCAAGGCCAAATTGGAGCTACGTATTCCTTCCACCTGTATTAGTTTGTCAATTGCAACATAACAAATTGCCCCAAAACTTAACAGCTGAAAATTGTACACATTTATTATTTTACGTGATTTCTATAGGCCAAGAACTCAGGATAGGCTTAGCCGGATGGAACTGGCTCAGGGTCTTGCACACGGTTGCAGTCATCTGAAGGCTTGAGGACCCTCACAAGGCTGATGACTCACACGTTGGCAAGTTAGTGTGGGGTGTGCCCAGGAAGCCTCGGTTTCTAGCCACATGGGCTCCTTGAGCATCCTCACAACATGTCTGGTATCTTCTCCCGGAGTGCGTGATCCCATAGACAGCCAGGAAGAAGTCATAATGTCTTTGATTACCTAGCCTTGGAAGTCACACACCATCATTTTTGCGATGTCCTATTGGTTACACAGGTGGACCTTCTCTGTTGTCAGAGGAACTAGACAGGGGCGTGTATACCAGGAGACAGGAATCAGTGGAGGCTCACTACCACACCACCTATGTGGGAGACAGCCATGCTGACACTCGTGACAGGCGGTGCAGAGGAGGCAAAGAACATGAACAAGACTGACAGGGAGAAGCCAGGCTGTAACAGGGGAGCCATGCAGGCACCTGGGGAAGAATGTTCCAGATGGAGTGAAGTGCCAGGATAAAAGCTTTGAGGCCAGAGGGGTCCTGGGATATCTAAGGAGCAGCTTGAGCCCAGGGTGGATATAGTGTGTAGCTTAATTTGCATTTTTCTGTGTTTATTGGCCATTTGTATACTTCTTCTGTGAAATGTCTGTTCAAATCTTTTGCTCTTTTTTAGGTTGGGTTGTATGTCTTCTTGATTTTGAGTTTTAATTCTTTATGTGTTCTGTCTACAAGCGCATTTCAGACAGATAAAAATATATATTTCCTTCTAGTCTCCAGCTTCCTTTTCCATTTTTTAAAATTGATATCTTTTCATAAGCAACGGTTTTTTATTCTGATGAAGTCTACTTTATTCATTTTTCCTTTCATGCTTTTTGAGTCTCAATAACTATTAAATCAGACCCCAAAATTTCAGGAAGAATATGGAGTATTGGGCATACCAAGCTTCACTGCGCTGATTGAAAAGTCCGTGACTACATAGGGTCCAGCGCCTGCTGGGCTTTTGTGGGTAATACACGCAAACCAGCCCAGTGGGACTGCACTGCTCTTCGCTTTCTCAGCCAGGAAGGTCCTCAACTGAAATGTACCTTTTTTTTTTTTTTTTTTTTTTTTTTTGTCGTTTTTTCATGACCGGCACTCAGCCAGTGAGTGCACTGGTCATTCTTATATAGGATCCGAACCCGCGGCGGGAGCGTCGCCGCGCTCCCAGCGCAGCACTCTACCAAGTGCGCCACGGGCTCGGCCCTGAAATGTACCTTTCTGCCGCACTCGCAGCGAGCTCTACAAAAATCCAAGGACAGACAGAGCAAGTAGCCAAACTCGTCAAACGAGAGGCGCTATTTCCTCCCTCCACACTGCTCACCGGTCCGGCCCCTGAGTCCACGCCAACAGCTCAGCATGGTCAGCGGGGACCCCCAAACTGCTCAACCCAGTGGACGTTTTTCTTCTTCTCCCAGTCAGTCTCTGCAACGTTTTATCCTGGACCATTGCCTCCTCCAAACACGTGCTTTCCCTCAGCCTTTCTGACAGCGAGCGCTCCGGGCCTCACCTTGTCTTCCGGTGCTGCCCTGCTTCTTTGCTGCGCAGCCTCTTCCACTCGGCAGCTGTGCTGCACTTGGTCCTCGGCCATCCTCTCGTCTCACCCCACACTCTCCCAGTGGGAAATCCCTTCCAAACTCACGGCTTCAACTGCCACCTATCTCCCTGGCGACTCACAAATTTATATCTCCAAACTGGACCATTCCCCTGACCTCCAGACCTATATTTTCAACCGTCTCCTGGCACCTCCACATGGCTGTCCCAACAGCACGGCAAACTCAAGTTACTCACATTATAAACTCATAATCTCCATCCCTTCACCCCAAACCTGGCCTCAAACCTAGTCTTTTACCTGTGTCCCCTCTCGTAGCCAATGGCACCATCATTCCCATAGTTCCACAAGACAGAAACCAAGTCCCATCCTTAAACCTCCCTCTCTCCTGTGTCCAGCTCACCACCATGTCCTGTGGGTTCTACCACCTGGTGCCTTCTGCCTTCTGTCCTCTATCTCCAATACCATCTCTCTAGCTAACGACAGTTTTGTCTTTTGCCTGGATAAGATCTTCCCATCTAGTCTCCCTGTCTCTACCTTCATCCAGCTCCAATCTTCTCTCCATACATATATGGCATCTTAATCCATTTTCTGTTGCTATAAAAAAGTACCACAGACTGGATAATTTGTAGCAAAAGCAAATTTATTTCTCACCATTCTGGAGGCTGGGAAGTCCAAGACTGAGGGGCCACACCTGGTTATAGCCTTCTTGTTGGGTTGTAGCATGGCAGGGGGCATCTCAGGTCAAGAGGGCAGGAGCATGTGTCAGCTCAGGTCTGTCTTCTTCTTTGTATAAAGCCACCAGTTCCATCATGGAGGCCCCACTCTGATGACCTTATCTAATTCTAATTACCTCCCAGTGGCTCTACCTCCAAATGCCCTCAACATATAAACTTGGGGATTAAGTTTCCAACCCATGAAATTTGGGGGACCTTTCAAACCGTAGCATATGGAAGATCTTTTCAAACCTAAATCTAATGTTGCTGCCCAATGGCTCTAATGGACCTAAGTGAAAGACTGGAATCAATATTACACAGCCCTGGGGATCCGATGACCACCCACTTGTCCAGCCTCCTGTACGATGCTCTTCCAGCTCTCTACTTTCCAGCCATTCCTGTCTTTTACTTCCTCAAAAACACAGACAGCACAGAGCTCTCTTTCATGGTGAGGCCTTTCACAGGCTGTTCTTTCTGCCTGGAACATGCTCTCCCTCACTTCCTCACTCAGGTCACTTTAGCTCATTCCTTTGGATGCCACTTCCTTGGGGACATGTTCTCAATCATCATCACCCCACGACAGGGTCAGGGCTCTGGGTAGACAGGGCTGGAATCCCTCCTGGAAGCACACATCACAGTTCTAACGTTACCTGCATTCTGCATGCTTCTCTGACTGAGGTCTACTTTCCCCACTGATCTGAAGCTTCCTAAGGAGGAGGCTGGGCTATCCCAGCAATGCCTGAGACGTGGCAGCAGCATATTTGTGGATAAGAGAAAGGGAGGGAGGCCAAAAAAAGACAACGTGTTGAACTCTGACTTAGGACAAATACAGTAAATCCTTTCACTTATCCGTCTGCACCTTTCTCTCTGATACCCAGCAGTTCTCTGTAAAATAGTGCTGGCAGATTTTCCATTTCCCACTTACACAACCAAATGAAGCTTTTTGTGGGCTCACCCTGAAGTTACACACCCATCCATAACCACAGTGTTTTTGTAAAGTATATGTTATCTCAAAACATTTATTTCTATGTGCAGCTGTTTAAGCTAGTTAGGCTTTCTTGTCTCCAAAAATTCAGATTCAAGAGTAATAAAACGAGATTCTGGTTGTCACCAACAGCTACAAACTTCAGAATCTCACAGAGCTTGAGTGTAGTAGTCATCAACACAGAAAAACTTTGACAAATTCTCCATCTTTTTGTCAGGAAATGGGGGCGGCAGCAGGAGGCCGGCAGGAGATCACGCCTCTCTGTAGTCCACCGTTCTGCAGGAAGGCTGGTCCCACCTGGCAGGTGGTGATCTCAAGGAGGCCCACTACTGGTTGAAGCTCTAGTTTAATCCTCTTAGCCATGTTAAGAGGTTTTTTTCTTCCAGCGACACAAATGTGTGGTGTCTTTGCCAATACCAGTTCCGATTTTTCTGAAAAGCAATTGGGTGTCCAACAATTTAATTCTATTTGGACACTAACTACCCAGAGTTAGCAGCAGACTCCACAGGCATAAAGGCTCAGTCCCCCATGACTGCCCCCACTTCAGACACCAGTCATAAGTGCTGAGTCCCCAAGTTGCCCGCACTTCTGTCCCACTTACTACAACTTCAGGGCCCCCCACAACCCTCTCCTCATATTTGATAACTTGCTAGAACAGCTCACAAAACTCAGGGGCACACTTTCCTTACTATCACCAGCTTATTAAAAAGGCTACAACTCAGGAGCAGCCAGATGGAAGAGATGCACAGGGCGAGGCGTGTCGGGGGGGGAGGACATTGAAAGTTCCAGCCTCTAATCAAGGTTTGGTTTTTCTGGCCCCCAGCCCCTGACCTGAAACTATCTAGGGGTCCTCAGCCACCAACCATCTCATTAGTGTAAACTCAGGTATGGTCTAAAGGGGCTCGTTACAAATAACAAAAGACACTCTACCACTCAGGAAATTCCAAGAGTTTTAGTTCTGTGCCAAGAACCAGGGTCAAAGCCCAAATTCATATTTCCCATAATACCATACATGTGGTCCGAATGTTTCTCCTGATGGGGCCGTTAAAAACAACAGTTCATTTTTCTGAAAAAGAAAAAGTCAATAAAATCAATATGTATTTATGTCACCATGGTTACTCCTATAAGGTTATTGGATTAAAATACTAATGTTACTAAGATTTTTGTCCAGCAAGGTTTTATGCCTATAATATCTTCCAAAAGCCCCTTTAAAAATAATTTATTTCTCAGTCTTAAAAGCAAATACAGAATCTCTATCCCCTATGGATCAATAATCATCAATTTTATTGGATGATGCTTAGACATACAGCTGCTCTCTTAAATCATACAATCTCTGAAATATATAGAGAATTATAGTTCCACTAGTTAAAGCTACTGGAAGCCTGAGACTCACGGTGAGCTGCCTCACTTTCACCCCCCCTGCGGGCTGGATGTATGTTATGAGCTGAGTTGCGTTTCCCAAAAAGATGTTGAGTTCCTAACCCTGGCACCAGGGAATGTGAGCCTATTTGCAAATAGAGTTTTTGCAGATGCCATCAAGTTACAGCAGGGTCACTAGAGTAGGCCCTAATCCAATTTGAGTGGTATCTTTATAAAATGGGGAAGTTTGGATCCAGAAGAGAGGAAAGACACATGCATAGGAGAATACCATGGGAAGATGGGAGTTGTGCTGCCACAAGCCAAGGAACTCGCAGAAGCTCAGAGAGAGGCCTGGAATAGAGCCCTCTCTAGTGCTATCAGAAGGAGCACTGCCCTGCTGACACTGGGATTTTGGACTTCTGGCCTCCAGAACTCCAGACAACAAGTTTCTGTTGTTTTAAGCCACCAATTTATGGAACTTTGTTAGGGCAGCCCTAGGAAACTTACACAAATTAATAAATGAATATAGACCAGAGGTAGCCCTTCATTATAAAATTATTAACTATAACAAAAATTGTGTAACATACAATGATCTGAGCTAGACTAAATGCACGCGCTCACACACACGCGCACACACACACACACACACACACATTTTCTTCAGCTCCAGGAGAGTGTGAGTGATGGTGCCTTGATAGCCTTGTGGATAAGGAAGCTTCCCACTCTCTTAGGGGAGGACTAGGCCATCCCTAAACTGGATCCACTCTGAGGGCTCTCATCAGAACTAGATCCAGAGCATCCAGAAAAAAACTGGATCTTCAAACTTTAGGTGGGTGAAGCAAGAGAGTGTGCCCCTTTGGAGGGGGTCTTCATACTTAGCAAATCCCGTGTGCTGGTGCCAGAAATGATTGGTGCACGTGCCAACTCTGTGACCCCTCCTGTAAAGTTTCTCTTATGCAAATGAGGCCATCCTAGTTGGAGGTTGATAAGATGTGGTGGTCCTCTCTCAAACTTAGACAGTCCTCAAATGTAAGGTAATGGGGTGTTATGGCCACACAGGGACTTAGGATTAAGATTCCTATCACAGTTCAGAGGGTCTGTAGCAAGACAGTAACCTGACATCTGCTCTCTCATCTCCCCATGAAGAGGCACGCTTGGACTGCACACAGCTTCTCTCCTTCGTTAGGTAACATCCTGAGGGCATGACAATGGGGTTGCTGTGGACATGAGTGGTTCTGCCAGGGCAAGTATATAAATACCTTGCAGTTGTCAGCTGCCGGGAGTTGTATGCCAAAGTTGATAGCAGCTGGAAACCTCTGGGAGGTTGAGACACAGAAAAGTCAACACAAAGGGCTAGTATGAAGAACAAATACTTAATTGACTAGTAATCAGAGAAATGCAAAATGAAATGAAATTTCACTTTTGAGCTGGCAAGCATTAGAAAGGAAATTAGTATTCCTGATCATTATGGTGGGGGAAAATAAAGTGGTATACAGCCGTTTTGGAGGGTAACTCAACAAGATTTATCAAAATCTGAGGTGTGTGCCCAGTGGCCTAGCCATTTAATTTTCTGTACATTCAGAGGATAAGGAAGGCCGTTGTGTCGATGCTTATTGCAGCGTTTCACTCATCGACTGCCACATAGAAAACCCAATGTGGAGCTTAGAACAATTCATGATTATCTCAAGATTCTGTGGGCCAACCGGGCTCAGCTGGGTGGTAGTACTCTGCAGGCTCAACTGGATCAAAACATACTAAATGTCTTCACGCACACATGTGGTTCTCCTCCACGTGGCCTGTACCTCAAGGAGGAGTGTGGGGCACCACCTTCTCCCAGGCCTCTGCGTGTAGTCTCTTTCTTCAGAAGGGTATTGGACTTCTTACATGGTGCTGGCTCCTAAAGCCAAAGAAGTGGAAACTGTCAGTATTTCTTAAGGCCTAGGCCTGGAACTATGACAGCCCCAGCCAACCGGCATCCTGCTGATGAAAGTGTGTCATAGCATCAGCCCAGACTCAGTGTGGAAAGAAACTACACAGGACATAAAAACCTGGAGGTATACTATAATCATGCCAAGTTTTGCTTTTTCTATTTCTCAGTAAACTCGTTAGGTACATATGAGTTTATGATAATTTTATCTGATTAAATTATAGACTGTTTTGGCACTATGTGGGGTAAACACTGATGGTGGCCTACCTCATACGTAATCTTCCCTTAGTCCTTAGCAAAACTGCCCCAATTTTGGTTGGAGCAGCAATGTACTGAGCTAAAAATTTACAATTCCTGGTTTCATATATATATATTTATACATATATAAATACACACACACACACACATACAGACATATATGTTATCAGAATTTCATCTGGGGCCGGCCCGTGGCTCACTCGGTAGAGTGTGGTGCTGATAACACCAAGGCCCCGTGTTCGGATCCCATATACGGATGGCCGGTTCGCTCACTGGCTGAGTGTGGTGCTGAAGAGGGTGGGAAATCCTATGATGGTAAATGAAAAGTGGAGCCTTGAGCAGGTGATTAGATTGTAGGACCGTGCTGTAGGGAATGGGTTAATAATGGTGGTCAGGGGTGTGGTTCTGAGGGCTTTTAAAAGAGAATGAATGAGAAGCTTGCTCCCCCTGCTCCCCCTGCTCCCCCTGCTCCCTCTGCTTCCACCAATTTGCAGTGTGAGACTCCTGGGTCACTGTTGCCACCACCAGATGTATTTTGGACTTCCCAGCCTCAGAAACTGTAAGCAATAAATTTCATTTTCTTTATAAATCTCCCAGTTCTGTGTATTCTGTTATAAGCAACAGAAATGGGCTAACACAGTGTATGTGTATATACACATATACACACACACATGTAAGCAGCTGTGTGTATAAGAGGCACCGCCCTTTCCTAGCGTTTTCTTTCTCTTCTTCCTGTCTGGAGTGCAGGAGTGAGTTGGGTGGCAAAGGCAAAGCAGTCATTTTAGGATCAAAAGGAAGCCATGAGGATGACAGAACACAGACCGAGAAGGGGTCTGGGAGATTGCTGATGGCATGAGCCTTGGGCAGCTCTGACCTGCCTGGCAATGGACTGCTTCTGCTGTTAAAAAACACTTTTTGTTGCAGTCGCCATGGTTGGGTTTTGTTATCACAGCCACATGAAATCCTAGTTGATTCTGTATAAAATGACCCAACTATTTTTATTCTGTATACCTTAAATTATCTATTTGCTCTATATCTTAAATTATATATTATAGGATATTAATCCTGCTATGCCGGGTTCACTTTTATAATGCAATATTTTCCTGGTACTTGCTTTTTTGTTCATTTATATTCAACTTTTCTTTTTTGCACTGTGTCCTTTTTGCGCACCCTTCCCCATATTTAATGTCTTTTATGCAGCATATTGCTAAATTTTCAATATCCACTCCAACTGCCTCCAGCTCTTTGTAGATAAAATCGATCTGTTAACATGTTTTTAACAAGTTATTAGGCTTCCAATTTATTTATTTCTCTTTATTTCCTCTTCGATTCCTCTTTTTCCTCTTTTTGATTCCTGTTGTGTTGAAAATATTTTTACTATCTTTACTTGTTTGAAAGTTATTCATTATATTTCTATTTTTATTGATTATCCTTAACAAATATACATACTTCAATTAGCCTGTTGTTCTGAATAAGATTAGGAATTTTTTATACTTAATTCTCCTCCAAGCTATTCTATCTCACACGGTATTATCTGTTATTTTATTTATTTCTAGCTTTTGTGAAATAAATATTTGTCTCTATTATTTTTACAATCAGTACTTATTAAGATGTTTTTGAACTTTGTTTTTAAGCTATATCGACTTTTGCTATTTTGGGGTACTGTTCTACAAATTTTAAGACATGCATAGATTCCTGTAGTCACCATCCCAGTCAGGATTCGGAACAGTTTCATCACCTTAAAAAACTTTCTTGCGCTGCCTCTTTCTAGCCAGAATACTACCCCCTCCCCCAATCCTTGGCAACTATTGATTGGTCTTCCACCGATGTAGTTTGTTTTGTTGAGAGTGTCATATACATGGAATCATACAACATGTAGCCTTTTGAAATTGGCTCCTTTTACTCAGCATAATACCTTTGAGATTCCTCCCGGTTGTGACGTTGTCAATAGTTTCTTCCTTCCGTGGCTGAATAGTATTCCACTCTATGAATGTACCACAGTCTGTTTATTCATTCACCTGTTGAAGGGCATTTGGGTTGTTTCCTGAGTTCGGGGATTGTGAGTGGAGGTGCTATAAACACTTTTGTACCGGTTTTTCTGTGAACATAAGTCTTCAATTCACTTGGGTAAATCCCTAGGGCTGGGATTGCTCAATTATGTGATAAATGCATGTTTAGCTTTATGAGAAACTGCCAAACGGTTTTCCAGAGTGCCTGTGCCATCTGCCTTTCCACCAGCAATGTAGGAGAGCTCCAGTTGCTCCGCGTTCTCATCAGTGCTTGGTGTTATTTTCTATTTTAGCCCTTCTGGTAGGCGTGCAGTGGTTCTCATTGTGGTTCTAATTTGCATTTCTCTTGTGTCTCATATCGTTGAACATTTTTGCATGTGTTTATGTACCAACCCTATATCCTCTTTGGTGAAGTGTCTGCTCAAGACTTTTGCCCATTTCTTTAATTGCAGTGTTCAAAAATAATCACTTAGTAAGAAATTATTAAAATTTGCAGGCATGTTTGACTACTTTTTTGTCTTCACACTTCTTTTTACCTTTTGTTTCTTTTCTTTCTCCTGAAGTCTATTCTTGGTAGGTCTTTTTGTGAGGCTCGAACAATCTAACAATAAACATACCTTAATTTTCTCCTTATTTCAGAATTATAGTTAAGTATGGAATCTGAGGTCCACAATTATATGCCCCAATCACTATAAATACGTAATTCCATTGTTTACAGGCATTTTTGCTGATGAGAAATTGGCTGCAAGTCTTATGTCTATTCTCTTGTAGGTGATTTGTCTTTTCTCTCGGTGGCTTTTAGGATTTTCTGTTTGCCTTTGAGATTACAGTTTTTCTACAGTGCTTCCTAATATGAATTTATTTTTATTTTTTCTCCTGGAGGTTTGGTAAGCCTTTTCAATCTGAAGACTCATATCTTACTTTCTGGAAATTTCTTAGACACCACCATTGCCTCTCCCCCATTCTCTCTGTTCCTAAAACATTTCTGGAAATAGCTTCATACATGCGTTAGATCCATACCTCATAACATCGCTTCCATATTGCCCCTGTCTTCAGCTCTCTGTTCTGCATTCTGTTCTATTGGATTTCCTCCACTCTACCTGCAAAGTCACTAATTCCCTTTTTATCCCTGTGAGCCTTATTATTAAATGTGCATAATAAGTTTTTATCTTTATGAACACATTTATTATTTCTAAGATTCCATCTTTTTTTGTATCTGGTTATTTTTGTTTCCCAGAGTCATGCTTTTGTTTTATGAACTATTTTTTTCTCTATACTCCTGAAGATTTGAAACATGCTAACTTAATATCTTTTCACATTGCCCTGTTCCCAAGTCCAGTGCTGTTGTTTGTTATGCCTGTATACTGTCTTTAACATGCCGAATATTCTGTCTTTCTATTCTGTGAGGTTGTAGGGTTTTCTTCCATGGTTTTTCCCCACGGGGTGGATTTGAGATGCCTTAGCCGGGGCCCTCTGTAGTGCAGCAGCTGACTCAAGTTTAATATTTGTGTTTCATCTTGAGATTCTAAAACACAGAGATAGCAGGAAATCTGAGCCTTATTCAGCACACAGCATAGGTTCAGTGATTTCAGAATAAGTAGCTGATTCTGTTTTCATCCAGAGCCAGGAATGAGTATTGGGGATTAAGGCCATAATCCCCAGGCCAGAGGAAAAAGGTTTCCTGGGTCCACTCACCATCCAGGAATTCTGCACTCACCACACCCTATGAAGAGCTTCTGCTTTGGCTTCCAAGAAGGGTTTTTTCCTGGCTAGTGCAGGAGGGAGAAAGGGACAAGACAGTATTATAATGATAGAACATGGAATCTAAGCTGGGTAAGGAGGAAAGTGAGGACTTGGAGTGATATTAGGCAGGATCAACGGCTCGTGGATACTGGTGGGATCAAAGACTTAGCAGATTATTAGAGGGAGTGTACTGGAGAGATACCAAGTTGTGGATAGAGGGTGGATTGAAACTGAGATTGAAGAGGGGTTGACATTACAAGGTATAAGGTAATTGGGTGGAGGAGAAGATAATTGGAAAAGAGGAGGTCAAAGAAATTAGAGGCAAGTGTATTTAAGGGTTTAATGCAAGTTTATTAAAATCATGAATAGTTAAGACAGGAGTAGTGTTGGAGAGAGTGACAGTAAGTCAGGAGCTAAAATCGAAGGACTGGGTGGGGGTGTACCATGGAAGTTAGGATGTGACTGGAGCAGGAGGGGTAGCAGATACAAGAGACTTATGGCTTGAGATTCAAGGCTGGAGTTTTGGGGAATGACCTGGAAGCAGCAATGACAGGAAAGGAGGACAGCTACCTGCCACCTCCAGGCCCAGTGGTAGCAGGGCTTGAGGGAGAAAATGCCCACTTCTTGAGTGGCTGCAAGGGAAGGAATCCTGGTTAAACCCACCTGTTGGTCTGCTCTCCATGCATGTGCCATTGTGCCAGAACAGGCTGGAAATCACCCAACCCTACCGACTGATCTCATTTTAAATAACCAACCGCTGGCTCAGCTGGGTCCACAGTGCTAGTCAGAGATCCCCCCAGTTTTTCCCTGGAGGGTTTGTTCTTCCACCGCATCTCTCTCCACAAGGCCCCAACATGGATTCTGCCTCCTCATTCTTAGCCGCAACCCTGCCTCCTACTGCTGAGAAAAACATAAGCGCTTGCCTGGTGCAGCTGTCTCTGATGCTCTCTCTTCCTTCCTCTGAAGATGGGCACATTGTCCTTGTGCCCGACCGAGGCAAGAGTCACCAGCTCATCAGCGCTCACCTGCTCAGGATTGTTGGCTCAATCCTCCCCTTGCTATTTCCTGCGACTTCAATCGGGTGCTGCACTGGATTAGTTTCATCATCAGTCAAATGTGCTGTTATCTCATCCTTATTAAAAAATCCTCTTTGATCCCACATCCCACTTCAGCTACTGCTCACTTGAGAGCAAACAACAGGAAAGCGTTGCCCATTCTGTTCCAGTTTATCTCCTGATGTACTCTTCTGAACTATTTCTTTTTTATAATTTATGTGTCTTTATTGGCACTCTCTGTTTAGTAAGACATTGTTCTCATACTTTCCTTTATTTCTTTAGACACGGTTTCCTTCAGTTCTTTGGGCATAAAACAGCTGATTTAAAGTCTTTGGTTTAGTAGGTCTCATGCCTGGGCTTCCTCAGGGACTTTTCTATTGATTCTTTTTTGTCCCCATGTATGGGCCACACTTTCTTGTTTCTTTGCATGCCCCATAATTTTTTATTAAAAACTGGACATTTTAAACAACATAATGGGGCAACTCTGGAAATCAGAATCTCCTCTCCCCCCTGCCAGGGTTTGTTCTTGTTGCTGCTCCTTTTAGTTGTTGTTTATGTGTTTAACAACTTTTCTGAACTAATTCTGCCTGTATTTGCTTTACACTTGTGAAGGTTAATTCTAGATGTCAACTTGGTTAGATGAAGGAATGCTGAGAAACGTGGTAAAGCAATCTTTTCAGGTGTGTCCATGAGGGTGTTTCCAGCAGAGATTAGTATGACAGTCTGAGTGGCCTGGGTGGGAAAGACCCACCCTCAGTGTGGGTGGGAACCATCCAATCCACCGGGGGTCCGGAGAGGACAAAAGACAGAGGAAAGACGTGAGGCTCTCTCTTGATCCACTGGAGCTGGGATACACTTTTCTCTCCTGTCCATGGACATCAGAGCTTGAGACTCTTCAGCTTTTGGGTTCCAGAACTTTCACCAAGGACACATCAGTTTCCCTGGTTCTGAGGCCTTTGGACTTGGACTGAGCCATGCTACCAGCATCCAGTTTATAGACGGCCTATCGTGTGACTTTTCTTCATAGCCACGTGAGCTAATTCCCCTAATAAATCCCTCTCATATAATTATAACATATCCTATTGATTCTGTCTCTCTGGAGAACCCTGACTAATACAAGACTGAATGTTTATGTCCCCTCTAAATTCAAATGCTGGAACCTAATGTGATGGTATTAGGAGGTGGGTCCTTTGGGAAGCAATCATGTCATGAGATCAGAGCCCTTATGAATGGGATTAGTGCCCTTTTAAAGGAGTCCTGGGAGAAATCCCTCACCCCTCCCACTATGTGATGACACAGCAAGAAGACAGACGTCTGTGCCCCAGGAAGCAGGCTTTCACCAGATGCCAAATCTGCCAGTGCCTTGACCTTTGACTTCCCAGCCTCCAGAACTGTGAGAAATAAATTTTTGTTTATAAGCCACTCAGTCTATGGTATTCTGTTATAGCAGTCCAAAGGGACTAAGACAGTATTCTTTGTTGTGTGTGGCCCCTGAAGTCTCTTCCTGATTAGCTTAGTGGCCAGCTAATGATTGGACAGAGGTTTCCTTAAGCACCTGGAACCAGTCTCCTAATCTTTGCCAAGGAGCTTTGTGTGCATGTTGGGGCATACAGTCAACAATCAGCTGGACAGGTGACAACTCTGCCTTCACCTTCACTTCCTGCTGACTCAGAGCCTCAGGTTCAGTCAGAGGTGAGGGCTCAGGGTCTTCTCAGGTCTTTCCTGAGCATGCACACAGCTCTATGTATGCACATGGCCTTCCAGATTCTCTGGAATATTGTGGAGCTTTTCAATGGCTCTATGGACATCTCGTTTTTCCTGCTTTTCTTTTCAAGCTTTCTTGTTAGTCTGTTGCTTCCCCCCAACTATGTAGCTCTCAAGTTAAACAATTGCCTGTCAAAAACATTCAACAAACACCTCTGGAAAAAGGCTTTTCTCACTAAGAAAGCTCAGAATCTGGCCAAAAACATCCTTTCAAGAGGGGTCTTCCAGGAACCACCCGACAAGTCAAATAATTACAGTTCTCTGGGGATGAGGCTTTGAGGAAGCTCCGCCTCGATTCCACCCTTTCTGGTGGCTGCCAGACAGCTGCTTATCAATGCGTCTGTGATGCTGGGAGAAGGAAGTGGGAACAGAGCAAGTTCACACTGTAAAGCTCACTGTTCTTACTGAGACGTCCTTGCTTTTTTCACATAAATGCGCCCTGGGTGACTCCCACGCTCTGGTTAATTTCCAGAGTTCTTGGAAAGTTAATTCTAACCATTTTCTCAGTTTTCTCATTGCTTTTATGAAACAGAATTTTTGGAGGTCCTTACTCCAGCATTCCCACTGACCTCGAACCCACTTCTGCCAGGATTTCGCCTCTACCCCTCTGCAAAAGCCGCTCTTGACAACGTCTTCAGTTACTTTCATGTCTCTGAATCCAAAGGATCAGGTATAAGTCCTCATCTTATTTGACTTACTAGTAACATTTGACTCTCACCTTGAAACTCCTCCTTGGTTTGGCTTTCTGAACATCTAATTCCCTGGCCACTTTTTCTCTCTCCTTTCCTTTCACCGACCTGACTCCCAAGTGCTTGTCTGTCTATCTGCCTTGGTGACGATGTGCAGTCTTATGTCTTTAAACACCAGCTACATGCCGATACTCCCAAATGCATATCTCCAGTCTGGATCCCTGCCTTGAACGTTAGAACTTCTTATGTTCAATGCCATACTCAACATTTCCACTCAAATTTCAAGAGGTGTATCAGATTTTGAGATGTCCTAAAAATACTGCTGATCTTTTCCCTCAATGCCCTCCTCCCACAATCCACCCATCTCAGGAAATATCACTCTGGCCGGAGGCTCATCCCTGACTCTTCACTTTCTCCACATGCCACGTCAAAACTGATGGAGTTTGGATGTGTTGTCCCCTCCAAAACTCATGTGGAAATTTGATCCCCAGTATGGCAGTGTTGGAAACTGATTAAGTCACGGGGGCAGATCCCTCATGAATGGATCAATGCTCTCCCTGGAGGAGGGGGGATTAATGAGTGGGTTCTCGCTCTATTAGTTCCCGCGAGAGCTCCTTGCTTGAAAAGACCCTGGCACCTCCCCTTTCTCTCTCTTGCTTCCTTCTGCCATGTGATCTACTTGTACCCACCGGCTGCTGCCACTTTTCTGCCATGAGTAGAAGAAGCCTGAGGCCCGTACCAGATGCAGCTGTCCCAGAATCGTAAGCCAAATAAACCTCTTCCCTTTATAAATTACCCAGTCTCAGGTAATTCTGTTATAGCAACACAAAACGGACTAAAACAAAAACCATCAGCAAACATGTTTGCTCTACCTTTAGAACATATTCCTAAACCAACCAGTCGCCCCAACCATGGTCTGAGCCTCTGTCATCTCTCAGAGGACTCAGTGCAGCCGCCTCCACCTGCTCTCTCTGCTCCTACTCTTGCTATGTTATGTCTAGTCTCAGCATGGCAGCCACGATGACACTTTTAAAATCCAACTCTCATCTGTTCCTCCTCTCCCACTAACTTTCTCCACAAGCATCACAATCTATGGGAGAAGCAAGTGTCTTCCAGGGGCGCACAGACTCCACATGCTCCGGCCCTCGGCTCCCATGGGCACTCCCCGACCCTCCCTCCCTCCCTCCTCCCACGCTGGCCTCCTTAGTCCTCCTCAGCAGGTTGGGCACAGTCCCCCACTGCCTGGAATGCTGTCATCTAAGGGTCTTCATGGCATGCCTCTTCACCTCAGTCGATTTTGTTCAGTGTCACCTCCTTGGAGACACTTCCCTGACCACCCTAGTCCCAAACCTGACCTTTCTTCTCTCCCTTTGCTGCTATGCTGTCTTCTAAGCATGGCTCACTATAAAACTATATTTTTATTTATTTTTCTTGAGTGTTTATTCTATATTCAGCTCCCCATGTGAGCTGGTCCAAATGGCGTCCTTTTAGACTGCACTTTCCTCCCTCTTCTCCTCCATGAGACATTGTCTGGGAACACGGTGTGACTTGCTGCGTCCTAATGATGGGAGAAGGGAGCAGAGCCATTAGATCCACGCAGAGCCCACAGCCTCACTGGTGTGTGGCTGGTCCCATCTGACCTTTGGGAGTGATGTGCCACCACCTTCCTTTGGAGTCTGTGCCCCAGCCATGGGGCTGCCACCTCCAGTGGTCTTTTCCTCCTGAACCAGGGCTCTGACATTCCACAAATGTGCTTAGAGTTCCTTTGTTGGAGCACATGAGAACTCCTTCTCTCCTGCTACACAAGAATGTATGATTTATGCATCTCTAAGGGGGTGTAGATTATACAAATGATGTGTTATGCCATAAATTCCAACCCTGCTGCTGTCACTATTTATTTGAGAGTCTGATGCCATATCATAAAAATGATATGAACATTACAACCAAAATTTATTGGGACTAGTTGAAACAATAAGATTGAGAACTTGTTGAAATAATAAGACACAAAGTGTTTTTCTTTTCAAGGAGAGAAAGAAATTTAATATTCACATGGGATGAAAACTAAATCCTTCCTGGTAAATCTTGATCTAACTGATGTAGCAAAATAACATAACAGGATACACATTGCCCTCAATATTGATTATATTCTCAAGTTAAACATTTTCTGAGTTGCCATATATAGCAATTCTTGCCCTATTGTAAATAGACTACTTTACGATGAAGTACTATTAAGTAAATTAATGTACGTGCAGCACTTAGAATGGCACCTACTATACTGTAAGCATCATATGTGTAAGTAATTATTATTGATTATAGAACACAAACTTGTGTGTTATATTCTATATTTTACTTTCCACATGAAAAAAATAGTTTATAGCAACATTACTCCGGGAATCTCTCAATTTCTTCCAAGCAGCTATTTTAGAACACACATGGTCAAAATCATCAAAAATGCTGATTGCATCGCATTTCAGCCAGGATCCTGCCTTATGTTTAACCAGCATAAACTCTCATAGCTGAGGCTCATCAAAGCCCAAATTTGAGCACAAGGTTTATGCTTATTTGTTTTTTTTCCATGTTTTGTTTTGTTGATGCAGCTTGACATGAACATTAAGAGAATGAATTTTGAATCAGACAATCTGGGTTCTGAGACCATGTGACGTGAAATAGTTTGTGTGTTTATAACAGGGTAGAATTAAAATGTATGACAACATAGCGTAAAGACTGGGAAAGGAAAAACGGAAGTTTAATATTACAAAGTTCTCATAATATACATGAAATCAGGTGTAATATTACTTGAAAATAGACTGCCAAGAGATAAAGATGTATACTATAAAATCCTAAAGCCACCACTGAAATTATAAAACAAAGAGTTATAGCTCATTAGTCAGTGAAATAGATAAAATAGAATCATAATAAACATTCAATTAATAGAAAAGAATACAGAAAAAGAGAAAAAAGGGAAGAAAAACAGATGGGACAAATTTAAACCAAAGAGAAAGATGACTTAACTGTAATCAAATTAATAGTTGCATTAAGCATAACTGGCTAAACACCATAATTAAAAGTCAGAGATTATCAGATTGAATAAAAAAGCAAAGTCCAATCATATATTTCTTACAAGAAATGCATTTTAAACATAAAGACACAAATAGGTAAAATGTAGAAAATGAAGAAATATATACCAGGCTAACATTAGTCAAAAGAAAGTTGGAATGGCTGTGTTGATATCAGACAAAGCAAATTTTACAGCCAAAAATATTATCAAAGATAAAGATCATTTAATAATAATAAAGGGGTCAGTTCATTAAGAGGATGTGACAATCCTCACATATCTAAATTCCAAACGTTTATGTGCCCAATAACAGAGCTCTGACATGAGTAATGCAAAGACAAAGGAGAAAAAGACAAATTCATAATTACAGTTAGAGATTTCAATATCTCTCTTTCAATAATTGATAGAAGAATTAGAAAAGCAGTGAAGATATTTGAAGACTTGAACACTATCATTCAAATTGATCTGATTGATATTTATAGAAAACTCCATGCAACATTCTTTTCAAGTATACAAGAAAATTATGAAGCTAGACTTTATTCTGTACCAAAACAATAATTTAAAATGATTCATCATGCAAAGTATGTTCTCTGACCTCAGTGGAATTAAATTAGAAATCAATAACAATATGATCTCTAGAAAATCTCCCAAATACCTGGAACTAAACAACACACTTCTAAATGATCCAAGGAACAGAGAAGAAATTTTTAAAAAATGTGGAAACTATTTTGAATTGAATGCAAATGAAAACACCACATATCAAAATTTGTGGGGATGCTGCTGAAGCAGCACTTTGAGGGAAGTTAATAGCATAGAAATCAATGACTTCAGCTTTCTCATAAGAAATTATAAATAAGAAAGCAAATTAAACCAAAAGTAAGCAGGAGGGAAATAGCTAAAGATCAGAGAGTCAATGAAATAGAAAACAGATACTTAATAAAATCAAATCTTTGAGATCAATAATATTGATGAATCTATAGCCAGAGTGACACAAACTATGAATTACAGGAATGAGAGAGGTGACATCAATTAATATTTACAGACATTAAAAGGATAATAAGGGTATATTCTGAACAACTTTATGCCAATAATTCCAATAATTTAAATGTATTGGGCCAAATCCTTGAAAGACACAAACTACCAGAGCTCATTCTGGAAGAAACAGATAAACTGAATAATCTTATATCTATTAAAGAAATTATAATTGTAGTTAAAAATTTTCTCCCAAAGAAAATAGCAGACCCAGATTGCTTCATTGGTGAATTCTACAACATATTTAAAGAAGACATAACACCAATTCTACATACAGCATTCCATAAATTGAAAAAGAAATACTTCTCAGTTCAATGTATGAGGCCAGCATTACCCTGATACCAAAACAAGACAAAGACATGACAAGAAAACAAAACTATAGACCGATATCTCTTACAAACTAGATGTAAAACATTCTAGATAGTATTTTAGCAGATCAATACCTACAGATATAAAAAGGACCAAGTGGAGTCTATCCCAGGAATGTGTTTTGCCACAGAATGTCACTGGTTGTTCTGTTCCCATAACAGAATATGGATGGGGGTGCCATCGACTTCCATTCCGTCCACCACATCTTTTCCTGAGAATCTGTTACTGTCTCCTGGTTACCTATTGTTATGTAACAAACCACTCCAAAACTCAGTGACTTAAAACAACCATTTGTTTTAAGCAACTCTGAAACAACAGCTGGTTTGAAAACAACCATTTGATTTTGCTCATGACTTCGTGGGTCAGGAATTTGGGAAGAGCCCAAATAGGTCATTTGTCTCTGAGCCATATAGGGTTGACCAGGATGGCTGGGGCTGGTGCACTTCCTTCCAAGATGGCTTCTGGATTAGTCTGTTTCTGTTGCTTATAACAGAATACCTGAAGTGGGACAACTTATAAAGGAACGAAAGTTACTTCTTACAGTTTTGGAGGCTGGGAAGTCTGAAATCCAGGGAATATATCTGGTGGGGGCCTTCTTCCAGGTGGGGACTCTCTACTGCACCTCAAGGTGCCACATGGTGAGAGACGGCATGACAAGAGAGCTAATCTCACTCACTCTCCTGATTAAGCCATCAGAACCATGCCCGTGACCACCCACGAAGCCACCAACCCATTACTCCATGAGTGCATCAATCTATTCACAAGGGCACAGTCGACACAATCCGATCACCTTCAAAGGCCTCACCTTCTACCACCATATTGGAGGTTAAGTTCCAACATAAGCTTGCGGGGGTGGGGACACTCAAACCACATCAGCTTCTTTACAACATGTCCCAGTGCTCACTGGCTTTTCTCTCTCTTTGCATGTTGCCTTACTCTCCAGGATGTCTTCACTAGCGTGGGCTTCTCATAGCATGATGGTCTGAGGGCAGTCCAACTCCTTACATGGCTGTTCAGGGCTCCAAGAGAGCAAGCTAACAGCTACCATAAATGCCAGGCCTGGAACTGACAGCTTCACATCTACTTCGTTCTGTTGGTCAAAGCACTCACAGGCCAGCCCAGATCCAAGAGGAAGGAAAAAGACCCCACCTTCATGGGAGAAACATGGAAGAATTTGCTGCCATCTTTAACCTGCCATACACATTTACCTTATTGCTGGTACTAATTTATGTGTTATTTACGGCTTATTTTTTTGGAAGGAACAAATAAACACAGGTTTCCTTAAGTAAAAATGAATTTGTATGGAGTAATATCAAAGAATGGGCAGGAGATTAGAGGACCTACTTGGAAATCCTTGGAAAGCAGTGGAGTTCCTTATGACCTGCAGTAGGGGTCACTGGGTGAGTTCTAGAAGAAGGTCATTCTGATGAGCATGAACCTGCTGCAACAAATGACCCATCCCCTGCCACTGTGCCACAAGCTCTGGGAGAGGACACCCATGTGGATGAACTGAGTGCACACGCCTCTCCCTTGGGTTGTACTGGCATCAGCCATGGGGAGAAGTGGTCTCCTTTGGCTTTGAGACTGGCCAGTTGTGTCTTTGAATGACCCTTCACCATTTGTGTTGGGCACACAAATTCTAAATGTTCACTACAGATAGGAAAGATGAATAAAATTATAGACAGTTGAGAATTGTGGGAGGAAGTTGAGGTCATTCATATGCAATGGCAGAGTATTACAGGTTGAACTGCGTCCCCCTGAAAATTCATATGGTACAGTCCTAACTTCTAGTACCTTAGAATGTGGCCTGGTTTGGAGATAGGATCTTGATAGGAGCAGTCAAGTTAAAATGAGTTCATTGAGGTGGGCCCTAGTCCAATATGACCATGTCCTTATGTAAAGGAGAAAAGTGGAAACAGAAACAGACACACACACAAGGAGAATGCTGGGTGTCTTAGCCAGCTTGGGCTGCTGTCACCGGACACCACAGACTGGGTGGTCCAAACAACAGACATTGATTTCTCATAGTTCCAGAGCCTGGGAAGTCTAAGATCAAGAAGGCAGATTTGGCTCCTGGTGGGGGTCTTCTTCCTGGCTTGGAGACTGTGAATTTCTCACTGTGTGCTCACATGGCCTTTCCTTGGTTGGAGGGTGTGGAGAGAGCACTATATTCTTCTATATCTATGGAGGCCCCACCCTCATGACCTTATCTAAACCTAACTACCTCCCAAAGCCCCCACCTCCAAAAACCATCACATTGGGGGTTAGAATTTTGGTATCTGAATTTTGGGGAAACAAACATTGAGTTTAAAACACCATATAAAGATGAAGGCAGATATCAGAGTGGTTCTTCTACAAGCCAAGGAATGCCAAAATTGCCAGTAAGCCACCAGAAGCTGGCAGAGAGGCCTAGAGCAAATCACCTCTCACGGCCTCTGGAGGGACCACCAGCACTTTGATTGCTGACTTCTGGCCCCCACAACTGTAAGACAAATTTCTTTTGTTTAAGCCACCAGTGTGTGGCACTGTGTTAGGACAGCTGTGTGAGTCAGAGTTCTTCAGGGAAACAGAACGGGTAGGGTGTGTGTGTATGTGTGCATGTATACAGTCGGGCACCACACAATGACATGTAAGTCAATGACGGACTGCATATATGGTGGTGGCCGGAGCCACAGGCTGTACCATACAGCCTAGGTGTGTAGCAGGCTGTCCACCGGGCTTGTGTAAGAGCTCTCTGTGATGTTCAGAAAATGGTGAAACTGCCTCATGGCACACTGTTGAATGTACCCTTGTCATTAAGTGACACACCATCATGATGATGTGGGAAGGCTGGGGTAAGGGGTTCGGAACATGCCACCCCAAAATACATGGCTTTGGCTTATTGATCACTTTGTGCTGAGGGCACGTGAGAAGCACATGCAGCAGGGGCCCTGTGACTGACTCCCTTTCTACCTGAAACAGCAGGGCACAACATTTCCCATGAGAAAGGCGCCTCCGCGTACCAGGAAAAAGAGAACATTCTTGTCACTGGAGACTGGGAGTCGACGCCAGGAGGACCTGTGCAAACCAGCTACAAAAATAGTCCTCAATTGCCATGATGAGTCCCATGTGTTTCCTAGTCACTGCCCACCAAGCCCTTGGTCCTCTCATGTGCCCACAATTTCTCATTCTTTCTGTACAGAGGTATATAAGCTTTGGGACCCAATGGCTTCTTCTGGTCTTTGTTTTCCTTTTGAAGACTCCCATGTACACGTAAAAATGTTAAATACATTTGTATGTTTTTCTCCTGTTAATACATCTACATCAGTTCAATTCTCGGGCCAGCCACAAAACCAGAGAGGATAGAAGGAAGTTTTTCTTCTCCTACATGGGTAAGCAAAGCGGAAATAGTAAGAAAGCTGAAAAGCAAAAGTGGCGCTAAGAAGTCTCTCTCCTTTATGAGAGAAAAAAATCAATATCTTTAGAGCAAAAAAACTGTCTTTGTAGAGAACGTGTGTAATCCAGTCTGCGGCCGTACCACTCTGAACGTGCCTGATCCGGTCTGATCTCAGCGGCTAAGCAGGGTCAGGCCTGCTTAGTACTTGGATGGGAGAAAAACTGTATAATCCGGAAAAGAGGCACAGAGTAGAAAATAAAAACCACCTTTAACACTGCGATCACGCAAAGCTAACCAGCTATTTCTGTTCAGCATATGACTTTTCAGGATCTTTTAAATGCTCCCTCTTAATTAGGTGGGTAAAAAGAAAAACAAAATGAGAGAAGAGAACGGAGGTCTCTAAGGGGAAAACAGATAAGGAGTTTCGTTTGAATTGGAGAAAAGACCGACTCACTGAGAGTTTTTTAAAGTAGCTTTATTAAGATATAATTCCTACACCATACAATTCACTCATTTAAAGTGTGCAAGTCAGTGTTTTTAGTATGTTCACGGGGTTGTGAATACGCCATCACCAACATCTAATTTTCAAACATTTGTCTCCCTTAAAAGAAAACCTTCTCCCGGTGATCGGCGATCAATCATTCCCATTTCCTCTCAAGCACCGAGCCCTAGGCAACTGCTAATCTGTTTTCTGTCTCTATGAACTGATCTATCCTGGAATTTCAAACAAATGGAATCACACGGCGTGCAGTCTTTTAGGACGGGCACATGCTGTCGAGATTCCTGTGTGCTGGAGCACGCCTCAGTACCTCACTGCTTCTAATTGTTGAATAACTGTCCATTCTATGGAGATGCCACATTCTTTTTACCCATTAATCAATTGATGAGCATTTGGGAACTTGCTGAAGTTTTAAAATTAATTTCCAGGCTACTTTTTAAATAAAATACCAGTAAGCCACATTCTCAATTACTTTTTAATAATCTTTAAATTGTTTTGAATACCACAAATGTAATATGGCTCATGAAAGATAAAACACCGTAGAACCATTAGTGATAAAAACTGAAAGTCCCCTTTACGTCCCCAGATTCCTTTTTCCTTCGTAGGTGTACCCCCTTGTTTCTAGTGCTTTTGTCTAGTTTCTTCTCTACAGTTACAAACACACACAGTCGATACTCATTATCCATGGATTCTGTATCCGCTAATATTTATTAGTAATCCCCCAATCAATACTTCATGAGGCTTTCGTGGACACGCGCCCGGTGGCAGAAAATCTGAGTCACCCGACAGGCATGTTCCCAGCCGAGGCTGAGCAGGGAGACGCTCTGCCCTCTTGTCTCAGCTCACGCTGGAAGCGGGTGTCCTACTCGTGGTGTTTAGTGCCGTGTTTTGTTTGCATTTTTGTGCATCATCCGGTGATTCTGTTCTTTAAAATGACCCCAGTGTGGTGCTGAAGTGCTGTCTGGTGTTCCCAAGTGCGAGAAAGCCAGGATGTGCCTTAGGAAGAAAATACACGTGTTACAGGAGCTTCATTCAGGCCTGAGTTATGGTGCTCTTGGCCATGAGTTCAATGTTAATGAATCAATAGTATATACTAAATAAGGTGTCTTAAATAAAAACACACATAAAACGAGGTTATGTATTGATCCACTGACAAAAATGTTGTGCCCAGAGACTTGCAGACTAACTCTGTATCCCCACTAGGGGCGAATGGCTCAGTACTTAATAATTCACTTTATAGAACTTCCTTTTTAAACTGATGCATCATGGAGACTGCTGTGGATTGAATTGTGTCCCCCAAAGTCCATGATTAGAAGCTTAACCCCCACTATGACAGTGTTAAGAGTGTGGGACATCCTATTATGGTGATTGAAAGGAGGGGCCTTGAAGTGGTGTTAGATTGTGAGGACCTTGTCCTAGTGAGTGGATTAGTCCATTTGATGGTAATGGTGGTCATGGGCGTGGCTATGAGGGAGAAAAGGACAGCCAGTGAGGGGTGTAGTGTCCCTCTCGTTTCTGCCTTTCTCACAGTGTGATACTGTGGTTCACTGAAGTCATCACCAGAAGGCCCTCAGCCTCTGAAACTACGAGCAATAAATGTTGTTTTGTTATAAGCAGGTATTTTGTTATAAGCAACAGAAATAGGCTACTACAGAGACATTTTCATAGTGGTACATTGTAGATCTAGTTCAGTCTGTTAAGGCTGGGTGATCTGTGGCTGTGGGTCAGATCCAGGGTGTTGCTGCAACGCCGTGCCCTCGCTCCACGGCGTGCTGTCTATGGCTGCTCTCGCATTACAATGGTAGGGTTGTGTAGCTGCAACAGAGACCAGAAGGCCCCAAAACATAAGTATTACTATCGGGCCTTTTCAGATGAACACTTGCCAGCCTCTGCTCCAAAAGGTGGCAGAAGATTCCACGGTGGTGTGGGTATTCAATATTTTACTAAGTCATTTTTCTGTTTGAGGGTGTATAGGTCCTTTTTTTGTTATTTTTATTTTTAAGAAATTGTGAAGGTTAATTCCAGGTGTCAACTTCATTGGGCTAAGGAATGCAGAGAAACCTGGTAAAGGTATATTTTTAGGTATGCTCATGAGGGTGTCTCCAGAAAAGATGAGCGTGAGAGCCTTAGTGGGCTGCGTGGGAAAGACGTGCCCTCAACATGGGTGGGAACCATCCAATCTGCTGGGGGCCCGGAGAGAACAAAAGAATGGAGAAAAAAGGTGAAGCTCTCTCGATCCGCTGGAGCTGGGACACACTCCTCTCTCCTGTCCATGGACCTCAGAGCTTGCGACTCTTCAGCTTTTGGGCTTCAGGACTTACACCAAGGACACCATTGACTTCCCTGGTTTTGAGGCCTTTGGACTTGGACTGAGCCACGCTACCAGCATCCAGTTTATAGACGGCCTGTCGCAGGACTTCTCTTCACAATCGCGTGAGCTAATTCTCTAGTAAATCCCCTGCCATGTGTTGATTCTGTCTCTCTGGAGAACCCCGACTGATGCAGTGATACTGCACTGCTCATCCTCAATGTGAGGAGGTGCAAACGTTTCTGTCAGGAAGTTTGTTAGAAGGGGACGGTGTGTGTGCATCTCTGGACATTTGAGAGAAATGCGTAAGTAGCATTCCAGACAGCTTGCACATTTGCACTTCTATGAGAGTATATTTCTCTTTGCCCTTACCAAGACTCAAGATTATAAAAATAAATATTTGCCCAAATGATGGATGAATAAATGGTTTCTCCTTCCTGTTTTACTTTGCTTTTCCCTGACGGCTAATGAGGAAGAATTTATTTTTTGATTTTTCTATAGCCATAATTTCACCCCTGCCACTTATGCAAATATATACTTTTTATGATTTTGAGAATCAATATGTTTATGCTTGCTCCCCTATCTTTCAAGACAAACTCACTAATGTTGCTTTTGTCTTTTAACTATTTTCATTCCTCTTTTTACTTCTTTCTCCCATATTTCACTGAAATAATTGACTTGAAGTTCCAGATTATCTTTTAAAAACCCCAAAACACCTTATGCTTATACTTTTTAAGAAACCCTTACTCAGCAACTGACGTCCACTTTATAGCCATCTCATCAACAATTGTCAGAGGCAGTTCTAAGTTGTTTCTGTTTCTGTGCTCACCACCCTTCTTCGTTTTGTGTTCCATCCTTTTTCCTGAACTTATTTCCCATCTTACTGAAGCACATCCTCAAGTGGCTTTTTCAGAATGGATACAAGAACATGCAGTGGACGTGGTTATGTGGCAGCCCAGCACCCCCTTCCCTGTCTCCTTTTTCTCCTTTGTTCAGGTGTCATGCATCTTCTGCCTAGAACATGCAGTTCAGGGTAAGAGATCCCCACCCCCAGTTTGTGGATTAATCTAAGACAGTCAGCATGAGCTGTGCTGTGAAGGCACACACAGTGAGTCAGCCCCATCAGATGAAATAGAAGGACTAATATTCCATTCCTAGAGGTAAAGTGTCTCCTCTTTCTCTCCTGATGCCCATAGGCCAGGAAACGCACTGCCACAGTTGGAGCAAGTCTTAGACTGACGCTGATGCTGCCAATGGCACGATGGAGAGATGGACAGGAACAGGGTCTCTAAGTACCAGTGGCCCTGAAGCAGCTCCATGAGGTGGTCATCCTACCTCTAAAAAGCTCATGCAAGTGGTCAGCTCTCCAAGTCCGAATTGGTCTTTGTTTCCCCTCACACTTTACTGATATTTTGGGTGTGGACAGGAGTCTGAGTTCAAAATAATTTCCCCTGAGAAGGAAAGCACTGTTGGCTTCTCTTCAAGCGTTTTTCCCCTTGAATGTTTTAGGACTTTCTTTTTATCCTTGATGCTGGCCGTTTCTCTCACATGCATCTACGTGTGCATTTTAAAATTTGTATGCTTGGCACTTGGTGGGTTCTTCAAATTTCAAAACTTGAGTTTTTGTTAATCTCTAGGAAATTTTCTTTCATAATTTTTTTTTATTGTGTCCTGTCTGCCTGTTGACTTTATTCTCTTCTTCAAAGATTCTAATAGGGCCGAGCCCGTGGCGCACTTGGTAGAGTGCTGCACTGGGAGCGCGGCGGCTCCCGCCGCGGGTTCGGATCCCATATAGGAATGACCAGTGCGCTCACTGGCTGAGTGCTGGTCACGAAAAAGACAAAAAAAAAAAAAAAAAAAAAAAAAGATTCTAATAAATTTCTTTGGCTTCTATATGTCTTTCAGGCCCCTTAAGTTTTCTCTCATTTCTAATTTCCTAGATTTTGCCTTATTTTGCCACAAATAATTCCATCTTTTCCTATGTTCAATCAGTAATTCAGACTTTCAAGTGAAGTCTTCAGTTTTGACAATCACATACACAATTTTAAATATAACAAATATGTAATTTTATAAATTTCTAGCAAATTTGGTCTGACGTTTTTTCATTGCAGCTCATTCTTGTTTTATTGATGTAAAGTGTACTTGAATCTCTCTAAGGATCATGATTCTAATTCATATTGGTCAAGGTTTTTTCAAATTTAAAGTAAATCCTCTCTATGTTTTCTGGTTTCCACCCTATGTTTACATTAAGGGTTTTAATATAAAAGATTATAGGTCCACATAACTACTGAAGGGTGGGGAGGGGATTAAGGTGGGTCAAGTGCCTACTCCCTGAACGTTTTACCCTGATGGCCCAAAGTGGATGATTCTTAGGATATTTCCAGAAAGCTGCTGCAATTCTCCTGAATCTCTGGAGTTTCCACCAACTTGAGCTCGGCGTAAGTGGGGTGGGCGATTCTGCACAGCAGCATGGGAAGATATCCTGAATTCAGTATCTGGCCCTGCGGTCCATTACAACTGCTGCCTCTAAGCAATGGTCTCCTCTCCTGTCTTCCTGATCTCTAACAAGTGTCTTTCCTGGGCAGACACTGTGTCAGAGCCACCCAGGGAAGGAGATCCTGGGAAATGTGGTTCCCGGCTCTTCTGCAACACAGAGGCCACAGACAGAAGTGCTGATGAGTCTGGTTGAGGAAAGACAGTTGAGCACACACGGCTCCCTTTATTCTGTTTCCTCCCAAGTCGGTTGCGTCTGTTCACCTCAGTCCTTCTCTTTCATGCATCTTCATGTGTTGGAATGACAGATGGCCAGGTGAGCCTTGTTGTGTGTTTTCTTTGCAGACTTCCCATCAGTTCCCTTTCTTGAAAGTGTGATTGGGACTAGCTAAGCATGACGGGGATCCACATAATTGTCAATGGAGAACTTTATTCAGCAGGCAGTGGGTGGCATAAGTTCATATATTTTTAACCCCTGGGGTGAGGTGAGATACCTTTTCCCCCCTCAATTTCTTTTTAGTCCTGTTGAAGTAAATTAAAATGGAGACCAGGTGTGAAAAACCCCTGAGCAGACAATGCTAGGCAGGCCTCTTAAGTGACCTCAACCTTGCTCAATCTGCAAACATAAGCAAAACTTAAGCTATTTCTTGCAAATGTCTATATTAAAGAAAAACGGAACTTAAGCTCAACCAATTGGAAGTGACCACCAAACTTAGAGTCATAAACTAGAAACTTTCCAAGAGGATAGACTGTGTAGTTGCAACCAATCAAATCATTTCTTTACTTAGCTCCTGCATATATCCCATAAATACTTGCTCCTCATGATTTGTCATTGGAACATTAAATCTCTCTCAGTTTGGTGTTTCCCAGTTTATGAATTGCTTCTTACTCAAATAAACTCTTTATTGCGCCTCAGATTTTTCTTTCACAGTCCAAAATACCCACACTGCCAGATGAGCACTTTATTTAGACTCTAGAGAGATAATCTTGGGGCTTAATTTGAGACAGACACCTCTGTTGTCAGCTGCCACTTACTTGTTTGAGATTAGGCAAAATGTTTGATTCTCTGATAAGACCTTTTGCTGTTTTTCAGCAAGTGAATGAATTTGTTCACTTTACGTTTTCTGTCATTTCAGTGGGACTTGTGAAGGAGGAAATAGTATGCTCAGGACATCATCTTGAAGTGGAGACCTGTGATGGTTAATTTTAGGTGTCCACCTGTCTGGGATACAGGATGCCCAAATATCTGGGTAAACATTGTTTTCAGTGTATCTGTGAGGGTGTTTCTGGAAGGGATTAGCATTTGAATTCATGGACTGATAAAGCAGATGTCCTACCCCCTCCACTCCAATGCTGGTGGAAATAATCCTATTCACTGAGGGCCCGAATAGAAGAAAACGGTGCAGGAGGACTGAATTCACTCTGCCTGGCTGCTTGAGGGGGACACTGGTCTTCTGCTCTTGGTGCTCCTGGTTCTCAGACCTGCAGACTTGGACTAGAATCTACACCATCTGCTTTCAGCCTCTCGGGCCTTTGCCTACACCACAGGCTTCTCTGGGTCTTGCAGATGGCAGATTGTGGAACTTCTCAGCTCTCAGCATCCATAATCGAATGAGCCAATACCATATATATGGTATATATATATACACACACACACCATTGGTTCTGTTGCTGTGGAGAACCTTGACTATTGCATATTTTGGTACTGATGGTGGTTCTAAAGAAACAGAATTTTAAGAATGAGTTTTCTGAATTGATTCTGGGTGTCCTGGAATTGGCTCTCTAATCTGATTAGATTCAAAGATGATACTGACTCTATTTCCCAAAGTAAAGAGAGCACTGGGAGGCCATGGCATGAATTGGTAATAGAGATACACAAAATATCTGCATTGGATATTCCTAATCAGCCACTTATAAGAAGCAAGGGGCTGGAAAATTCTGTATTTGATACTTTCAAACACTTTTGGAAAACTAATCAATATAATGACATTGGTTGGTTGCTTCTAATGTCACTGGACAAAGTGACGAAAGAAAAGAATTAGCTCAGGGTCTCAAAATCCCCACTCTAGTGCTGTACAGATGGCCTGAGGCATCTATGTGTGCCCTGAAGGAGACCCTCGTCTCCTGCAGCTGTAGGGCTGCGATTGCTGAAAACCAGACTCTGGCTGAGTGACGATGCAAGCTGCACTCCCAGCCTTGCAGGGTGTCTGCTGTTATGCTGAGGGCACTGGCTGGGAAAGAATAGGATCCTGCAAGCTGAGATGGAGATGGGAGGGAAGACCTTGACGAGCTGGGGACCTCGGGACCCTGAATTCGGGTTAGTTTTCTTTGTCAGTGGAAGAGGGGTCTCCACCCACCGTGGAAGTGGTCCCCACATCCCCAGTAGTATCAGCTTCTCCGACCCCAGTGATATTGACCTTTCCACCCCTTCGAGGGGATTAACCCTGCACTGTCTGAGGAAACTGTAATGAGCATCCCTGAGGTGGCTGTAGGCAAGACACTCCCGACTCCCCACAAGACCCAGCCCACTGCCCTCTTTGCTTCTAGACATGTGACCACACTCACATCCCAGCAGGCCCCTACTGGTGGGGCACGAAGTATGACCCATGAGGAGATGTGCTACATTCCAGAAGAACTACTTGAGTTTTTAATTTATACAGACAGAAACTGGGTAATGGATACTTTTGTGGACTGAGGGTCCCCCCAAACTTAATACTCACTGTGACAGTGTTAAAAGGGTGGGAAATCCTATTATGGTAATTGGAAGGTGGGGCCTTGAAGAGGTGATTAGATTGTGAGGACATTGTCCTAGTGAGTGGGTTAATCCATTTGATGGTAATGGTGGTCATAGGTGTAGTTCTGATGGCATTAAAAGGACAGCATGTGAGAAGCTCTCTTTCTGCTTCTGCCATGTAGCCCTGTGACATCCTGTGTCCCTGTAGAGCCTCCACCAAGAACAAGACTGTCACCAGATGTGTCCCTGGACTTTGGACATCCTAGGCTCTGAAACTGTCAGCAATAAATATTCTTTCTTATAAGTGACCTAGTTTCAGGTATTTCTGTTATAAGCAACAGAAACGGACTAATACAGATACCAAGAGTGTGGGATAACAGTGGAAGGCATATAAAGTTAGGTCAGGCTGAATTTATTGGTGTGAGCTCAAGGCAGAGGTTCTGGGTTTAGCGGTGCAGCCTGGGGAGTTAGAAAGGGCTCTTACAGTCTGCTCGGCTGAAACAGGGGTCACGGGACGGCTCACAGTGAGTGACTGCAAATGCTGACTTGCCTCGGTTTAATGTAGAGGAAGGAACCAAAGCCTTAAGGAGACTGGAATGTTAAAGTGGATTTGTCACTTAAGACCTACCCACCCACATGGGGAGGGTCCAGAAGACACACTTTTCACCAATGATCTGAGAAATAAACTTGCGAGGGAAGCCCCAGCTTCCCTGAAAGGCTCCATGATTGCTCTTCATTGTTGGCTACTTTACAGAGGGAACCACAGCCGATGAACTGAGAAACTTAAGTGCATTCCCAATGCGTTCCAGGGGTGACGGGGACAAAGTGGTGGCCTTCAACTGTCAAGGGCAAGGTGCACATGGCCACCGCAGTGGACAGCAGGGCCAAAGCAGCAATGATAATAGTCTGACTCATGCAGACCTGTGGTGCTGGCTGGTTGATCATGGCGCTTCTAGAAGTAACATAGATGGGAAGCCTACTAAATTCTTACTTGATGTAAGTAGAAAAGTTCTAGGTCAGGTGAACAGAAATCTAACCTGAATCATAAAAACAGAGTCATTGTCCCTCAATCAATTCTGAGACGTGAGCCACTTTACAGACACAGAACCCCTTGAAAGAAAGGGAAGCTGGGTACCCGTGAGGAAGGACTCTGGTACACTCCCCAAATTTACACGGTTAATCTTTCTCCCAGCTTTCCCCAAAGGAAGCTATGGCACTTTACCAGGGTGCCTGCATTGGGGAAAAGGAAGTAATCAGAACTTTGGGGAACTACTGGATGCTGGCTCTGAACTGACACTAATTTTAGGAGGCCCAAAACATTACTGTGACCCACCAGCCAGAGCAGGGTCTTTTGGTGGGTAGGTCATCAATGGAGTTTTAGCTCAGGTCCATCTCACAGTAGGCCCAGTGGGTCCCTGAGTTCACCCTGTGGTTATTTCCCCAGTTCCAGGATACACAGTTGGAACAGACACACTCAGCAGGGCTTGCACACGGGTTCCCTGACCCATGGGGTTAGAGCTACGATGGTGGAAAAGGTGAAGTGTAGGCCACTGGGACTGCCTCCGCCTAAAACAAACAGGAAACCAAAAGCAACAGCACATCCTTGGAGGGACTGTGGAGACGAGTGTCCCATCGAGGACTGCGGAGGCACCACGTCCCTCCTTTGTTCACCTATTTGGCCTTGCAGAAGACAGAAGGATCCTGAAGAACAACAGTGGATTGCCATACGCTTAACCAGGTGGTGACTCCATGTGTGGCAGATATGGTATCATTGCTTGAGGAAATTAACACATTCCCTGGTACATGGCATGCAGCTAATGATCTGGAAAATGTTATTTTCACCGTACCTGTTAGTAAACCCTCCAGAAGCAGTGTTCTTTCAGCTGGCAAGGCCAGCAATACACCTTCACTGTCCTGCCTCAAGGGTGCATCAGCTCTCTAGCTCTGTGTCATAATTTAGCTCACAGGGCTCCCGACCACCTTTGCCTACCACAAGACATTGCACTGGTCCATTGCATCGATGACATTATGCTGATTGGACCTAAACATAAGAGGTAGTAAATACTCTAGACTTATTAGTAACACTTTTGCATGTCAGAGAGTGGTAAATGAGTCTGATAAGAATGCACCAGTCACTATCTTATATGGCCTACTCATGGGAGTAATGTCGTGTCACCTTCACTGTATTCTACTGTAGAACTAGTCACAGATCCTGCCCATACTCAAGAGGAAGGGATTGCACACAGGCCATGTCTACCGTGCCTATGACTGTAGCCTGTGCCTACAAGAGAAAGATGACTTCTGCAGAGCACAGCACGGAGAGAGGCATGGAGGCATGGGACCACGAGCAGTTGTGTCAGACCAGCCTCAGAGACAGTGGCCCAAGAGTCATGAGCAGCTCTGGATAGAGGCAGAGGATGCAAGGGTAACTGCACACGATGACAAGAAACCATGAGAGACACACACATGGATCTCCTGCAGTGTTCTTGACAAAAACATTCTAACTCAAATCTCACCAAACCTCTAGACCTAACTTCCAATTTATGGGAACTATGGGGACAGAGGAACAGGTGAAATGACACCAGAAAAACAATCGAACAAAATCCTTAAAGTCAGACACTTTTCCAGTCAACTGTCTTGCCGACTTCAACAAGTCAATATGATGAAGAAATAAGGTGTGTGTGGTGAGGGGAGACTAATGCAGAATAAAGCATAAGGCAGTGATCGGGTCCTGGTGTTAAAGAAGCAAAGAAGATGTTTAGAGTGGACAATTGGGGAAATCTGCATATGGACTGGGCATTAGGTTATATTTGGGAATTACCAAGTTTGTTAGGTTTGATAATGGTAGCATGGTTAGAGAGGAGAAATACCTTATTTTTGGAAGTGTAGAATGAAACATTCTGGGGTAAAGTGTTATGAAAGCTGTAATCCATTTTATAATAGTTCAGAAAAACATTCATAGCCTTATGTGGGGAGGTCATACCAGAAAAAAACGAAATCTGGCAAGATTTGGGGATGTGATATTACTCTCAAATATGCTTTCTTTTTCATTCTAGAAAGCATCCTCTTTCTTGCTGAGTCCCAGTCTTGGTCAAGCTGTGTACCTTCCCTCTAAAAGCACAGTGCTCGCTCAGAGCGACTGCGCCATCGTCTCTCGTCGAATTGAAAGTGTTCGGCGACACTCCGTCTTCCTCCTGACTGCAGATGGCTCACGTCACAGAGGGCTTATTTTCTTACGTGTTGGGAGGTCTGGAGGCAGTAGCTGTTAGCGCCGGCTCCGCTGCTCCATGGTGGCCCTGGGAATCCAGGGTCTTCTGTCTCCTGCTCCTGCGTCCTTGGTGTGAGGATTTCAGACTCACATTCAGTGTCTCATGGCTGCAGGCGGCCACAGCAGCCTTCAGTGGGAGAAGAAGGGGAGCAGCGTGGCCCTTGTCACATCTTTCTTTGTCAAGAAGCCTCCCAAGAGACTTTAACACATGTGACTTTGGCCATAACTGAATCACACAGCAAACCAGGGTGAAGGCAGCCTGGGAAACCAGGGTGTATCTTTTCTAATCTCTCCTCGGTGCAAGCAAGACAGTAGGGGCTTATGGATTGGGTTCTGGAGGAGCTAACAGACAGGTTTGGCCTCCAGCCACTTCCTACCATACCTAAATGTGCTTCTCAGTAGATGTCTTTGGCAGCTGTCTCTATAAAAATTAAAGTAAAGCAAAGAAATGAAAAATTTAACTTGAAAAACCATTGAATTCAGTATGAATAGAGTATTAATTCTTTCCGTAAACATTTAAGAAGCCACCGACTACCCAGGAAGCCCTGGGCTAACAACCCAGAAGACAAAAACGAGGAAGGGCTGTTCCATGTCCTCAGAAAGTTTACGGTGCAGTGGCAGAAACAGGACTGCACACCAGCGGTTATAGTGTGGGAAAGATCTTGCAGAAAAACACTAAACGGGGGGGCCGTGACAACCGAGCCTGAGGCCGCAGAGATGTCTTAGAGAAATTCTGGCTTCACTGGTTGGAAGAGAAGAGAGCAGCCCAGCAGAGGCCTGGTGACACGACCAGCCTGGCGCCACGTGCGCAGTGGTGCTTCCATGTGACCGCAGGTGGAGGGTGTGTGTGAGCTACCAGGAGAATTTCCATTTGCAGCTTTGCAGAAAGTGTACAAGACCTGGAGTCACAAGTCTGCTCATTCTGCCGCTGGCTAACTGTGTGAGATCAAGTTTGAAATTTAACTGAGAGAGCCCCTTCATTTATCACTGCCATCTCAGAACGCTTCTAATCATCTGAGAGTGGCACGTGCTCTGTACACGGTTTCATAACCATGTAGCTCACAGAGTGGCTGGAATTGCATCCATCTGCTAACACTTGACGTATTTTTTGTAGAACAAGCCAGACATAACTTACTACGGCAAATTTGTACCTGGAAATCATGGAGATGTGACAGCAGACAAGCTCTGCAGTCATCTAGGAGAAATCTTGCCAAACTGCAAAGAGAACTGCATGTCATGCGCAGGGACTTCTGGGGACAGCGTCACTTCCCAACGACTAGACACGTCTAAATAAGCCACTCACAGAAGGAAAATATTTTAAATCAGGAAATATTAAAATAACCTTGTATCTGCCAAATTGGGAGAGGGAGATCACATAATGTCACCAGCACTTTAATTTAAAAAAAAAAAAAATAGATATCCTTCACCTCTCCTTTTTTGGTCACTTAAGCTTTTTGTCGGTGGTTTTAAAAATGTCTTTTATTCCATGACATTATAAGAAAGGCGCTTTTGGAGCCATTTTAGTTATAAATGACTCCCACAACTGGTTTTTATTTCCATTTTGTTTCACTGACTGAGAATGTAAATTGAACTTTAGTGCTATTGTGCTTTGTTCTGCCTGTCTTCGTGGAAATGTGTTCTGAATTAAAGTCCACGAATAAACCAGAGCGGTCCCAAATATTGCCCTTCAGCTTTCGAACAGCCTGAGAGCCAAGAAAAGACAGAGAATGTGGTTTTATGAGCCCCAGATGGTGTAACGGGTGTTGTGCACGTCTTTATGTGGAGGGGTCACGGGTTCAGGTTCCATCTGGAGCCGTCTCAGAGCCACTTCATAACTAAGAAGTACAGAGGGGATCTTGGGCAGAAAACGCAGCCACCTGTGGGGAAGAGACATCGCTTTCTCCACCTGACCGCTGCAGCACGATCAGTGCCCGCGGCTCAGCCGTGTCCAGCCAGGTTGCCTTGGGCTGAGAACAAAACAATACCGTACATTACTTCCCACCATCTTCTGTCTCCACCGACTTCTCCTTTGCTAAGATCCTCGGATTAGCTTTTCCCTTGTTTATTTTGGGAAACCCAGAGCATCCTCTCAGTCCTGAAGCAAGTAGGAAGTTTTATAGGAATATTCCTGGTTGTTCCCTATGCCGTAGTTCTCGGATGGTGAAAGACCAAAAGAAAGATTTTGAGACCATTTTCTATTTCTCACCAGAGTGACCATAAATCTAGACCTAGTGATGCTCTTTGATTTGGCTTCCAAACAGTACTGTGAGGGATTTGTGGCCATACGAGCAATCCATGCACTCTTTTTCCTTTTACTTTTTATTTAAAAATTTTTAAATTGTGGTAAAATGCACGCGCACAGTTCAGTGGCGTTAAGTACGTTCGTGTGGTTGTGCTGCCATCAACACCTTCTGTCCACAGGACTCTTGATCTTGCAAAACTGGAACTCTGTCCCCATCAAGTACTAAATTCCCTTTCACTGCTACGCCCAGCTCCCAGGCCCTGGCAACCTTACTGCGTGTGCTTTGGCTAGACTTTTAGGTATGAGCTATAGGGGAAGTATTTTCCCAGCATTCTGAGCTTAGACCGTGTAGGGGAGGAAAAACGTTCTTCTTCTTGGACCCATCGTGAGTTCATTGGCTGAGACTTTGTAGATTAGACCGAGAAGGCAGGTGAATGACAGAAAGACAAGCAGCCATTCGTTCGCATGTGCGTGGTGGCTCCTCGCGGGAGCACTCAGAGATGAGCGACTCAGAGCAGTGCTTAGCACTTGGGCTCACACAGCATCTTGACATTTATAGAGAAGTGACGTGGCAAAGGAAAAGGACTTGGAGCTTCGAGGGGCAGCAAATTGTGGGAAGGCAAATCCACAGGGAAGGGATGGAAGACAAGGCTAAGTAGGAGGGTTTGTTGCACGGCTTCCCACTGTGCCATCGCTGGGCTAACAAGGGTCTGGAGTTGTCCCCAGTCATTCACATCTGTCCTTCCTGGGAAAGGAGGAGGGGACAGCTTTACCAAGGGACGTCCTGCTGTGAGGCAAGCAGGGAGGACAGAAAGCTCTCGTCCTGTCTCCTTCTTCTCCGTTGCCTTCAGCTCAAAATAATTCTCAAGTCGAAGTGGCATATTTGGGGTAAAATACTCTGAATGCTTCCACCCATAAACAGGGAATCTTTCCTCTCTTCCCCTTCAGTCCATCCTGTGTGAGGGGTGACGGGGAGCTTTCCTGATGGCGCGTGGGGAGGACGAGCTGAGGGTGTGCCTCTCGTCCCCAGCTTTTGGAAGCAACAGGCCATCCAAGGCATGACCATTTGTTCTGCCGTGCTCGGGGCTGTGGACACCCAGAGCTGCCTCTGCTTGGGTGGAGCTGGGGGAGGACATTAAGAAAAAGCCTGTTAGAAAGCATTAATAAAACTGACATTTTGATCTCTGTCAACTGGTGCAGATCTCAGAAAAAGAAGGGTGTTCTTTGTCGCCCCTCCCTCCACCCCATCAGCACGAGCTGGAAAACACTGCGGTGCCACAGGTCTGAGGGATGAAAACATGTTGGCCAGCTTGCCTACATGTCAGTCAAGACCCCTTGACTTCAGTTTCTGCCTGTAGTCATGTGCCAGCTCTTGGAGAGCAAGAGCCAGTTCTCTCAGTAATAGCCAGCCCTTCCTCTGTGGCACAGAGCAAAACAAAGGCAGCGCTGCCAGGGCCTCCCGCAGGCTGCCGCGGCTCCCCTCGTGACGGGCAGCCGGGCCGCAGCCAGGGCCGCACGGGAGGACAGCCCCGCTGCGATTCTTGATTTGGGGCTCACGTGGGGAGGAACCGTCCTCTCTGTAGTCGTTGCTCCTTTCCTTTATAAATATGTTTTATTTTGAAATGATATCGGACTTCCAGAAAAGTGGCACAAACAGGAGCGAGAGCTCCTGCATACCCTCACCAGCTTCCCCAGTGTTGGCATATCCGTAACCAGAGCTAAATGATCAAACCCGGGAAATCAACACTGGTATGACGCTAGTAAACAAACTGCACATCTTACTTGCATTTTGCCAGTTTTTCCACTAACGTCCTTTTTCTCTTCCAGTATTCCATTCAGGAGCCCACCTGGCATCTAGTCTCGGCCTTATTTGGGGCAGTTCCTCTGTCTTTCGAGGCCTGGACACACTTTTGAAGACTGCTGGCCAGTTACTACCATTCTGTAGAATGTCTCTTGATCTGGGTTCCTCTAATGTTTTCTCATGATTAAGTTGGGGTTATGCACTCTTAGCAGAAACGCAGTGTCAGTGCCGCACCTTTCTCAGTGCAGTGCATCCTAAGGGTGGGCTCTTCGTTCACCGTGTATTCCTGGTGCTGTTACCTTGTTGCTTGGTTAAGGTCGTTCCTGCTGAGTTTCTCCACTGTGCAGTGAAATTGTTAAAGGCCAGGGGGCTATTTTGAGCCAATGCAAATGTCCTGCTTCTCCTGAGACATTTTCCCACCAAGGTTAGCATCCAACAGTGGATCTTGCCTACAGCAATTGTTACTGCAGTGTTTGCCTAACGGTGACTTTCTTTTCCCGCATTTTTTCCACCTTTATTAATTGGAATTTATCTGTGAAAAAGAGCTGTGCCTTCTTCTGCATTTATTTATTCATTCAGGTTGTTAGTTAGATCAGCATGGACTCAGGGATACTTATTTTATCCTAACGGTTAAAACCCACTGCTGTATTTATTTTGTTGCTCCGGTTGGTGTCAAATGCTCCTTCCTGCTGCTTGGTGCCCCAACTCTCTCCACGAAACTGAGCATAACCCAGTTCTGAAGTCAGATACAGACTCTGTTTTATATTATTTACCTTTTGAATAGGTGTTCCATGGAAAAGTCACTGGATTTTTCCTAGTATCTTGGTACAAAATTCTATTAATTTATCTTGATTTAATGATGATATTTATTAGTCATAAAAGTTTGGTATTTATGGGAATTTTTGCTTGATTTTTGAGTTAAATAAGTGCTTGACAAATTGTAGGGGCTCATTTAAGGTTAGTCATTATTGTTTTGTTCTTGTCACTCATATGCAGTATAATTATACACAGGACAATTCATAAAGATGCTAGCAGAAATTCATTCAGAAAAAAAATCCCCATTTATGGAATGGGAATAACACTTATCCTGCAGAATTCTGTATACATATATATTTAAGCATTAAGTGTCCCCTTTTTCAAACATTTCTTCTTTAAGGATTCCTCTCCTACCTGCTGAACTAACTCTGTCACTAACCATGATCATTTTTTCAAGTCTTAATAATAATTTGTTGGTTACCTCTGTGAGGAAGGATTAAGGGTGATTTTTGTGTGTGGTACTTTCCCCAATTTTAAATGTTTTTATATCATAAACTGATATTTCATCTACTATGATGAAATATTACTGTAAATGTTTTGCAATGTAACTCTTCAACCCTACTCAAAACAGAGTAAAAATCTTACTTTGCTGGAGGACATGATACTTTTTCCTATTCCTGCACTGAGGTGCACCGTGGTTTCCCCTGGACACACACATACACGCCTTTGCTTATACTCTAGAATGGTATCAGGTAGATTATTTTGTTAGCTTGTAAAATATACACAATTTTATTCAGAGTTCTCCTTTTGAAAACAGTACCACCAGGAAAATGTGATCGGTTAAAATTTCCCCAATACAGTAAAGAATTTTAATTTTTTTGTTTTGAAATTTTATGTTTTGGCTTTGGGAAACAGGATTGCTTAAAAAAACTCCCTGAAGACCTTGTAGGCTGGGGGCTGAGCACTGACTTAAATGAAACAAGTCACGTTTCCTTACCTAAGTGTAACTGCACAGGAGTCCCGGTGCCCATTACATACGTTGTTAAAACCTTGACTGGGGTTTTAACCTACATCAGGATTGTTCGGAAAACTCTTTCTACAGAAGTCAACCTTAAGAGCATTGTTATTCAAGAAAACACGTGACGTTCTTCAGAGATGAGGAATGGTTTAGGTGAGGCCCACTCCCAGGGGGCAAGAGAAGGGGCCACACTTCCTAGCAAGGGCCCGAATTCCAGGCCCTCACAAATTCTGGTGATTCGGCAGGGCTCCTTGACGTCCTCAAAACATTTATTTGCAGAGAATACTAATTCCAGTCAAAATCCCCAGGCTGTTTACTTGCTTAATGAGGACTAACGACCCTGCCCTGGAAAAAGGCTGGTGGGATGGGTGGGGGTGAGGGGGACATGGAGACCGTCCCCCACTACTGACTGTCCTTTTATCCACAGAAGCCAAGCCACTCAAGGAGCTCCTGTGGTTCAGGGAGCTCTCTTTACTCTAAAAGCTAAAAAAAAAAAAAAAAAAAAAGGTTGCATATGTCAGTTTTTTGAAGGGAGTTTAAGACTTAGACTGGTGATTTTTGAGTAAGTTAGCCTTGTTTGGGATGAAGAGCCCGTTGGGAATCTGATGGACGCTACAGATCCTCTTCCTGGAAGAATGTCCACAGATGTGTGAGGTAGGGTGGGGGCCCCTCTTCAAAAGCATTTCTTGCTAACCTTTGGGAGGTGTGATGGTTAATTTAAGGTGTCGACTTGACTGGATTAAGGGATGCCCAGAGAGCTGGTGAAGCACTACGCCATGTCTGTGAGGGTGTCTCCTGAAGAGACCGGCATTGAATAGCAGAAGGAATAAGGAAGATCTGTCCTCATCTGGTGTGTCAGGCAACATACAATCAGTTGAGGGTTTGCATAGAACAAAAAGACAGAGGACAGGCAAATTTGCTCTCCCTTCTGGAACGGGGACACCCTTCTTTTCCTGCCCTCGGACACTGGAACTCCAGGTCAGGCCTTCAGACTCTGGGACTTGTACCAACGACCCCACAACCCATTCCAGGTTCTCAGGCCTTTGGACTTGGACTCAGATCCATCACTGGCGTTCCCGGTTCTCTAGCTCGCAGACAGCAGCTCGCAGCATTTAACCTTCACAATCAAGTGAGCCAATTCCCACCGTAAATTCTTTCTCCTCTGTCTCTCTCTCTCTCTCTCTCTTTATCCTATTAGTTCTATTTCTCTGGAGAACCCTGACTTCTACGGGAGACAACCAGGGAACACCGCCTGGGGCAGTGTGGGGGTGGGACGAAGGCTGTAGCTGACCCCTCCGGTCTGGGCCTGTGGCTGCTTTCACCCTGGCGAGGGTCCCAGGCAGTAACTCTTTGGAAACTTGATATTTCCTTGCCATCTGCCTCTGCTGGAGTCCCTGTAAAACAACTAGGGGTGGTTATCAGCCCTTTTCAAATGACTTCCTGCAAGATAGGCTACCCATGGTTTAAACACATTCTTTTTTTCTTTTCCTTTCCTTTTCTTTTTTTTTTTTTTTAAATTGGAATGGTTGTGTACCTTCCAACCAATAGATTAAGAATCAGAAATTGTAGCTGTGTCTTGCTTGCCCATTCCAGGACGTCTTGGGCAAGTGTCCCAGCCTCATTGCCAGTTTTCTCATCTGTATAACTGGGTTAATGACAGTACCTACCACATACTGTTACTATCTCATCTTCAGTGAGATGAGATGGCCGCTGCAGCCTTCGTGGCCTGAGCCACAAGGAGAGCAGCAGTGAAATAAAGCACCCCCAGCAGATGTCCCCCTGTGCCACACCCAGCCGGGGACCCCAGATGACGGACTGGCCCAGTCGCGATTCCTCCCTGCAGAGGGGTGGTGTCACAGGCCTCCACGTCTGGGTTCTGTTAACAAGCGAGGAGGGCAGGTGGTGGTTTGGCAGACAGGCTGCAGTGTCTGCTGCAGCAGAGGAGCTATATTTTTTCCTCTCTGGAAGTTCAGGATCATCAATTTTCTCTGGTATTTTGGGTGGAAGTAGATAACCCTAAGGCCCGTTTCCTTTAATACAGACTTGGCTAGAAAATTTAGCCAAGCGAAGGCATTTAATTTTAAAAAACTCAAAAGAATGGGGATCTGTTAAAGCAGGTACTTCTAAAAGAACCAGCTTGAGACATTAGACACTTCTTAGAAAGGTAAAGAAAAGTTCAGTGACAAGCCCTTTAAATCTACACTTATCCTGTGTCTCATCAGCATAAAGGTAAGCTTCTGGCTAATTTTTTTTTTTTTTTTTTTATAAGAAGTGAAAAGGGCTTTCTTGTAATATCAATAGTGTTGTATTAATAGTTCCAAGGACTGTTTTCTTGTAACCTTGATGCTAGAGGATATTGTCACAGAATAATTCAAGTTTTTAGACTACCTTGTATAGAGAAGCACAGAGCACGTTTATTCACATAAAGTTGTAAACTATATTTCTTTTCTTTTTTCTTTTTTGGGGTCGCTGGCCACTTCTTTCACTCCACAGTCAGCACCTGGAGGTCTCTTCTATTTCTGATGATATCCAGCACTAGGGATGAGTGTAAATAATTCTGTTGCCTGAATTGCCTCTGTGATTTCTGCACTCTCAGCGACTGAGCTAACTGGCCAGGCTTAAACTATATTTCTTGTTAAAGGTTGACTTTGCTTGCCAATCTTGGTGACTCACTATGATTCATTTACTTAGCTCTAATTAACTTAGCCCCTTTAAAATAACAATACTGATTCTCTTAAAATTAGAAATACAGGCCAAGTCACAGCCTTTTATGAATATGTATTTATAAATAAAATGACATGACTTAGCAGATTAACTTTAAAACACAATTCAGAAACTCAATTTGCTATGATATTTGAAATTTCATAATGATGTGCTTTGGTACGTGTCTTTTAAACTCATTTTCTGAGGGATTCAATGGGCTTTTTCAGTATGGAAATTAATGTTCCTGGTTCAGAGTAGTTTAATGTACTAATGTTTGGCCAGTGTGAAACCTGGGTTATTCACCCATTTATCTGTTAATCATTCTAGAAGGCCCAATTAATATCTAACTAATATTTTAGTTGACTAAGCTTTTAGACAGTTTAGTTAAACATTTTTCTGCTGTTTCTTTCTATACTTCCAACTCAGATATTGTGCCAGCGAGAATAATTCTCTAACTCTCTTGTTTTGTCTCCTCTACTTCGCGTTCCCATCCCTCTTACCTTGATATTTCCTTAACTTGATCTTGCATCCCACACTGAACTGTGTAAAAATATTAATTCGGGCTACTCCTCTCCCCGCTTTTCTTGGTTTCTGATGTTTATTCTCAGTCCATGCAAGCAGAACGTTCTCTTCTGTTTCTGATGCTGTCCACCCCTGAGGGTGTGTGTGACGTGAATCGTCTCTGTCTTATTTGCCCATTTGTTCTGGTCCCTCGCACGCTGGCCACCCTTGTCCTTCTGTTCACATTCGGGGTGAGGTGCTGAGAAGCCAGCCGACTCCGGGGGAGTGTGAGGGCAGCCTAGGGCCCCCCACTGAGTGTGCTTGGCGAAGCCACTTCTTTCAGTCCACAAGTCAGCACCTGGAGGGCTTTTCTCCCAGAAAGGGTCTTCAGAGGGGGTGGCACCAGGCAGTGAGGACCTGCCTGCCAGAGTGCTGGAAGGAAGACAGGGTGAGGGTGCTGGACAGAGACACACCACGCATGTCCTCCTTCCAGGTAGACCCTGTTGTCCAGGTGTCAGCCTCCATCTGTTGGCTCCTCAGGGTCTGCCTCAGTTGTAGGGAGCCCCTTGCAGCCCTCCTGGGCAGCCCCATCAGACACCAGATGGAGGTGAGCTCCTGCTGTCTGTATCCAGTTCTGAATTTGAGCTGAGCCACCAGGGCTGTACTGTGCAGAGAACAGAGAGGCAACACAGCCCAGCGGGGCACTTTGGGGTCCTCCAGTTTCTGGGGTTAATATGAGCAGCCTCACTTTGGGGGCTCCGTCAGTGCTGAGTGCTCCTTTGCCGCAGCAGACACTGTCAGTGCCGGCATCCCCTCAAACTCAGCCTTCCACATCCAGGCCTCCCTTCCTCAGGCACCTGTAGCCAGAGCAGCATGTTCAGAGCAAGTGGGAAGTGCTCGGAGTCAATGTGCTTTCTCATCTGGTCAACTGATGGCACTCCCTGGAGTGACTTCGGTGTCCCCCTTCCCGTCTCCCCTGCAGGTGCTTCTGGACTCAGCCCCCATGTAAACCGCTGGCACTCTCGTCCTTGTCTCAGGGTCCACCTCTGAGGGATCTCAGACCAAGACACAAGTTGCAGTCAGTAGAGATTCCGTCAGATGCCCTGACACACTCTCCACATGGAAGCTGACCTGGAGCGTGTAGAGTCCTCTCTGCCTGGCCACCCGCTTGCATCCTAATAGCACCTCGCTCTTGCTGAATGGCCAGCGTGGCACTGCAAAGTGGGTTGTATCACCTCACTTACAGATGAGGAAACTGAGGAACAAAACGCTGCCTGGGTCACGTGGCGAGGACACTGTGAGGCTGGCACTGGAATTCTGATCTTCTTGACTCCAAATCACTGTGTTCGTGACACTGAAGAGTCTGCTCTGCCTGGAAAGACAACAGATGAAAAGTGACGCAAAAATAGCTCTAGGAATATTAGCCAACAAGCTCAGGGTCTCAAGGCTACAAACACCTATTCTCTAACAAATATATTAGCTTTTCTCACTTTGTTGCTTGTAAGATTCATTTTTGGTACACAAAAGGAGAAAACCAAACACCATAATTTGAAGGGAAACAAATATTAAATTTAAAAGTAGAAGGTGATGGGTGGGACACAGAGAATATTTATAGTTCAGGGGAACAAAGGAAAATCATATGTATTGGGTTAGAAGTCAAGAGAGATTCAAGGGCCCTTTTAGAAATTGTTTCTGCAGGATTTTATCCTCCAGGGCTATTTTTAGCTCACTTTGGATTGCTGTATGATAGAGAAAAAAACAGCAAATGGAGTAAAAAGGAGCCCAGAGCTGGGTCTGGACTATATCTTGACTGCAGCACCAGAGGCAAGTGGATTCGTTTCTCTGTCTCTGTTTTTGATCTATAAGTGGATTTTGTGGGGTTTAAATGAGATGCAATCTATTAGAGAGCTTTGAGACATAATACTGCAGATACAAATATTCTACAACCTTTGAGACATAATACTGCAGATACAAATATTCTACATCCTTGAGTAATTTTAAGACAAGTTTTGAGAAGAAGAATGAGTGAGATCCAATCAGGTCACCATGATGTGTGCATCTGCATTATGGATCTATAGAATTGGCACAAATTCCTTCTTAGGACAGAATCCCTTCCCAAAATATTTTTACAAAGTCCTCAACAAATATGAAAGCTCATCAAAACACCCCATTCATCTGCGAAATATAAATGCATTTGGAATTTGGTTTCTAAGAAATTATCTGTGAAAATGACTGTGTGACATTTCTGAAACAACACAAACAAGGGAATACAGACAGTTGGTAAACTATTTAGATGTGAAAGTGTTTTTTCTTTTCTTTTCATTTTTTAACCAGACTCTGATCCTGAAAAATAACACTACTGAAATCAGAAAACAGTACATATTAGCTGCTGAAAACTGGGGTTGAACCCGGTTCTACACTTTCTTGTTTAAGTTGAGTTAGGGATGGAATGAAACGGTTTTGTTTTGAACTCTTGACCACTGGAAATGAAAGAGGGTGAAACCCCTTGGGACAAACTGTGAAGGTAGCCAGAGACTCCTCTCCTGTGCCTCTCAGAGCACACTTGTGTGTTTTTAATGGGAGGTTATTTTGGAGTAATTTTCCACTTATTTAATAAATATTAATTAAGTAACCTATTTACTGTCACTTAATGTTTCTGAGGGAAGAAATTATATACTAATAGAGTACTACAGGTTTAATTTATTAATACTATTATTAATTCTGTGGCATGAAAGCCATCACTACAGACAAAACATAAAAGGTGACATTCAAGAAATTTATAATAATGTGGTACTAAAACAACAGAGTCAAGAATTAGTATAAAATTTATTTTGAAATATTGAAAACCCATATTAATTTCTCAAGTCATCAAGGTTTGCCTGCAGTAGCAGTTTCATAGAGGAGTGGATACCAGCCCTCACAACCTAATTTAAAATAATCAAGTCCACATGCTGTTGCCAAAAAAGAGGTCTCCACCATTTACTGCCATGACCTGGATCATATTTCAAAAGTGTCAAATCAAAGCTGTCCCATCAAAGCCTGTTTTTTTAATGAATTCCTTATGTATTTCATCTCTTGAATACAAAAAGTGGGGTATCTGTTGGGGAGTAAAACTCAGACTTGAGAAAACAAAACCTAGTGAGTCTGATCCTTTGTGAGACACACCCCTGTGCAGTTGGATGTAGAGTTATTTACTACTTCATTAAGATGCTTTCATTTAAAAAGCCATGTCTGAGAGTCATAATAATATTTACAGAGAAAAGGGACTGTTAGCTGAAGGAAATTTAGTGTAAATATCAACATTTAAGTCTTAAAAAAATGCTGACATTCTGTCATGTTAATCCAACACTATCAAGAGTAAGATTTTTAAAATGTTCTCATTTCTATATGTTAAATACTGTATCTTTCCTAAAGGAACATTCCAGCCCAGGGAGTGTTTTCCAGTCCTAACTTATTTGCTAAATATGTCTGGATACTGAATAGCAATTGTTCTTTTTGGAGAAGAGGAGAGAAGAACTATCCTCAAGGTGATCAGAAAGACAAATAGATACATTCAAGACAGACAGAAGATGGATGGGTGGAAGGAAAAACAGACAAATGGTTACATATATGAATGGAAGAATTGATGGATGGAAGGACAGATGAATAGATAGACAGATGGGTGGATGGATGGATGGATGGATGGATGGATGGATGGGTGGACAGATGGATGGGTGGATGGATGTGTGGGTGGATGGATGGACAGAAAGATGGATGGATAGATGGATGGGTGGACAGATGGATGGGTGGATGGATGGATGGATGGATGGATGGATGGATGGGTAGGTGGATGGATGAGTATTAAGTAGATACTAGTGTTATCAGTTTTTGGAAAATAGCAACCTCCTACCTTTAGACCAACAATTCAACATGTTCTTTTCTCAGAAAGATGCAGCCTTAAAACCCTGAGAGATACTTGTCCAAGAATTCAGGGAGATGGGGTTCTGTCTTACAAATGCCTTTAAGATATTAAAACTGAAGGATGAAAACTCTGTTTATTCATTCATTCAACATATAATTATAGAACGTCTACTCTGTATAAAGGCCCAGCAGTGACTCCTGCCACTGGAGTTTAAGTGGTTCATTCCTGTTTCCATTTGCAAAATCTTAAATAGCACTTAAAGTTCCAGAACAAGAAAGTGTAAACTCACTTTTTCCTTCCCCTCTCTTCTAAACAAAGCTAGATATCCTGGAAATAATCTAACAGACAATAATAAAAGGATTCTGAGTGTTTGAAAGAAGAAGGTGGATAGGTTAGACTCATCAGGATTTCAGGAATGACAAAGTAGTGAGTTCCCCGGGTTTTTCTTTTATCTCTCATAGGACCCCAGACTGTGTCCCAGAAAGGCTGGACACCTCCAACAGGAATAGAAAAACAAACAGACAAGAAAAACCTGGCTGAAAAACTGGAAAAACAGAAGCCCAACAGAGACCAAATGGAGAGCTCTAACCCCTGCTTCACACCTGGGCACAAGAAGGTGGCCTGATTTGCCTTGAAAACCCTGCTGGGCTGACCCAAATTCCACTCCACACCTGGGTAATTTGCAGTAGGCTGATCCATCTGTAGGGGCAGCATCAGGAAAGCCTAGCATCTCCCTGCCCCACATCCAGTAGGTGTACTTCAGTCCCTTCCACCTCCCATGGCAGAAAGTGGCCTAGGAACAACATGTGGCTCAGGGAAGCAACTTCTACCCCTTCAGGCAGCACCAGCATGGGCTGAGCGAGAGCCGCAGAAATGCTAGAAGCACAAGGCAAACCAGATTAGAATTGCAAGGGCTCTAAAAACTAAAGTGTCACTGGAACTACAGCCCACATGAAGTAGGCCAGAACCTAGACTAAACTTAAAAAGGATGACTGTATGCTAAGACAGAAAATTTAAGCAGCATCAAGAGTCTCCTAAAATAATAACCAAAGTGCCTAGGATACAATAAATATTCACTTGTCATACCAAAAACCAGGAAAATTATACTTTTAATGAGAAAAAAAACAACTGATGTCAATACTGAAATGAATATGATGATGAAATTGTTTGACAAGGATTTTAAAACAGTGGTAATAAGAATGCTCCAACAAGCAATTACAAATTATTTTGAAACAAACAAACAAAAGAGAAAATATCAGCAAAGAAATAGAAATTATAAAAAAAAAACTATATGGAAATTATAGAACTAAAGAAACATGACAATTGAAATAAAAACCATTCAGCAGATTCAGTCCTAGAGCAGAGAGGACAAGGGTTAGACCCTATGAACTTGAAGATATATCAATTGAATTTATTCAATCTGAAAAAAGAGAGAAAAAAATAGACCAAAAATAAAAAAATAAACAGAACCTCAGGGATCCGTGAGACAGAAATCCAACAAAATATATAAAATATCTAGCATTCACATTATCAGAGTCCCAGAAGGAAAAGAGAAAGAGGGTGGGGTGGGGCTGAAAAGTACATAAAGAAATAAAAACTAACAGCTTCCCAAATTTAGCAAGACACAAAACTAGAAAATCATCCCCATGCTGGCCAGCATTAAAAAAAAAAAAAAAGAAAAGAAAAGAAAACTACAAAATCAAGAAGATGAGTGAACCCAAATAGGACAAACCCAAAGAAATCCACACAAAGAAACATCATAATTAAACTTTTGAAAAATTAAAGACCAAAAAAAAAAAAAAAAAAAAAATCTTAAAACAGCCAGAGATAAATGACAAATTACCTATAGAGAAAGACCAATTTGATTAACAGATGATTTCTGATCTGAAACCATCAAGGCCAGAAATTAATGGCACAACTTTTTTCAAGTGATGAAAAAGAAAAGAAACCTGTCAATCATGAATCCTGGATCTGGCAAAACTATCCTTCAAAATATGAAGGGGAAGTAAAACATTCTCAGGTGAAGGAAAATTAAGAATTTGTTGACCTACTCTTGATGACTGGCTAAAGGAGGGTCCCCAAATATGAGAAAATGTGGTGGACTGAATTATGTCTCTGCTGTCCCCAATTCATACATTGAAGCCATAATCCCCAATATGACTGTATTTGGAGACAGGGCTTTTCAAGAGGTAATCAAGGTTAAATAGAGTCATAAGACTGGACCCTAATCCAGTAGGACTGGTATCGTTATAAGAAAAGGAAGAGACACCAAGGATGCACACACAGAGAAAATGGTCATGTGAGGACCTAGCAAGAGGACAGCCATCTGCAAGCCTCAGGAGGAAACAAACCTGCTAACACCTTGATCTTGGACTTCCAGCCTCTAGAACCATGAGAAATAAATTTATGTTGTTTAAAACACCCAGCTTGTGGTATTTTGTTATGGCAGCGTCAGTAGACTAAGACAGAAGATGATAATCGCTGAATGATCTGACCTTTAATAAGGAAAGAGCAATGGAATGGGTGAATATAGAGGTAAACATAATAGACTATTCTTCAGCTCTTGAGTTTTTTAATCATACTTTGTGTTTGAAGACAAAATCATAACACTACTTGACGTGGTGCTTAATGTATATAAAGTAAACACTTAAGACATTTATATTTAAAAGTAGGGAGGGTAAAGGAACTTAAGTGGAAGCAAGGTTCCTATACTTTATTCAAAGGACTAAAACATTAACACCAGTAGGCTGTGATAAATTTCATACATATGTCATAATACCTAAACCAATACTAACAAAATTATACAGAGACGTATACTAAGAAATATTATAAATAAAGACAAATGTAATCTCAAAAATGTTCAAGAAACTCAGGAGAAAGCAATAGAAACAACCCAGTAGAATGAGAAACAAAGGGGACCAACAGAGAACAAATAATACTATGGCAGATTTAAGCACTAACATATCAATGATTAATTGAAATATATGGTATTCAGAAATACAAAGAATCAGTAGAGACTATTATGAACAACTATACACCAACAAATTTGAAAATCTGAAGGAGATGGATAAGTTTCTGGACACATACAAACTACCAAGAATGAACCAAGAAAAAATAGAAAGCCTGAACAGACCAATAATGAGCAACAAGATTGAAGCAGTAATCAGCAGTCTCCCAATAAAGAAAAGTCCAGGACCAGACGGCTTCACTGCTGAATTCTACCAAACCTTTAAAGAAGAATTAATACCAATCCTTTTCAAACTATTCCAAAAAATTGAAACAGGGGCCATTCTCCCATACTCATTTTATGAGGCCAGCATAACCATTATACCAAAGTCAGACAAAGACACAGCAAAAAAAGAAAACTACAGGCCAATATTTTTAATAGACATATGTAAAGCTAGTGCTGGGTCTGGAGCTCACAGACCCCTCAAGCCCATTGTCCAGACTGGGTCACAAACCCTTCACACACAGGTCTATGAGCTAGGTAACAGGAAAAAGGTCCTTGGATCCTTGGTTGAAGAGATAATAAGCTTTATTCAGCACATACACATCTAAGAGCTAGGTAGTCCAAAGAAAAACTGAGCAGCTGCCAGCAAAGTAAACATGCTCTATTTTTAGATGTGAGCTCTCCCCACCAGCAGTTCAGAGCCACTGCTTCACACACTGAAGAACACACAAGAATAGCAACAAGCTAAAAATACACAAGTGTGCATGTGCACTAACTCCAGCCCCCACACAACTTGTTTACAAAGAATGTGCTGCACCACCCCCAACCAAAACTGAGGTGAGGGGGCCTGGCTAAACTACTCTATTTTCCTCACAACATAGATGCAAAATTCTCAGCAAAATAATAGCAAAGAGAATTCAACAACACATCAAAAAGATTATACAAAAAAGATTATCAAAAAGATTATGATTAAGTAGGATTCATCCCCAGGATGCAAGGATGGTTCGACATATGCCAGTCAATAAATGTGATACACCACATCACCAAAATCAAGGACAAAAACCATATGATCATCCCAATGGATGGAGAAAAAGCATTTGACAAAGTCCAACATCACTTCATGATGAAGACCCTCAACAAACTAGGTATAGAAGGAAAGTATCTCAACACAATAGAAGCCAATATGACAAACTCACTGCCAACATCATCCTGAATGGAACAGGAACTAGACAAGGATGCTCATTCTCACCACTCCTATTTAACATAGTATTGGAAGTACTAGCCAGAGCCAGAAGGCAAGAGAAAGAAATAAGGGCATCCACATTGGACAAGATGAAGTCAAACTGTCCCTGTTTGCAGATAACAAAATCCTATATATAGAAAAACCTAAAGACTCAATCCAAAAACTCCTAGAGCTTATAAATGAACTCAATGAAGGTGCAGGATACAAAATCAATACACAAAAATCAGTACTGTTTTTATACACCAACAACAAAATAGCAGAAAAACAAATCAAGAAAGCAAGCCCACTTACAATAGCTACCAAAAAATAAAATATCTAGGATTTGATTTAACCAAGGAAGTGAAAGATCTCTACAAGGAGAACTACAAAACAATGATGAAAGAAATTAATGAGGGCACCAAAAGATGGAAAGACGTTCAATGTTAATGGATTAGAAGAATTTATGCTGTGAAAATGTCCTTATTACCTAAAGTGATCTACAGATTCGAAGAAGTCCCCATCGAAATATCAATGACATTCTTCACAGAAACAGAAAAAACAATCATCACACCCATATGGAATAACAAAAGACCCCAAATAGCCAAAGCAATCCTGAGCAAAAAATTTATAAAGCCAGAAGCATCATACTACCTGACTTTAAGCTATACTACAAACCTATAGTAACCAAAACAGCATGGTACTGGCATAAAAACAGACATATGGACCAATGGAACAGAAAAGAGAACCCAGAAATCAATCTACATACTTGCAGCCAACTGATCTCTGGCTCCAAGAATTTACATTGGGGAAAGGATAGCCTCTCAATAAATGGTGCTGGGAAAACTGCATATCCACATGTAGAAGAATGAAACTAGACCCTCATCTCTTTCCATATACCAAAATCAACTCAAAATGGATTAAAGACTTAAATATAAGACCTGAAACTATAAAACTCCTATAAGAAAACACAAGGGAAACACTTCAGGATGTAGGACTAGGCAAAGACTTTTATGAATAAGACCTTAAAATCACAGTCAACAAAAACAAAAATAAACAAATGGGATTATATCAAACTAAAAAGCTTCTGCACCCCAAAGGAAACAACCCACAGAATGGGAGAAAAAATTTGCAAACTCTGTATTCGACAAGGGATTAATATCCAGAGTATACCAAGAAGTCAATTTAAGAGTAAAAAACCAAATAATCTAATTTAAAAATGAGCAAAGGAGCTAAATGGACATTTCTCAAAAGAAGACACATGAATGGCCAACAGATTCACGAAAAAATGCTGCATATCACTAATCATCAGGGAAATGCACTAAGATATCATTTCACCTCGGTTAGATTGGCTATTATTAACAAGACAAAGAGAATAACAAATGCTGGCAAGGATGCGGAGAAAGGGGAACACACACACACTGTTGGTGGGACTGTAAATTAGTGCAGCTATTATAGAAAACAATATGGAGGTTCCTCAAACAACTACAGATAGAACAACGACATGATCCAGCAATCCCACTACTGGGTACATGTACCCAAAGGAATGGAAATCATCATGTTGAAGGGATACCTGCACTCCCAAGTTTATCAAAGCTCTATTTACAATAGGCAATGTATGGAGTTTACCTAAATGCCCATTGATGGACGTGTGGATAAGGAAAATGTGGTATATATATACAAAATCGAATACTACTCAGGCAGAAAAAAGAATGAAATTCTGCCATTCACAGCTACATGGACGGACTTGGAGAAAATGATGTTAAGTGAAACAAGCCAGGCACAGAAAGAGAAATACTGCATGTCTTCACTCATAAGTGGGCTAAAAAATGAAGAAGATCCTGACTGGATTTTGACTTGATCATCACACATTGTGCACAGGTATCGATATTTAACTCTGTATCCCAATAATATTGTATAATCAATTACATTTCAATAAAGTAAAATAAATAAATAAATATGTGGTATAAATACACCAATTAAAAGATAGAGATTGTCAGATTGGATAACACTTAATTATATTCAGTTTACAAGAAAATGACTTCAATAATACAATATAGGTAGGAAATTAAACAGTGCACTTCTATGTTATTCTTAGGTCAAAGAGGAAGTATGAAAGGGAATTTAAAAATAAAAATAATATTGACATGAATGAAATTAAACACGACATATCAAAATCTGTGGGTTTCAGCTAAAGCAGTATTGAGAGCGACATTTATAGTAATAAATGCTTATATTAGGAAAAAGAAAATATATCAATCAATAAGCTAAGCTCCAAGCTCAAGAGTCTGGAAAAAGAAAAGAAAGGATCAAAACAAAACAAATCTAAGCAAGCAGAAAGAATAAAATAACAAAATAAAATAGCAGATATCAATGAAATTTAAAACGTGAGAACAAGAGAGGAACTTAATGAAACTAAAAGCTCATCTGTCAAAGAAAATCAATAAAATTAATAAGATTCTAGTTACATCGACAAAGATAAAAACAAGACACAAATCACCCAAGTCAGAATAAAAGAAGGGACTGCTACAGACCCTGCAGGCATTAAAGTGGTAACTACCATAAACAACTCTATGCTCATAAATTTGACAACTTTTTCTTCAATGAACCAGTTCCTCAAAAACCACAAACTACCAAAACTCCACAAGATAAAACAGATAGCATAAATATTCTTATAATTATTAAATAAATAGATTTTGTAATTTAAAAGTTTCTGAAGAAGAAATCTCCATGTTCCACTTGTTTTCAAATAGGCAATTTCCCAAAATATTTAAAGAAAAATTAACACTAACTTTATAAAATCTCTTCTAGTAAAGAGAAGAGTGGAGAATACTTCCTAACTCATTTTTTAAGGCCACTGTTACTTGATACCAAAACCAGACAAAGTACATAAAAAGGGAATTATAGATCAATATCTCTCATGAACATAGGTGCAAAAATTCTCAACAAAATATTAGCAAATTAAAGTCAGTAATGTATTAAAAGAAGTCCACGTCATGATGAAGTGGGGCTTATCGTAAGGAAGCATGGCTGGTCCAAAAATAAATCAATATAATTCATATTAGTGGGCTAAATAACTTGCATGTCTATTTCTGTCTTGGCATCTGCTTCCCAGAGGACCTGAGCTTCATTAACTAGGTAAGGGCTCTGTCCCCAAAATCCCACAGCAACTTAGAGAAGTTTAACAGAGACACTTGAGATGAATTTTCTTTATGATTAATTACCAGTTAAAGATGCCCACTACCACTGCCACCATTTAATATTGTTCAAGAGATCCTGGACAATGCTGTAACAAAAGACAAAGAAATAAGAGGTATAATGAATATCTACCTAGAAAAACAGAAGAACCAACAAACTATTAGAACACGTACAGAAAGTTTTCGAGATCAACTTGACAAAAATCAGTGGCTTTTCTCTATACCAGCAATAATTGACTAATATATATATAAAAAGTAAGATACAAATCCCAATAACTAAAAGTATACTATATCTAGGAATTATATAAGAATTGTACAAAATCCCTGCATGGGAAAACTTTAATTAAAACTCCAGTAAAGTAGGTAGACCACCTGAATAAACACAAAGACACACCCTACTTTTAGACAACTTATTATAAAATGTTGATTCTTCCTAAGTTAACTTATGAATGAAACACAATCTCAATTAAAATTCCAGTTTTTTTTTTTTGAAGAACTGAACTAAGTTTATTTAAAAATGTATATAAAGGAATAGAAATCTACCAATTTTCGGGCCGAGCTGTGGCGCACTCGGGAGAGTGCGGCACTGGGAGTGCAGCGACGCTCTCGCCGCGGGTTCGGATCCTATATAGGACTGGCCGGTACACTCACTGGCTGAGTGCCGGTCACGAAAAAGACAAAAAAAAAAAAAAAAAGAAATCTACCAATTTCTAGTCAGTTTTTGAGAAAACAATGTTTGGTTGTGTCCTGCCAGATATTAAATCATGCTAAAAAGCCATATTTTAATAAAGACAGTGAAATTGGTGCAAGAACAGGTGAACATACTAAGGGAACATGATTGCTTAGAGACTCACCCATGTTTGTATGAGACAATATAAATAAAGGTATAAAAATGAAATAATGGGTAAATCACAGATTGCTTAGTTAATGATTTGGGAAAATGGTCTCACTATATGCAGACGAATAAAAATAAAGCTAGATCCCTGTTTAATGCTATGAACAGGGGGTGGACTCTAGATGGAGTAAAGATCTAAATGTGAAAAATAAAGATGAGAAATTAATAGAGAATGAAGGGGGCTGAGGAAGTCCTTAAAACCACAAAAGCACAAGCCATAAGGAAAATAATTGATGGCTATTACATCAAAATTTAGGCTTCTGTTCAGTGACACCATTAACAAAAAGATGACAGATATTTGGCACTGCAACTACATAAAGACTCCGAGGGGTCATTACCTAGTACAAACCAGGAACTCCCGTAAGAATGAAGAAGAAAAGGCAGCAATTTGCATAGAAAAATAAGGAGAGAATATATACAAAACAGTTAAAAAATAGGAGATCCTAATTACTCCTGAAGGTTGACAAATCAGAAAATAGTGCATAATATTATTTAGGCAAATGTTTTGTTCTCCAGAAGAAACAAAGAGAACACGGTTTAAGCATGGCTAAAGGTGGAAACATTTAGGGTGGAAATCCTTCAATACAATTTGATTTCTTAACCATGTGCATGTATTACTTGGCTGTTTTTTTTTAAAATTATTATTATTTATTTTAAAAGAAAAAAGAACGATTGTTGAATAGCCTCATCTGTATCTTTCAAAACATTAAAGGGAATATTTTACTTAAGAGTCGCCCAGACATGCTGGTATTGGGCACCAGCATGGGAACATAGAGATAAATAACTTACAGTCCCTCCCCGAGGACTTCACAGCCTAGCAGGTTTAGAAGAGGTTTGCATCAGCACAGCCCCTTGGAGCATTTTGGTCGCACCAGGCAGAAACACACACACACACACACACACAGACACACACACACACACAGACACACACACACACACACACACACACACACACACACACACACACACATTTTGGTCGCACCAGGCAGTTTGTAACTGAGAGAATCACACACATACACACACACACACACAATTTTGTTAGTGTGTGTGTGTGTGGATGGCCAGTACGGGGATTTTAACGTGTGACCTTGAGGTTATAAGGCTGCACAGGTGGCTTTTTTACCAAAAAAAAAAAAAAAAAAAAGGTGGGGGAGGGGAGATTTTCTAAGCAAGGTAAAACTTTCAAGCCACAATGGAAGAGATTGGCAGATCTGACAAGACAAAACTGTGAAACAGTTGTGGGGAAAGACAGCAAACTCAGTGACAGAAAGAAAAAAATATTTGTGGTACAGATATCTGATAAAATATTGCTGTTACCTGTCAAGGGCTTTGCAAACCCTGTGACCCAGCAGTTCCAATCCTAGGAATCCACATCACAGAAATTCTTGCTGATCTGTATAATGTTATGTATTCGGGGATGTTCATCTGAGCATGGTTTGTAATGGGAAAAAAAAAAAAACAACTGAAATGTCTATGAAAAAAAATTGTCACATACATTGTACTACATCTGAACTACAGAGTGCTCTCCAGAGATTAAAAAGAGTGAAAAACTGGTGTATAGTCATAACAATGAAGTTGGTCTGTTTAGGCTTTTTAAGAAGCCATTTGAATATAGGCATATACGTAAAATATTCAGAAGTTCCTGGAGGACAGCCACGGACGTGCGAGCGGCGCTGCCTGCGGGGAGGGCGCAGTATGGGTGGAAATAGGATTTTCAGGTGTTTTCTTCGTGCCTCTGCACTGTGGGGTTTTACATGAACGATATCCCTTGTGTGATTTGAAACGGAGACAACGGAAGAGCCAGGCCTGGTCTCTAGGGACGATGAATGAGGACCTCGCACGCACGTCCTGCTTATGTCGGGGAGTCACACACATGCTCGAGCGGGCCACACAGTCACCGGGCGGCGGGAAACAGAGCCCGCAGCGGCGGAGTCGCCACCGCGGCCTGGTGTGCTCAGCCCTGCGGGGACTGCAGGTGGCCTGCGTCCTCACCTGAGCAAAAGACGTCAGGAATTTCGGAGAGGTAGACGCGACCCGGAGGCTGCGGACACGCACCCGGGCTTCCCGGGCAGAGGCGCGGGGACCACGTGTGCCCGGGCTTGTGGGCGGGGAAGGGCTGCGTGACCCGAGGACGCTCGGGAAGCCCGTGCGCACGCGCCATGCGAGGCCTCCGTGACCTCCGCGGAGCCCCCTGCAGAGGGAGGTCTTCCCGGGCGCTTCCTGCAGCTGCCCCCGGCGGAGTCGGTCGGCCCCGCGCGGGACGTGGATTCAGGGTTAGCTGCCAGGACGCCTGCATTTCTCAGTGGAGCATCAGAGAGCTGGCTCCAAGGGGTGCGTGTGAATTAAAGGGGGCAGAAGGATTCCTTTTCTAGAAGTCTGCAGTATTTGCAGCGGTTTCTTCCAAAGCAGTTGCGGAGAGAGTCGTGGACTTGGATCTCTTATCAGTCACAAGTTCCTCCTGGTTCAAGCTGGGAGGAGGAGGTGCGCACGTCTGTGGGGAGTCCTCTCACCCATTGCTCTTAGTCATGTTATCATCAGTGATAACAATTAAAATTTATTTAGTGCTTATCACGTGTCAGGTGCAGTTTTAAGTACTGCATGTATGTCATCTCGCAGCAGCCCTGTGGGCTGGGGCACTTTCTTCTCATCTTGCTGATGAGGAAGCTGAGGCACAGAAAATTTAAGCAACTGCCAAGTTGAGACACATGGTGGGAGGTCACCTGGCTCCCAGCCTGCTCTTGAGCGTCCTCACCGCCCCACGCAACACAGGAGCTGCAGATGAACAAGGAGATTGGAGGGAACAGGGCTGCCGAGAAGTCGCTTCAAAGCCTTTAATTGGGGACGGATGCTGTGATGGTATTGGTTTTGGGGGGACAAAGACACTTGGAGGATAAGGAGCAAAAGTTCTGGGAATGGAATCCAATGTCTGAAGCTTTCTGGCTTGTGCACTTCCCAGTAGGACATTGGTTGGTGTGAGCAAGAACAAAAGGGCCCAGCACCTTCCTAGAGAAAGGTGTGGGTGGTATCACTCAGTGACCGAGGTCTGTCTGGAGCCAAGTTAACTTACCCGACTTGGCCTGGAAAACACTGTGAAGACTCAAGATAGTTCTGAAGAATATAGTTCTTCAGCCCAACTTTCTATTTCATAGGTGAGCACTTGTCCAGTGAGCACTTGTCCGGTGAGGACTTGTCCAGTGAGCACTTGTCCAGTGAGCACTTGTCCGGTGAGCACTTGTCCGGTGAGCACTTGTCCGGTGAGCACTTGTCCAGTGAGCACTTGTCCGGTGAGGACAGGGTCTTCTCTCAGGACGCGTGGCTTTTGAGTAAGGAACAAGGACCAGACTTTGGTCTCCAGGATTTTCTGTTTTAAAATTTGCCTTGGGCTGCTGTTCTGAGTTCTGGCACACTGCCACCTGGTGCTTAGACATGCCACCCAGTCCTGTGTCATAGACTTCTTTCTGAACATTTATTACGGGCAACACAGATAAGAAAATATTTGCTGTAATGACTGAAAGTTGATTCATTAGTATCTGCACCTGTTGTCCGAGGTTCACACTTGTACTTGATTCAATGGTTTGTAGTATATTCACGGAGTTGTGCAACCATCGTCCCAATCCAGTTTTAGAACGCCTCCATCACCCTAGAAAGATCCCTCGTGCTAGTTTTCAGTTGTAGGAATGCCTGTCAGAACTCATTCCATCCTCATGGCTTTCAGAGCTCTGGCTTCAATAGTCACAATCTTCCCTCTGCAGAGGTTGCTTAGCAACGGAGGAAGGGAAAGGAACAGAATACTGTGCTTATGTAAGACAGAGGGACTGATGCTGCAACCCCAAGGATAAGCAGCAGGAGGCTGTGAGGTGCCTGGGAATCTTTCACTTCCATGGCCTTTCTCTCTTTGGCATGGCTCCACTTTTGTCCCTAATTCCCTGATAAGCTTTAACTCCACCCCACAGGGTTGTGGAGAAAGCAACTGCGCAGCACTTGGATTAATAGCTCACCCAGCCCGTTTCCTGTAAGTAACCACCTATCAATAACAACAAACTCCTTGAAAACCATATGGCCTTCCCTGCTTTGTTCTTCAGTCTCAGGATACCTCCTCAGTTTGGTGGGCATTACACTGTTAGCTCACACTCAGATGTCAGTCAATCCCATTCTCACCTCCAGCAGCAGGCAACCACTAATCTGTCTTCTGGCTCTTTCAATTTGCTTCTTCTGGACACTGAATATATATGGAATCATATGTTATGTGGTCTATACCATCTGGTTTCATTCACTTACCATGCTTTTGAGATTCATCCATCTATTCCATTGTACAGATATAGCACATTTTATTTATTTATTCACAAGTTGGTAGGCATTTGGATTGATTCCAGGTTTAGGCTATTATGAATAATGCTGTTATGAACATTTGTGTACAAGTTTTTGCATGAATGTATGTTTTCATTTCCCTTGAAAGTGGAATTGCTGGGCCATATTGGCTGAGTTCATTAGGGCTGCTATAACAAAATACCACATACTGGGTAGTTTATAAACAATGGGAATTTATTTCTCATAGTTCTGGAGGCTGGAAGTCCAAGATCAAGGTGCCAGCAGATCGGTGTCTGGTGAGGGCCCCTTTTCCCATAGATCGTGCCTCCTTGCTCTGTCCTTGCATGGTGGAAGGGGCCAACAGGCTGCCATGGGCCTCTTTTACAAGGGCACTTCCCTCATCACCTCCTAAAGGCCCCCACCTCTTAGTACTATCACATTGGGTGGTAGGTTTCAATATATGAATTTTGGGGAAACACAGACTATATAGCACATACAGTAAATTTATGTTAACTTTTTAAGAAACTGCCAAATTGTTTTCCAAAGTGATTGTACCATTTTACATTTCCACCGGTAATGTATGAGGTTTCCAGTTTTTCCATATCTTTTCAATATTATCTGTACCAAGTATTTTGAGTATACCCATTCTCGTGGGTGTTTCGCGATGTCTATTTGTGGTTTTTGCATTTTTCTGATGACTAATGGTGTTGTTTTATGTGCTTATTACGTTTGTGTGGCTGTCTTGTAGAAAGACCAAGTCTTTCCCCATTTGTAAATTGGGTTTTTTGATTTCTTATTATTGAGTTGTAAGTGTTCTTTATATATCTGGATATACATCCTTCATTAGATATATGATTTGCAAATACTTTCTCATAGTCTGTGGCTTGTTTTCATATCCTTCATGGTATTTTCTGAAAAGCAAAAGTTTTAAATTTTAATAAAATCCTATTTATCAATTTTTTATTTTATGTTCATGCTTTTGTTGTTATAAATAAGAACTCTTTGCGTAAGCCAAGATTTAAGAGATTTTCTCGTAGGAATTTTATAGTTTTAGCTCTTACACTGAGGCCTACAGTCAATTGTAAGTTAATTTTACTTATGAAGTAGGGTCTAAGGGATTGTTTGCTTGTTTGCAGACCCCGGCATCTTCCAGCTTCTGGTGGCGTTGGTATTCCTTGGCTCGTAGCTGCATCACTCCAGTCTCTGTGTCTGTCTTCATATGGCCTTCTCCTGTGTGTGTGATCCCCGCTGTGTGTCATCTCCTTCGGCCTCTCTCTTATAAGGACATGTGTGATGGTATTTAGGGTCTACCAGAATAATTCAGGGCAATCTCATCTCGGAATCCTTAATCTAATCACATCTGTGTAGATCCCCTTCTCCAATGAGGTAACATTTACCAGGTCTAGGGATTAGGACTTGATTCTTTGGGTGGCCGTTATTTAACCTACTACAATATCCAATTCTCTCAGCAACATTTGTTAAAAAGACTATCTTTTCCCCATTGAATTGTCTTGACCCTTTTTTGAAAATCGATTGAGCATAAATATACAGGTTTATTTCTGGACTCTCAATTCTGTTTCATTGATGTATCCTTATATTAGTAACACACTGTCTTGCTAACTGCAGTATTACAGTTTGTTTTGAAATCAGATAATGCAAATCCTCCAATTTTGTTCTTCTTTTTAAAAATTTTGGCTACTGTAGGGCCTTTGCATTTTCACATAAATTATAGGATCAGCTTATCCATTTCTGCATAAAAATATGCTGAAATTTTGATAGAGACTGCACTGAATCTATAAATCAGTTTGGGTGTCTACCAGATCATGGACTGGCTCTCCATTTACGGCTATTTTCTTTAATTTCTTATAGCAGTGTTTTGCAATTTTCAGTGTATAAATCTTACACTTTTTTGGTTGTTAAATTCTTATTTTATTCTTTTTGATATTATTATAAATGAAACTGTTTTCTTAATTTGAATCTCAGATTTTTCATTGCTAATATATAGAAATATAACCCATTTTTGTATGTTGATCTTGTATCTTCCCACCTTGCTAAGTACATTTATTAATTCTTGTAGCTTTTTAGTAGAGTCTGTAGGATTTTCTACATATAGTATCATGTCACCTGCAAATGACAGTATCTTTTTCTTTCTTTCTTTCCAATCTGGGTGCCTTTGATTTTCTTTTTTCTTTTCTTTTCTTTTCTTTTTTTTGCCTTATACTACTTCAGAATAACCTCATTCTCATAATATTTAAAACTTTTCTCTTTTTCCTCTCTACTCCTTTGAGCTATAATTGCCATATATGTTATAAGCCCCAAACAGCAGTGTTATAATTATTGCTTTACACAATCTTATACCTGCTAAAGGAGGAAAGAGAAGTGAGAAATATATTTATAGTTAAATAAATTAACTCACATGTTTCCTATTTCTGGAGCTCTTTATTTCTTCTTACAGATTTGATTTATTGTGTGGTAAGAACTTCCTTTAGTATTTCTTATAAGGCACATCTGCTCACAATGATACTCTTAGTCTTTGTTTTTTCTGGGAATGTCTTTTTCCATTTTTATTTTTGAAGGATTATTTTGCTGGATATAGAATTCTTGGTTGACAGGATTTTTCTTTCAGCACTTCAGATATGTCTGTCCACTGCATTCTGGCCTCTACTATTTCAGATGAAAATCGGCCATTAATTGTTTTATTGTCCATTTGTACATGATGAGTCTTTCTCTTGCTCTTTTCAGTGCTCCCTTTGTCTTTATTTTTCAACATTTTGGTTATGATGTGTCTAGATGTGAAACTCTTTGTGTTTACCTTATTTTGTGTTTGTTGAGCTGTTTGGATGCACAGACTGATTTTTAAAAAAAAACAAATTTGGGAAGGTTTTGGCCAGTATTTCTTCAAAAATATTTTCTGTCCCTTTTCTTTTCTCGTCTCTTCTCGTTGGCATGCTCGCTATTGCCCCACAGGTCTCCAGTGCTCTGTTCGTTTTCCTTCAGTCTTTATGCTCTCTTCTGCAGATTAATCATTTACTACTGATCTATCTTTAAGTTCTCTGATTCTCTAGTGCATCCCTTTTAGCGAGTTTTTCTTTTCAGTTATTTTACTTTTCAACTCCAAAATTTCCATTAGACTATTTTTAATAATTTCTGTATCTTTGTTGAGATGTTTTGTTGAGTCATTCTCATACTTTCCTTTAATTTTATTAATGTTTTCCTATAGTTTTTTGAACATATTTGTAATAGCTGCTTTGAAATCTTTGTCTGCTGAACCTAACATCTGGTGACAATGGAGATAGCTTCTCTTGGTTGCTTTTTTCCCTGAGTCTAGGTCACACCATTTCTTTGAAAATTTTGTAATTTATGAAACTAATTCATGCTTTCTAATATAGCTGTGGAATTCCATGTGTTTGAGAAAGTTATAGAGTATCTGAGTGTATATATGTGTGTGTGTATATATATGTAAAATGTACACCTATCCATATCATAGTGTATAAAATATATACCCACATGTACATGTGTATGTGTACATATGTATATTTGTATATATGTTACAGATAGACACTACAGCAGCTTGATATATTACAATATGATCTATCTTACTATTGCATTGCTTGTCATCTAAAGCCCTACTTATTTTTGCCCACTCGACTTTTTTCAGAATGCAAGTTCAAACCTCCAAGTGTGTTTTTATTTTACCTTAAATCTCCTGTAGTATGTTTTGTGAATGTGGGTTCTTGTGGTATTTAGTGCAAAAATATTCATAATTATCATGTCATTATTTTGGATTGTGTCCTTTAGCATTACAAGCTTAATGTCTATTGGCTAGAATTCTACCTTGTCTGATATCAGAAGTACTATCTTTGCTTTCATTTCCAGTTTTCTTTATGTTCACCTTTCCCAGTCATTGAGTTTGGGTCTGTCTCTAAATTAAAGCAGAGCTTGTTTTGCTTTGTGAACCAGTTTGAAACTTTTTCTTGGAGAGGGCGTGAAGTGCATGCACACTTGCTGGTATGACTAATATGTTTGGTCTCAACTCAGGCTATTTTGTTCTATTTTGTGTGTATATTGTTACATATTTTTTTCCCTCTACGTGTTCTTATTTGACTTATTTTTTTGAAAAGAATTTAGGAAGATTTGTGTTTATGTGCTACTAGTTATCTTTATAATCAAAACTTATGAAGTCCTTAATCCCCCGCCCGCTCAACCTTTTCTTAATCTTCTAGTATTTCCTTTGTCATTTCAAAATGGTATCATTGTACTCCACTTATAATCTACATAATGAACTTATTCTGCATTTCTTGGATAGGTGCTTTTCACTAGTAGATTCCTCAGGAAGCTCACAAATACAGTATTGAGTTCTAATTTATAAACTGTTTTTCTATAATCTTAATGGCTTTTTGGATATAAATTCCTTGATTCACATTTCTTTTTCCCTTGAATCTCAGGAAAATCCTCCACTTTTGTTTTCTTTCTATGTTGCTATTGGGATTATTTAATTAATCTGTGTTCCATTATTCTTAAGCTTTCTAGCCCATTTTCCTCTTTACCAGGCAGTTAAGTAGGGGAAGTATTCTCTATAGCATAACCCATAGTGTAGATGTGGGTTATGCATGTTTGCATTTGATGTCACCATAAGGATGGTGTTTTGGGAAGATGTAAGGAGATATTCAGATTTAGCTGGCCACCATTAAGCTTGGACATCTCTACCTCCTGGGACTAAGGTTTTATGTCTACAAGGAAAGATGGTGTCAGGCTTATATGTCAGATGATTATTTGTCTTATTACATCGATTTTAAAATGCATCATCTGCACCCACATTATAATAGCTCAGATACTGAAAGAGATTTTACAGCTGATGACATATTACAGATACAGTTGTTTTTAGTGGCACATAAAATAAGTGTATGTGGTACAGTTAGTGCAGTTCTGAATTTGATAAAATAATGGTTATCTTTTCTGTCCCAACTTGCCTCAAAGTTCTACTTTTCCTGAGTTGAAATATAGCTGTAGACAATAAAAAGGGAGCAGCTGTGTGGTTCCCTTCTCCCCTCCGAGCAATGGTGGTAAGTGGAGATGGGCTCCAAATGGTTCCCACAGTGCTCAGCCAAGCCACTGCCTTTCTAAACACAGGATCATTGATGGGGCACTTAGGAGCCCTCTCGCTTTTTGTAAAAGAAACTTGTAACCCACTTCAGATTTGAGATGACTGTCCTTTCTCAGCATTTAGCCTCAGTTTAATGCAAATTTTATTGTTTCCAGTTTGTGTGTGTGTGTGTGGTGTGTGGTGTACATTACTGGATTGTAGTCACTTTATAGTTACAATATAAAAGATTTTGATCCTTTTTGTTTAAAATGTTGTGTGTTTCAAGGACTGAAGTCTCTCTGTCCCAAAACTTCCAATTATTTTTTTTAAAGTAGCAATAAACATATAGATGCTGCTATTCTGACTTTAAAAAGTATTATTAAAGTTACTGAAAAGTTACTATTATCTGTTTACAAAAATGCTGACTGGTACTTTAGCAGTCTTACGGGGCCAGTGCTCGCTGTGGGAATGTAGGAAGTTTCAGATACTGTACATTCTTCGGTTGGGTGTGAAGAAAGAGACTAAAACATTAAATTATTATTTTCAAAACAAAACAAGACACACACAAGGAATACCACCCTAGGTTTGTAAAAAAGTTAAAATTAATACACAAATAGACTGATCATCAGGAATGTAGGTTTATTTCATTAAAAAACAGAATGAAACAAAACATTCATCCCCCAGAGAGTACAGAATCCTTTAAAGCAGCAGCAATCACAAGGCACATATGTACACAATACCTCAAGCAAATAGAAACTGAACATTAATGAGAAGGAATAATGGTGTAATATTTATGTGCTATCTTGTGGCAAATATCACCAACCTTTAATACCACTTAACTTGGTTTGCTAAAGAAAAAACGGGTAAAATACAGCTTAAAAATTTTATTTTTAGTGCTTTCACATCTTTTTAGGTACAGTAGTCCCTCCTTATGTGTGGGGATGCGTTCCAAGACCCGCCAGTGGATGCCTGAAACTGCAGATAGCACTGAACTGTATATACACTGTCTTTTCAATTACTAAGTGACTAACAGGTGGGTGGTGTATATACAGGGTGAATGCACTGGACAAAAGGGTGATTCACGTCCCAGATGGGACAGCAAGAGATTTCATCACGCTATTCTGAATGGTGCTCAATTTAAAACTTATGAATTGTTTATTTCTGAAAATTTCCCCTTAATATTTTCAGACCACGGTTGACCATGGATAACTAAAACTTCAGATAAGGAGGGACTCCTGTATTTGGAATTCTTAAGCTGAAAAGAAAAAATTCTCATTTTTTTTTAGCTAAGAAAAAGCCTGTAGTTATACTCTCTAAGAAAACACATCATACAAAAAAAGAATACATTTGAGATACTCTAAAATATGAAGAACGTGATTTATATTTTGGGATCAACAGAATAACCCTCTTCGTAAAACAGACTGGAAAACATATAATAATGTAAGAGTCAATTATATTAAAATAAAATAGTATTTGAGTTAAATTATTGCTCAATTAGGAAGTATAATGACTATTCTCTGGTTAGGGATGCTGAGATTAGAAATGGTGTAACATCAATATTTAGTGTATATAAAAATCCTAGGATTCAAATATATTATAATGAAAAGTTTATAATAATCACATAAGTAGTATTCTTTTTAGCCACCATTTAGTTCCATATGATGAAGACTGGAAAAGATGTGGTTGATTTAGATCTTCACTAATAAATTTTGTGTCTCATATGTTGAAGTGTTCCTCTTGGCTTTAATGTTGCTAAGCTGTCTTTTCTATGAAGTATTAATTAGTTAGGGAGTGCTTATGGAATTGTTATTATTACAAGGGAGAAAAGAGAAACTAAAGCTCCAGTTTTAAATGACCACAACAAAAAAGGATATAAAATACTAGTATAATAAAACCTTTAAATAGTACTAAACAGCACAACTTAAATATCAGTTATACGCTGTCATTGGTTTTCCTCTTAAAAAGATCAGTTCCCGGGCTTTTAGATGTGTTTTCTTTGTTAAAATAAGAAGCATCCTTCTCAGGGTCACACGCTCGGTCCATCTCCACACCATCTGGTAACAACACTATCAAATATTCAGGTGCTCTCGTTAGGTCACTCCCTGGCCAGTGGGAGGTCTCTGAAAACTGCCATTAGCATGTTGGGTGGCAGGAGGCCACTGGGTCCTGGGACTCAGCTACAGCAAGACATCCTGGGCCACCTCCTTGATGACGGACGCGGCTTTCTCCAGTTCTTCTTCTGTTTGTTCCACTGTGACCACAACCCTAATGCTGAGAAATCATAAAGGATATAAAAAATTACAACGTGAGAGTCCACACCAAGTGTCAGTCATCTACAACCAGAAAGCCAGACCCAGTGCTGCCGGTTTTTAAAAGCAAAGCTCTCTTGGAACTCGGCCTGCACATTAGTTTCTCTGCATGTGACAGGGACGCTGTGGCCTGCAAGCCTAACACATTCCCTACTGGCCGCTGCCAGCTGTATGCTGCCAGCCTGTACTGCTTGTGTGTGTCTAGTCAGGGTGGCCAGGCTGTGGAGGTCTGATGATGGGGCTGGGAAGCAGTTCCTTTTCAACAACTTACTGCTTCGAGCAGTACCAGGCACAAAGCAGGAATTCAACATTTCTCAAATCAGTGAATGCCTGGTTGTTCATATTTATAATTCAATAGGGCAATGTGGAAGGTCTGTAATACTTTGAGGCAAGGCAGAATGTTCAAGTTTCCAGGAAACTGAAGAAACACCATCTTGACAGTACAATGCTACCTCTGTGCCTTTCATCTCCTTTGCAAGCCCCTGCTTCATCCACTGGACACATGTTTACTGAGCCACAGTGTGCTGGGCATGGAGGGCCGAGGGTACAAACAAACACGTCCAGTCCTCACAAGTCACAAGCAAGCACAGGATCCATATGTGCGTGGGTGCACTGGAAAATGAGGGCACAGGATCTCTAAGATGCTGTCGAGCTGCTGCCAGAGTGAGCTTCCAAAACCCCAGGCTGGTGCCCTGTGTCTGCAGAGCACTCAAACTCCTCGGTGTGCTCTCCAGTGACCTTCCTGACTTGCACCTGACCTTCTCCAGGACCCCTCTCTCTGGTCCCTCTGAGGCTTATGCTCTGGGCTCCCAGATGTATCCGGAGGTCTCCAAGCCACTGGAAATCCTGAGCACAGCTCACATCACCTTGCTGCCGGAAGTCCACAATGCCCCCCCACTGTCTGACAAACACACTCACCTCTTCAGGTTCAGCTTAGGTGTCACCTGATCTCAGAAGCCCGGGCAACACTGACCATGCCACCATGGTTAGGGTGACCACCTCCTTTGACTAGTTTGTAAGTGCTCTGATGACAGAAGCTAGTGTCCTTTGGTACCTTCTGTGTGTGCTGCTGATGCTTCAGGTTTGCCCTGCCCCTGCTTTGTTTTCCCTGAGGTGCTTCATGAGTGTTTGCCGGATGAAGTGTCACTTGTGCCCTGGCCAGGCAGAGGTGGCATGACCACAACCCAGATGGCTATCCCTTCCCTGCAGGACTGTCCTCCTCCTGGCAGAAGCTGCAGGTGCAGAACCTGCCACCTTCGGGCTATGACAGATATTAGCTGATCAGAACTTGAGCTTGCCCTAGTTCATTCTTGGGGTCCCAGCCATTTCTTTGAGTTAACTGGGAGGGTACACAGTGGGTCCTGAAGGGCTTTTCAGTTAAAATTTGAAAACATCTATTTTAAGGATAAAAAACAGGTGATGTACTATATTTTATGACAGACATTCCTCTTTTCCTGTTACAGTCTTTCAAAATTATTCAAAACATAATATATTTTATAGAGTTTAAAGGAGGAAAACAAAGTCAGATCATCGTTCAATGTCAACCCACCTTGGAGGAGGGAGGCACTTCTCTTCTTCCTCCAAGTAGCGAGCCTGAGTTAATGCAATGCTCCTGTCCATGCACTGTATGAAGGGAAAGGAACACATTTCACCCCAGACTTCAGACACTGGAGCCATTAAAGCAGGAAGGCGTCCTGCAACCCCACATAGCACTCTGCCCTTATAACTGCTGAAGGACAAAACTGAGCCACTACAACACCTCGAGCAGCACTGTTCCACAGAACTCTCTGCAGCAACAGACATGCTTGTCCTACAGTGTCCACCACAGTTGCCATGAGCCCCATTTGACTATCAAGCACTTGGAGATGGGAGTGGTACTGCTGAGAGGCTGAATTTCTAATTTTACTTAGTTTAAATTAATTAATTTTAAGTGTAAACAGCCATAGGCAGCTAGTGGTTATCATTTTAGACAAAGCAGAATTAGAACACAGGGGATGTCTTATGAGCAAAACCCTGTAAGGCAATCAAGAGCTGAACTTAAGAACAGCAGCAGCAGGGCTGTCAGAGAAAAACCGCTACACTTTAAATATTAGCAATAACAGGCACCGAAGTGTCTGATGTTAACGAATTTTTTGCGCAGCTTTCCCATACGCTAACCACCTGTCCACATTTTTTTTTTTTTTAATTAAAACATTCTCTACTAAAACAAAAGCATAAAAACCAGAGCAAGATAATAGTCATGGGGATTTCTTTTCAGGGTGATAAAAATGTTCTGGAATTAGACAGTAATGGCTGCACAATACTGTGAAAATTTGAAAAACCACTGAACTGCATACTTCAAAAGGGCGAACTTTATGGTATGTGAATTATATTTTTAAAAAAAAACCCAAATCAACAGAGCAAGGCATAAAGGAAAGAACTACTATTCCAAATGCCCGGAATAAAAGAATGACCCTGGAGGTGGGGTCATGCTGTCAGCTGCAAGGGAGAGACGGAGAACAATCCCAGGCAGTCATGACAGCTTCTCGCTGACTCCTTGGAAAAGTGAACTCCTCCTGAAAACATCTGGACTGGCTCTGTTTCTAGCCCTGGCTGGTTAAGAGACATCACAGACCAGTTTGGTTTGTAAAAACAGCATCCTGTCCAGCAACTCAACACAAAACTTGGCAAAACCTCTCAGTTCTACAAAGCTTAAACGAGTTCCATTCTACAACTCTTTTCTCTCCTCAAATACTGAAAAGAAAAAGAGGAGAGTGGGACAAAGGGTTTTGAAGACTTGTGCAAGGGAAGCTGTGATTATGCAAAGAACCTGTATGATCTTTCTTCCTTTTCCTTCCTACACAGGAAAAGTTCTAGGTAGTACTTTGCTCCCAGTCCCAGAATGTTCTCCTCTCACTCAATCTCCAGATGATTTCTTGAAGAGAATGGGGCCCACAGACATGATTCTGGGATCTGTGGGCTGTCCGCAGCCTTCCAGCTCCTGTGTTTGTTATGTGGGTAATCTAGGTAAGTGCAGTATATTAATATTTTAATGTTAAGTCGTTTCATTCACATGCCCTCCTCTGTGTGTCTCTGGAACAAAGCAGTAGTGAGACTGTTGCTACTTAATGAAAAAAGAGCAAAGGAGGTTTAATGTAGAATTGCTACACTGCATCTAGAGAAGGCCAGTGTCCCATGACACGAAGTGTGCACAGACAATGGTCTGGAGGTGGTTCGAAGGCAGACCTGGGGAGAAGCAGCAGCCACCACGCACAGCCCAGCAATGGCCCATGAGGCTGGCAGGGCAGCTCTGTGGCCAGGCCTCAGCCACACTGCTGAGGGCAGTTCCCCTGAAAAAAAGAAACTCACCTGTCACACACAGGTGATGTAATGAATCTGAATTTTAATGGCTCATCCTTTCAGTATTCAATTTACAAATCTGTTTTAGTTTTACATTTGTATGAAAACTCTAACCACAAGAATGTTGTGCTTAGTTTTGTTGTTTGTACATATTTAAGCAACATTGCAATAAAAATACTGAGGCAATAAAGAGGGCAATGGGATGTTCTTTCCCTCTGAGGAGGGTCTTTCTTCACACCTGCAGAACTGTGCCTGAGGGACACCTCTGACACTTCCTCAGTCAGCAAGGCAAGTCATCCGGCTTGATCATTCATAATCTGACATATTTCCTCAATTAGAAAGCTCAGGTTCTGGGTTTGCTTTTATTTTCGTTTTTTAATCCAGCTGACTCCAGTTGGCCACAAACTGTTTAAAGTTCTCCATGAATCTGCTATTCCAGATTATGTGGTCCAAACATGGCAGGCTACATAACAGCTGAGGCAAGTGGTGCAGCCTGGGGCTGCCTTCACTTGTGGGCCTGCATTCCCAACAGCCATGTGATCGAGGGTGCCCTCGGAGATGCTGTATGGATGAATGATGCCTGGCATGGTGCCCGGCCTGGAAAAGGCACACAACAGGCAGCAGCCATCATTGTTACCCCAAGACACCTGACGGTACTGACTCAGAACAGGTGCCTCTGGAATGAACCATGGGCATGACAAGGAAGCAGAGCAAAGCCCATTTTCATTCTCAAGTACAGCTGGCCCTCAGTATCTGCAGAGGACTGGCTCCAGGATATCCTGTGGATATCAATATCCGCAGATGCTCAACTGCTTTATATAAAATGGCACAGTACTTGCATATAACCCTTGCACATTCTCCCTTATACTTTAAATCATCTCTAGATTACCTATAATACCTAATACAATATAAATGCTATGGAAATAGTTGTTATACTGTATTGTTTTAAAATGTGTATTTTTTAAATTGTTCTATTGTTAATTCTTATTGTTTTATTTTTCAAATATTTTTGATCCACAGTTGGTTGAATCCATGGATGCAGAACCTGCAGATAAGGAGGACTAAGCATATTAGAAAATAAATAAATAACAACAAAACAAGAATAAAAACAATACAAATAAAAAGCAGTACAGTATAACAACTATTTCCATAGCATTTATTGGGTGTTATAAGTAATCCAGAGATGATTTAAAGTATATGGGAGGATATGCACAGGCTAGATGCAAATAGTACATTATTTTATATCAGATACTTGAACATTGAGGATTTTGGTATCTGCAGGGGTCCTGGAACCAATATTGTGCGATATTGAAGGACAGCTGTACATAGTAGGCGTATTTCAGGTTATAATAATAGGCGGTGTCATCCCAAGGCATGCACATTTACAGTGGCACAGTCCTCTGGACACACTTTAAAAGGAGGAGCAGCCCAGGGTAAAGTGAGGGGAGTACTCAGGAGAGGCAGCTCTCCTGAATAGAAAAGGGTAAATGTTTTCCCCAGTGACGGGTTTCTTAGTCAATAACTAAGCAATAATTAGTACTGAAATGACTTTCAAAAGATAAAGAAATTTAAATAAGTCTCCAAATTAGGCATGTTACTGAAGTGGTCTTCCTTCCTTCCTTTTTGATTACAAGAGTATTATGATTTCAGGACACTACTTAATGGACCATTTCTGAGCTATGTCGGGAGTTTCTACCCCAAGTCAGCCAGCTGTCCAGGAGTGTGTGCAGCTCCTACACACACTGCCTCCCCCCAAGTATGCACACAAAAGCCTGGCTCTGTAAATGGTGTGCAATGAGTTATCTGCAAGGCTAATTATTCCAAGCAGAAACCAAGTGTATTTAAATACCAAGTGGCATGAAATTCAACAATTTCGGTGGGAGGTGAAAACTGACCCAATGGGAGAGACTGCAGTTAGTCACCACGGACATTCCATGAGCTCACCTGGGCAGAGCCAGACCCGAGGAAGGATCTGGAGCATTAGGACAATTCCACGTTGTGAGCGGGGTGACCAGCAACTTCCATTATACTTGATATATCTCTTGGGGCAAAGAGCCCTTTCTTAAAAGTGACATAAAGAACAGTGCTTGGGGTGAGGGCAGAAGTGGTTTGGGGAGAGTCCCTTGAGTGGCTAGTAGCTAGATACTTACTTGGTTAACAATTTCCTGAAGTAGTTTAACATCTTTCTCTCGAGACCCAGTGCTCTCTTCCAGTTGTAGGTGAAATGCTGGAGAGAAGGACTCCCCCACCAGCTTCAATCCAGAAATGCTGAAGAAGAGAAACACATCCACAGATCCGCTCCAGGCTCAGAGATAACTCACATAGTACTTGTCAAAGTCTACATTGTCAAGGGCCACTGAGAGCAATGGAAACCTGTGACTGGATGGGAAGCATCCTGTGGCAGAGTTCCTATTGCAATGAAGAAAGATGAACTGCGTGCTCTGAGCAGTGCTTCTCCATCTAGGAAAGAGCCCGCGATGCCCCTTCTGTGAGTGCGGGACAGGAGGAAGGCTCCCTGCTCCTTGGAAGACACCACGGCCTCCAGTCTCATGGCTCCGGCACCCCCCAGGAGGTCTGTGTGGCCCCATCTCCCTGCTTTGCCCTGCCCTCCTCAAAAGTCTTCTCAGGGCCCCCGGCCATGTCGTTTCCTCACCCCAACTGCCCTCTCACTCCTGTTCCTCCCTGTGTGTGTGCTGTGTCCCCGCTCATGTTGCCTCCAGGAGGGGCCTCCCTCATCACTCACTTTAGAGAAAGGACCACTCCAGCATTTTCCACTGTTTATCTTGTTTGACTCCTTCACAAACTACTTACCATAATTTATACTGTTATGCTTCCTTGATTATTATCTAAATTTTTAGTTTGTATTTTGTCTCTCATAAATTATAAGAATAACTTCTGACATTAAAAACATATTTTGAACACAAGCAATATGTTTGGTTTGAAAAATTTTCTTCTTTGCACGTTTAGTTTTAAGTTTTACTTGGATTAAGGTTATTTTCTTCTTCCTCAGGACTAAAAACTCAGAAATCTGCAGTTTCTCAGGGAGGAAGATTCCTCTAGGTATGAAATCCTGTATTTTTAAATGATTACTACAGATGTCACAAGAACTCTATGTCATATTACTTAGTCAGGTTCACTTAAAGTCCATTTTACCCCACAATAAGAAAAATAGTTTGATTTTTGACCTAGCACACAAATGGTGATACATGTTTATTTGAACTTGTGCTAAACATTTTAGATTGCTGTTTCACTTACCAAGATTTGTTTTTCCTTTGGAAAGAAAGGGCCATAAAAAGCATGAGACAGCACATCTGAATCCTCCCAGTAAAGGAATCAACAAGCTTTTACAGAATGATTACTATGTACTATGAAGCATCTAAGGTATCAGAAGCTAATCTGATCTGGCTTTCAAACCACACTTGAACATCAGTAATTTGTGTGTCCTTTCTTTAAATGTAATACATCATGCTAGGATCTCTCCATAAAGCAGGTGGAAGGTCTGAATCACGGAATCTTACAATTTAAGGCATCTGGAGTGTGTGGGAATCTTCTAGATTAGTTCTTTTACTAATGTAGAAACTAAGTGGTATGCTTTCAAAACCCATTTCCTATGTGATTCTGAATGCGTTAAACTCGTATAAGAAGCATTTTTTTAGGGTATGTACTCTCTGGGGAGAACTTAAAAATTTGCTTTTCAAATAACTTTTCATGTGATTTTCCTCAATATATACAAGGCATCTGAAGCCCAAAACTAGCTTATGCTTTGATCAAATGAGCTCCTCTCGCATGTTGGGTAGGGCGGGCTGGTGGGAAGAAGAAACAAAATGCCCTACCTCTGGCTGCCTGGATGCTGAAAGTCAGAAGAGTTTAACTAATACCAAATGGACAAAGAACTGTATGTTGCTCAAGTCAGAAACTCAGAAATTGTGTTTCAGAGCCTATTATATACTCTTTAAAGAAAAACTCTGGCAAACATATTTTATCCAGTGGGTAAATACCAATCACTGAGCTAAGTCCCAGGGACAGAGGAATTAGCAAGGGAGCCACTGTCTCCACTACATGCTCATAGTCTAGGGACAGAGCCAGACACCAGTAGCCATCTCTATTACAACTTGGGGAATTTTCATATTTCTGAACAGAGGCTAACTAGTAGCACAGTCTGTTGACTTTCTCTCCCAAACTCAATTTCAGAGATGGGAGAAGTGAATCGGTAATTAGAGGAAATTTAAAAAATTACTTAGAACACTGAAGGAACGACCTCTGAAAATATTTATCTTTAACATATTTACTGGAATATAAGAAGTAAAATCAATAAGCTAAATGTAAGAAGCTGAAGAGGAGTAAAATAAGAGTGTATAAAAATAAGGAAAAAAATCAATGGAAGAAAATGGACTACAATAAAAATACATAAAACCAAATTTATAAAAAAGAATGTGTGAGGGAAAATTCTGGAAAGATTATCATGAAAATGGAAAAACAAAAATAGAAAATAAAAAGGAGAAATAATATAGACAGAAGAGAGAGAATCACAGACTACTCCCAACCCAAAGGCCCCAAGCTTAGAGAGCCTTAAGGGGGCCCTGTCCTTTGAATAAACTATCAAGCCTGGTCTTAGTGGCTCCATGAAGCAGAAAGATTGGAAAACAGTCAAACTGTCTACTAAAGCTACCATAACATTGGTTCTTGCTAAAGTATGTAAGACAAAAAGTGATAGGCCCATTTAAATTATAAATATAAAATTCAAATTAAAATATTAGCTAAAGAAATCTAACAGTGAGGAAAAATATATTGTAATCAAGCAGGAGTTTTCTCAGGAATTAAAGGATTGTTTAACATCAGAAAATATGTTAATATAATTCAACCATGAGACAAATCTATGATTTCTTTATCATAATAGATATAAAAAATATTTGCTAAAGTTCAAGATCTATTTATTATTTTAATGAAAAGGTCTCCAAATCTTGGAATTATTTGACAAAGGCCATCCACCAAAATTTATCATAAAATGTTACGAAGAAATGCTTCTATACTGGGAATAAGAAAGTCTGTATTATTGCCACTGTTCAAAACAGTATTAGAGATCCAGACCAATGCAATAAAAGAAGAAAAAGAACTAAAATATATAAGAATTGGGAAAGACTAAAGAGAAAACCATTATTGCATATAACAGGACTTCTACACACATCATCAGAATAGAATGAAACTACTGGAATTAATAAGAGCTTAGAAACACTGCTAGATATAAAATCAGTTTAGAGAAAACAATAATATTCATATAAATCAGCAATAATCAAGTAGAGGATATAAGAGAAAAGACAACCCTATTCATAATAGCAACAAAATCTACAGGACATCTGAAAATTCCCTTTAAAGGGTCCTACAAAGGTACAAAAGCTTTATGGAGAAGAAGTTTAAATTTCATTAAAGGACATAAAGGAAGATTCAAATAAATAGATAATGTTCGTGGATGACAACTCCCTCCACATTAATCAGAAAATTAATGTAATTCCAATTAAAATTCTAGAAATAATTTTGAAGGAACCTGTATTCCAAAACTTATATTTAGTGATTAAAAACAGAATCTGAGGATTGAGCAAATAAACCAATGAAATGGAAGAGAGAGTTTAGAAACAGATCCAGGTATAGATGGGAAGCTGGTACATGAGAGAGACACCATCAAGCAGAAAGGATGTGGAGTTTGGATGTCACTCATAAACTGACCTTGTTAATCTTAAAACAAACAGAGACACTCTTCTCTTGACCCCATTTCTAACTCCAGCCACCATGCTGTTTCTTGGTTTCTCTTTATAGCAAAACTCTTCAGAACAGTCCTCTAAGCTGTATCTAATTCCCCTCTTCCTGGTTTCTCTCAAACCCACTTCAGTCAGGTATTTTGCTTCTACCACTCCCCTGAAACTGCTCAAGTCACAATAATTTCTACATTACAAAATCTGAGGATTGAAGCTCAGTTATTTTGTCTGACCTAATGGTGGTAGCACACCACATGCTAATAAGCACTTCTTTCACGGCTTCCAGGACCCCAGACTCTTCTGGTTTGCCTCTTCCTGACTGGCCACTCTTTCTTGGTCTCCCTGATTCCTGACCTCTTCATAATATGCTAATGACCCCCAAATTTTCTCTAGCTCTGTACTTTCTCTCAAACTTCAAACTTGTATGTCCGACTGCTGTTCTCCACTCAATGTTTGATGGACATTTCAAGCTTAACATATCCAACACTGAGCTTCCCCAACAAGTTTCTTTCACAGTTCTACCTGTCTCACTCACCAGCAATTCAATCTAGTTGCTCACACCAAAAACCCTAAGATCAAACTGAGTCTTCTCTTTCTCACTCACCCTGCATATGAACTTCTAGCAAATCCAGATGGATTTTCCTTCAAAATTATCTGGAATCCAAACATTTCTTGCTGCTACTACAAAGGTCATAGTCATCATCAACTGGTTTCCTTACGTCTCTTCTTATCATCACACATTTTTTCGTACTTTGCAGAAGTAATTTTGCTAAGACATAACTTCAGCCATGCCATGTCACTCTTCTGCTCAAAACCATGCCACGGCGTCCTACCTGAGTCAAGGTTCTTGTCATGGCCTACAAGGTCCTGTGAGGTCTGGCCCATTACCTGGCCCTCATCTGCTAGGTTCCCCCACTTCTCCTCTCTTGTCACACGGGCCTTGCTGTTTCATCTGTTGTTCCCTCTAACCATATAGATATCTGCATGATTTGTTCCCAGACCTCTTTTAGTGAGTGTTCAATATTAAGTGCTTATGGAATCCTCTAAGTGTGGACACCAAATAGGCAACTAGATGTGAGACCAGAGGCCCTAGAGAGTGGTATAGAGTGGAGATACAAATTTGTCAGTTGTCCACAAAGAGGTGTCATGAAACGATTTGAAACTTTGGGTGTGGAAGAGGCAATTTTTCAAGGTAATGAGAAGAGAAGAGGGCCAAGGACTAAGCCCTGAAGGGTGGGGTATTGAAAGAAAGCCTTCAAAGGAGACCAAAATGAAGCAATTCAAAGACATAGAAGGAAAACCAGAAGTGTGGTGTAGCAGAATTCAGAGGAGGAAAGAGTGGTCACCTGTGCTAAAAGCTACTGAGACATAAACAAGATGAGCTCTGCAGATGGTCCACGGGATTTAGCACAAGGGAGTCACTGGGGAGCTCCACAGGAACAGTGGGTAAGTCGCAAGAGTAGAAGCCAGGTCTCAGTAGTGTCTAGGTAAATGAGAGATGAGGATGTGGAGAAAGCATAAACAAATCTTGAGAAGATTAGCTACAAAGAGAAGCAAAGAAATGGGGTAGTTGGTAGAGGGGAATGTGGAGTCATGAGCAAGAAAAATTTAATGACAAGAAAGGGTAACGTGAACTTGAATGCTAAAGAAATGACTCAGGAAAGTGGACAGACTGAAGACAAAGCAAAGGGGACAACCAAAGGTTCTTGGTCCTGAAGAAAAAAGGGCCTGTGATGGTTGAAAGAACCCTTCTCTGGCTATAACAGGAGGGAATACGGGTTAAGATACCCATAGATGTATAGATTTGTTGGGAAAAACCAGGGAGTTCCCAAGTGACAGCATGAGGCAAGGCTGTTAGCTGAAAGTGGCTGGGGTGAAGACAGAGGGTTGAGGATTTCAGAAAGAAGAAAAGGTGTGACAGAGCTGGGGAAGGTGGAGGATGGAACTTAGGAAAGAACGTGTTAACACCACCAGACAGAGTAAAGGGCATCTGAAATTGGGGTTGATGAATTTACAGTGCCTCCAAAGTGCTCAGCTGTGTTGGTATATTAATATTTCACAAACTAATGTTACTGATACCAATACAAATATATCTAACATAAATTATGCAAGAACTTCTGTTGTTATCATATAGACACACCCAGGACTTTAATTGTCTCTGCCTCTACTTTATCTGGAACAGCTGTGATCTACTCATTTATCAATTGTTCTTTTCTTTCAGTAAAGTCTCTAGTTTCCATATCTGGCAACAAAGCTAGAGCTTTCACAACTGAGAGGGCAAGTTTCACCTTAGGAAAAGCAAAGAGAAGCACCTTGGGGAATCAATGTGAGATCATTTTCTATAATACCAGAAATCTGCCTGAAAATGTTACCACCTCAGTTTTTTTACTCAATTCTAGAGGAATCTTAAAGAACTACTCTTGTGTAGTTTCTTTTAAAAAAAAAAAAAAAAGAAACACTCAAAAGATTCACTTCAATTTTACTTCTTTTTTTTTTGTCTTAAAACTTAGTAACTTACTAAAAAGTAACATGGATAGTATGAACCCACTGTCATCTAACTACAAAATACATAATCATATCCTTTTATCTGTGCAGTAGTAAGATGTTGGGTTGTTATTTTTATCTTTGTATCCTCTGTATTGCTATAATATTTTAATAATAAGTTTGTTTCATTTTAAGAAAGACAAAGTCATGATTCTTTAAAACAATGACAAAACGGATGCTCTGGTTTTATACAAATAAATCAGTTTGAGTAAACTGAGTTTTTGGTTTCTTGGTTGCAGTTCATTCAAACTGACCCAATCCTATCAAATTCAAGGCTTTTCATTAGCTGTTAAAGTGTGGTGCAGATAAACTTTATCTTGGTTGAAAATATAAGAAACTTACTCTCGTAAAGCTTTGTGAATCCGTTTGCACTTTTCCTTCAACACTGCAAAAATACCTGCATGAAAAAAATACATTTGCTAGTGTATTTGGAACATCTGATAATACTAACCTAAAAAATATTTTTAAAGGCCCAGTTCAAGGTCATCACTTAAAAATGCTGCCCCTCCTTCTACATGCTAACAGAGCGCCAGTCGCTGACATGCCTCTAAAGGCCCAAGCTTTATCTTCGGAGGCTCCTTCCCATCTTGCTACCCTGCTTTCAGCAGAATCTCGGATGGTGCTTTCCAAGTGAAACAACGGCTCTTGTTCTTATTAAGATTCTACAGATAAAGTGGCTAAGAATAAAAGGGTACATATTTATTACTTATTTCTTGATCCTAAACAGTTTGGTAAAAAATCAATTGTAGTAAAGTCATTTTTAGTTTTCTTGACATTTTCCTTTTAATCAAAGAAAATTCAGAAACTAAAGTCTCGGATCAGGAGGTGGAAGTGCCAGGTCATCTGACAAGCCAGCACATGATTGTACACACAGACACACTCATTTTCTGATTCTCTGAATTAATATCAACATTGAAAATTCAGAAATACCAGGTAAGGCCTGCTTCTCCATAATCCGTTTTAAGCTTTGCTATGGTGGCTCTATCACAGCCAAAGGCCACATTTTAAATTCTTAGTTGACTTTCTGTTTTGCCCAGTAAGCACCAATTGCTAATTCAAAGGCTGTAATTATAGTTACAAAATTACATAGATCAAAAAGCAGTACGCTTCACCTAACTTCTCAAAAAACTATAAAGCAAACAACAACTGGCTTATTTACACAATGGAATCATTTAGGTTCAGAACTGACTGAGGGCCCCTCCTCCCAGCATCTTAGCCCACTGAAGGAGCCAAGCACACTTTGGCTCCAGCTCAGGAGAGAAGCTCTAACCTGGGTCCCCGAGGCAGGGACAGCTCTTCACTGCATTCTTCCTATAAATGCCGGGTAATGTCATTCAGAGCTAGAGTTTTGTCTGGTAAATCATTTCCTCTAGCTAATTCCTCCAAAAGGCAAACTAATAACATGGTTAACATAACCTGAGATCTCTTTGATTTCCTGTGTTTAAAACATACCTGGATTCTCTTCCATGATGTTGAGGGCCTCAATGGCAGCAGCAGCTAACAGGGGAGGTAATGAAGCTGAAAAGCAGTATCCCTGGCCGGAGAGTCGCTGAGAAGAAACAAACATGTTAAAAACATACGCATTCTGTCTTTTTTAGGGAAACATTTGAAAGGCACCGATTCTCTACACCACCTGCTGAACAGCATGCACACGTGGTGAGGGGGTAAGATCCAGCAGTAATAAATGTTATACACGCGACAAAAACATGATTTTTTATTAACAGGGAAATAATGTCTAGATATAAACTTTTTGAAAGAGTCTTTAAAAATTGACTTTTAAATAAAATTTGTGATAAACTAAGTTAGAGTAAATTTTGTATTTCGAAGTTATGTTTTGAGGTGACCAACAGAGCACTCAGTTTCAGTTTTTGCTTTTGTTTGAAAAAGAACCCACCTGATGGTCAATTACAAAAGACCTGCCACAGCAGAAACCTCCAACAGAAGCAAGTGAATTCTCCATGTTGGCACTGATAAGATCGATATCATCAATCTGCCAGAGAAGCGTGAGAGGACAATAATTATTCCTCAGTTTAAAGAAAGAAAAAGGCCAACGTCAAGTCTAGAGACAAAATTTCAGCATTAATCATGTCTGTTAACGTCTGGATTCAAACAAACCTCCACGAAAACAAACGACGAACCATAGAAAGTCTATTGCTAAAAGGACTGTGGTTTCCTGGCCCATCTTTTTATACTTTTTTTGCCACGTCATCATGCATTGACACTTTACTCACAGTGGAAGAGATACGTAAATTTTAAAGGACATGAAATACAAAGTTGTTTGATATTAAAAACAAACAGAGGTACAAAAAAAGATTATTTCCTTACCAAAACAGTGGTCTAGCTGGCCTTTCTCATAGAAGGTACTTGAGATAAATAAAATAAATCTATCAAGGTTTTGAGCAGTCTATTCCTATTTGCCTTTCATCATTCCAGAAATAAAATCAGTTTATCCAAACATCATGGCAATGGAATCTATGACCAGACTGGGCCACGTGGCCAGGGGGTGGATGGAGCTGATGTGCGTGGGCTTCTCTCCAGCTCCTCAGCACCTCTCCCTTTGGTCCTCATCTGCTGCTCTGGCCCCCAGCACCCGGTTCCATTCTGGGCAGACAGTAGGCATTCAATAATTACTTATTGATGGCTCCTCAGATTACATCTGATGTTTTCTAAGTGTTCCACAGATCTAACAGGGAAGCCTCTACACTCTTGCTTTTTTTCAAAAAAATTTAACCTTTTAGATGAAAAATTTCAAGGATCCCCATCACCTAGATTCAGTCATTATCAGCTCAAGGCCAACCCAGTTTCACCCACAGCACCTACTGCCCTCATCACTTCTTTGCAGTAAACCCTAGACTTCACAGGGTTTCATCTACAGATATCTCAGTGTGTATTTCTAAAAGACATAGACTCTTTCAAAAACATAATCATAAAACTATTATAACACTTGAATAATTAACAACTTTTTAATATCATCAAACATTCAGTGTGCAAATATCTCTGATTCCCTTACAAAGTTGTACCCGCCCCCCCCCCCCCCCCCGCAACAACGTTTGTTTGAATCAGGATCCAAATAAATCCATACGTTCTGCACTCTTACTCTTAGGTCCTCATGAATATTATCTCACTGACAATTGCGAAAAGCTTTTAGAAAAGTAGAACAGTGAAGTTAGTGTTTTTTCCTTTTCAACATTTTCATGCCTTGAAAATGGCCCTAGTGTACTGCTAGATTTGCTTGAAGTATGTTTCCATTTATCTTAAGTTCCTCAGTGCATTTAATTGCCGAATGCCAGTCTGTCCTGGAAGAGTGTGCTTCCTTCCAACATCATATGATATTCACTATGCTCTGAAGTTTTTCTCCAGGACTGTATGGGCAGTGGGACACAGATAAGCTAAGGTGATTTATTTTACAGTTCACTTTTGTAATACAGGCAGCAAAGCTTTTATGCACATAACCTGTAACTGGAGAAAAATCTTCCTGTAACTCTACCCATGGTGGTCAGTAAAAACAGGTGCTAAAGACTGGCTGATTTCACTCTGCCCAGAGGCTCCAGAAGCCCAGCCCACCAAGCACTGTAGGCAGTCTGGGTCCACTTCCCTTCAGCAAAAGGACACATGACAAACTCACTCCAACTGTTTGGGACCTTGAAGGGCTTTGCTTGCAGGAATCCTTGCCAGTGGTATTCTGGCGCTATATATATTTTAAAACCAAGGTATAACTGTATCTACCACCCACAAACCCACAAATTACATGGAACACAGAATTTTAAATATTAGAAAGACCATCCTTTCACTGCCATCAAAAATACTTTTTAAAGGACTACTTAGGGAATTCTTAAAGATTTTAAGAAATAAATGGAAGCAAAATTTAAATTCTTGTAGAGACACTAAAAGCCAACATCAAATGCTACCATGTAAATAGAACACAAATTCCACAAGTAGCCACTTTGAGTTTACAGGTTCAGAGGGAAGATGGGGCCCTGTTCTGGCTGACCAGGTCCACCCTGGACTCAGTGAGGTGACAGACATCAAAGTTTTATGACCCCCAAATGATGAGGAACATTGTCTTGAGCCTACGCAGATCTGTCTAGCAGAATAGAGCTACATGTTTCCTTGGTGAGGGGAAATGTTCCCAAAAAGGAGAACTTACGCTGATTCCGTAGTGCTCAGTGACTCCTCGGCCATGATCCCCTAGGACTCCAAATGAAAGGCTTTCCTCCAGAAAGATTCTCGCTTTGTATTTGTATTTTAACTTAACCTAAGTGTTATATAAAACAAAACTTTAAAATACCGATGATTAGCAGCATATAGAACATATTGCAAAGAAAAATACTAAACTTAAAATTAAAAAAGTGTGTAATGTAGTGAACTTCAATATTCACAGATTCTGTATTTGCGAATTCACCTACTTTTTATAATTTATTTGTAAGCCCAACGTCAATCCTCAGGGTACTCCTTCATTCATTTGCAGACATGTGCATGTGTAAAGTGAAGAGGAATTTGAGTTACTGGACACACACATTTCCAGCGGAGGTTCAACTGTTTCAGCTCTGATACTGTAAACAGTGTCCTGTTCATGGCCTATTTATTGCCATATTTTTTGCATTTTTGGTTGGTTCAATGGTAATGAATCAACAATAGATAGGACGTAGTGTCTTTAAATAGAAAAACACATAAAACAACTTATGTATTGATCGGCTTACAAAATGTTGTGACCAGAGGCTGGCAGAAATCTAATCCTATATTTGCCTTAGAAGCAATAGTTCAGTAATCTCTATTTCTGTGTTTGTGGCAACTTCATAGAACGTAAGTACTGTGAATAACGAGAATGGACTGTGCTTTAGATGCTCTAAAATGACTCAGTTCAACTCAATAATAGAGACAGCATGATACCCATTTTTTTAAAAAGGAAATGTTAAGATATTCATGGCTATAGACATATAATCTACCTGCTAAACACTGGTCTGATTAAACATTAAAAACTCCTGGGGAAGGGTAGGTCTTCTTCCCTCAGTGGATCTGTTTTAATTTGGATTAACAATATTTTTTAAATGCAGAAAAAGTTTTTGTTATTATTAAGTCTATTTCCCTTTGTTTTCAGGCTTGTAAGAACGTCCTTTCTCATCAAGAGTCTAGGTGCATATTTATCTATGTGCTCTAATTATGTCATTTAAAACAAAAACAAAACACAATCTGACAGCCAATTAGGAAGTTGATATATGTAAGCTTGTGTACAGGTATTTTTTTTCCTAACGTATAATTGATTTAACCATATATGATTTTTACATAATAAGTTTCATAACTAAATTAAAATACAGCAGTAACCAACCACTACATTTTTACATACATAACATGAGAAGCTGTTGGGTTTCCAATCTTCCTCTTACTCATGTTCTTTTCTGGGTGCCAGAATCACATTTTTAATTATTGAAGGTTTAATTACAAAGATCTTTGTCTACTGAAACTATAGAAATAATGCACGGAATGTGTAAGATAGTTTGATATCCCATATTACAAGTCTCTGATAATTTACTTTTTTTTTCTGTCGAGCAGTTCCGTTTATTATCACACAAGCACTTGCTTTTATTTTTTTTTTATCAGTTATGAACGTATTTAATCAAGTACTCTTAAGCCCTTAATTAAAATCACATCCATAATGAAGGTTTATCAGATGCTCTTGGGTACTTACATGTTTTTTTTTTTTTTTTAATTTTATTTTGTTGATATACATTGTGGTTGATTATTGTTGCCCATCACCAAAACCTCCCTCCCTAAGAGGTGCACTGTACATTGAAAACTACAAAACACTGCTGAAACAAATTAAAGATCTAGATAAATGGAAACATATCCTATGTTCACAGATTGGAAGACGTAGTATCATTAATACAGCAATACTTTCCAAAGTGATTTACATATTCAATGCAATCCCTATCAAAATCCCAAGGGAATTTTTTTTACAGAAATAAAAAAGCAGATCCTAAAATTTAAATGGAATTTCAGGGGACCCCAAATAGCTAAAACAATCTTGAAAAGAACAATGCACAAAACCCACATGTGCTGACTTCAAAACTTACTACACAAAGCTACAGTAATTAAGACTGAGGTACTGGCATGAGGACAGACATAACAGACAAACAAAATAGAGAGTCCAGAAACTCATACACCTATGGTCAATTGATTTTCAGTACAGGTGCCAATACCTTTCAGTGGAAAAACAAAAATCTCTTCAACAAATGATACAGGAACAACTGGATAACTACATGCCAAAGAATGAAGTTGGATCCCTACAATGAAGTGTATAAAAAACTAACTCAAAATGAATGATAGACCTAAATGTAAGCACAAAAACTATAAACTCTTAGAAGGAAACCAAGGAGTAAATCATTATAACCTTGGATTAGGCAAAGATTTTTAGATATGACACAAAAGCACAAGCAACAACAAAATAAATAAATTGGACTTCTTCAAAATGAAAAACTTTTGTGCATCAAAAGACACTTATCAAAGAAGTGAAACCAAATCCCACTTAATGGGAGAAAACACCTGCAAATCATATATCTGATAAGGGTCTAGTATCCACAATAAAGAAAGAACTCTCATAAGTTAACAACAAAAAGACAAACAACCCAATTAAAAAATGGTCAAAGCACTTGAACAGACATTTCTCCAAAGATATACAGATGGCCAATAAGCACATGAACAGAGGCTCAGCAGCATTAGTCATTTGGGAAATGCAAATCAGAACCACAAGACACTACTTCACACCTACTGGGATGGCTACAAAAAACAAACAAAAACCCCAGAAAATACCAAGAGCTGGCGAAGACGTGGAGAACTGGGACCCTCATATGTAGCTGACAGAGACTTGAAATGGCACAGTTGCTGTGGACAACAGTATGGCCGTTCTTCAATGGGTTAAACGTGGCATTACCATATGATCCAGCAAGTACACTACTAGGTACATACACAGAACTGAAACTGTGTGGATTCAAACAAATACTTGTACATAAACGTTCATAGCAGCACTACTCACAATAGCCTACAGGTGGAAAGAACCCGAATACCCATCAGGGGATGAACAAAATGTAGTATATCCACACAATGGATTATTATTTAGCATTAAAAAGAAATGAAGTACTGATACATGATACAACGTGGATGAATGGATGAACTTAAAAAACATCACGTTGAGTGAATGAAGCCAGAAACAAAAAAGTTCACATATTGTATGATGTCATTTGTAGGAACTATCCAGAACAGACAAATCCATAGAGATAGACAGCAGATTGGTAGTTGCCAGAATTTAGGGAAAGGGTGAAATGACAATCGACTATTTAACAGGTCTTCTCTGTGAGTGATGAAAAAGTTTTGGAACTAGATAGAGTTGATGGTTGCACAATAGAGTGAATGTATTAAATGATACTGACTTTGAAATGGTTAATTCTGTATGAATTTCACCTCAATAAAATCTCAGTGGTCATGGTTTCTAAAAATGGTATATTGCTTTCACTGTTAACAAGCTGAGTTTTACAAAATACATATTATATGCTTTCACTTATATAAAATTCTATAAAAGGTAAAACTAATCTATAGGAACAGAAAACAGATCAATGGTGGCCTGGGGCCAGGGATGGGTACTGACCACAAAGAGGAACTAAAGAACTTTCAGGATTGATAAAAATGTGCTGCATCCTAATGGTGGCAGCGGTGGTGATGGGCTGTGTACTCATATCTCTCTCAAAACTTACCAAAATGTACACGTAAAGTAGGTGTATTTTATTATATGTCAATTTTGCCTCAATAGAGTTGGTTTTAAAAAATAAAGTTCCCTTTAAAAGCTAAGTCTTGATTACTCTTTAAAGGCCAACATTGGCATTTAATGTTAATCTACTTCGCTGGTATGATCAAAACATGCTCATAATATCTATTGTGCAAAGCGGTGCAGACATCACACATTAAAAGTGCTCATAAACAAAAGGCCAAATAATCCAAATTCTAAAATAATGACTAAACATGGTTGCTTACCAATTCTGGAAGGGGACAAATAGTTCCAGTATTCATATACAATCCTTCTACTACAATGAAACGTCGAGTTACACGAGCCTTGCGAGGATTCTTTAAAAGAAAAACCAGGTATCTTAAATTTTAGTAACTCCAAATACAAAATCTGCCACTTACTCCTTAGCACTTTCACTTTACAAGATTTATTTATAAAAACATAGTCTGAATAAATTAAAGCTCAGTGTTTGAAATCTGGTTATTTTGAGATGAACAGCAAGGTTTTCTTCTCTCAGACATGTTTTTCAGTTCACATCAACTAGATACCTCACACATATACAGAACAGACTATTTAGGTACTCTGAGAATATAAAACACAAAGAAAACTCTCTAACCCCAGAATAACTGGGAAGGAGCCCAAAGGAACTTTCTGGAGAGATGGGGAAAGTTTTATATCATGATGGGGCCATGATTCCTAGGTTATCTGGGTATAACCATTGGTCAAAATTGTATGGCTAGGATGTACACATTTCAATGTCTGTAAATTTTACCTAAAAGTAGAAGAGCTATAATGAAGCTCATCAACCTCATGCAGATGGGGTGAAAAGCAGGTGGATGTACAGACGGTGTTAGAATGGTGCAATGTTGACACCAAGGCTGGGAGAAGGGGGCAGGGGCCTTAACTAAACTACTGTGTTTCCTTTGCATGTGCTGGCAATTTCCCTAATAAAAAGTTAAAAAACAAACAAACCCTGCTCTCCCTCACCTGCAAAAAACAGATGAAAGCCTTTTCCTCTCTCACTCCTCCTATGACCTTGTTCAGTGATGTTCCTAAGTGGTAGGGTGGAGGGGCTTTCAAACAACATACACCTCCCCACAAGTCAAGTCACAGCAAGTCACTAATAAACCTCTCATACATTTAGATCTGTAGAGGAGATGCTTTAGCTGTGCCGGACTGAAAAAATACTGAGATCCATGGTGAGTTTGTCACTATCTTCCTAGTCAAAGGTTTCTTGCCTCTGAGCTTCTGTTCCAAAGGACAATTAGAAACTCAAGTATCAGAGCAACGCTTTTAAGGGGTATTTTAGAACCCAAAGCTCTAACACTAAAGAAAAAAAAAGTGTTTGTTGAAAAGATATGTTTGATGTATACACAACTACACATTGCTGAGGTTGCTCAATCACCTTCAATCTCTCCATCAATTGAAAACAGAGTGTCTCAGAGCTAGCAATACACATCTGTTAGGAGTCAATGATGAGGAGAGGTCACCTTCACTCTGACATGGGAGCATCCTGCCTCTTCATGCCTTTTTAAAAGTAAAGTGGTTTTTGGGCCGACCCCGTGGCACACTCGGGAGAGCGTGGCGCTGGGAGCGCAGTAGCGCTTGCGCCGCGGGTTCGGATCCTATATAGGGATGGCCGGTGTGCTCACTGGCTGAGCGCAGTGCAGCCGGTCATGAAAAAGACAAAAAAAAAAAAAAAAAAAGTAAAGTGGTTTTTTTAATGATTTTTAAATGTTCAAGGTAGGAATCTTGGGAAAGAGAAAGTTACAAAAAAGAATTTAAAAAATTAGCTGGTCATACCACACAGAGGCAGTTTTTGTCTTTCCTGTACATACATATATTTATAAATGACTTTGTTCAAAATCAGGATTTTACTGTAATAATTTAGGACCTGATTTTTAAAAAACATTACATTGTGAGCATTTCCACATTTAGTATTACTTAAAACATGATTTTAATGGAAATGTTCTATGTTGTGGATAAACCATAAACTTATTCCCCCAATGTTGAATTTACATTGTTTCCCTCATTTTGCTTTTTTATACCACATTGTGAATATCCTTCAATCTTTGACACCATTTTTGATGATTTTTTAAAGATAACACTCCAGGTCTGGGTCAAAGGGTACGGATATTTAAAGATCCTGGAATACACTTGCCCATTTACCTTCTGGTGCTGATTTAAACTCTTCCCAATATCACAGGAGTATCCTCTGTCTCACACTTGCGTTCGCACTGATTATTACTATTAAAAACGTGCCTTAATTTGACAGGCAAAACTCCTAGCTTAACTCCCTTAACCATTAGTGAGGCCAGCCTACTTTTCACTTGTTCATAATGTATTCCTTCTGTCACGGCTGTTCATATTTACTGCCCATTCTTTCTCTCTTTTATTTTTTTTACAAGGATTAACACAGAACCCTGTAAGAAAAAGGATGAAAAAAATCTCTGAACCACAACACTTGTGAAACTGACAAAATATAATCCAAACCTGGACTAAACAGTAAAATTTTAAGTCACTTTAAAAGCAAAGGTATTTGTATCCAGGTAGAAAACACTAAAAAAGTTCATCGGACTTGTTATGTGAAAATGAAATTGAAAAGGTATTTCTAAACACCAAAATGTAAAGTTATAGTAGAAGGCCTACTCTTGGCAGGAAAACGGGGTATAAATTGAATAGTAACAAAGTAAAAGTGATAAAGTAGCAATAAATTTCAAGATACTTAATTTTGTACAATACTAATTTGGCAAAATAAACTGGCTCACAATCACACTTTCCAAGGTAGTGTTCTTCAGTCTAGTGGCTAGCATTCTATTACTGAATCAGAATAAGAAACATCTTAAAATTTATTGTGGAAAAAAATTAATCAGTGAAACAGTCTCCATTGTAAGATGTTCCCTGTAGATTTTCCTAGATTGTGTAAATATGAAGCACTGGTTTATAGCACATCTAGCATTAAACAGTGAGTCCATGCATATTCATCATGAGAATTGTGTATTCATGAAGTGTCCCACTTAGGCTGACACCTAAGCAAAGATGACAGAATCCTAAATGAATAATGCAAATATGTGGGAAAATGGAAATTAAAACAAAAGAACACAATGAGCATTTTTACTGGTTTTCTAGTTATGAATGAGTTGTGTCAGCAAAGTCCACTTGAAAGTGGTGTTTGAGAAAAAGGATGTACTGACCAGGTTCCCAGCACAGTCCACACACCCCATGGTGTCCTGCTGCAGAACCACAGGCCAGAAATGTCTTTTCCATCCCTGTCTTCAGGGGAAAATACATTGTAATTCTAACAGTGCTACTTTGATCTCACTTTCTCTGTTCTACTCTTTAATCAGAACATCAAGGACCTACTTTCCAACCCACCACTACCAGGGGCTACGGAGGTTCTTGGGAAGGAAGAACTGGAATTTCAGGACTGCAAGACAGAAGAAGACCACATTTGCAGCAGGGGTTTCCTACAGGCAGCAGCTGCTCAGAGCTCCAGGATAAAGGTGGGAGCAGTGGGAGGAAGGGTCTCACTTGGTTCATAAATTAACAAGATCTGATGCCAGTCTTTCCTCCATGTAATTGGTACATGGTTTTTTTTTGATATGAATAAGCCTATTTTGAATTCACTATAATGAGTTTTGTTGTTATTAGACAGAGTTGGGAGTATGCATCTCCTCTACTCACCAAGTGCACGCTTGGGCGCCTCCCACCATCTCTCTTAGAAAGTTGCCTGGATTACCTCCTTCCAAATTTGCTACATATAATTATGGCAATGACAAGGCAATTACAATCAGACTTGGCTCTCCAATATGAAGTACATTTCAATAAGTAGGAACACCCTTACTTAATATCCAAATGTGATCCTCAGGCAAGTTTTCATGACAAATTACCATTTCATATATAATTTAGCTGGTTAGAAAGTACAAAAGAACTGTATAATTTTCCACAGAAGAATCATACCTTTTGATCTTCGACCTCTTGTTCTTTTAGTAGTCGCTCCAGGTCAGCCATATCATTATGCTTAAATAACTTAATGTCACTACGTGATGCCTGTAATCCTTTCTGAATAGCAAAGCAGGCAGCTTTATCTCTGCAAGGAAGAGAGACCCACCAAATCAGAGTTTAAAAGGCCCTGTCATTCTCAGAAAAGGAATGCCTGCTTTCCTAAGGTGACCCACCTCCAGTTGTTAATGTGAACACAGCAAATAAACAAAACATGTTTGAAAATGCACATCACTGTTTGCTCCTTACTCTGCAAGTCCTTTTCATGTAAGCACCATATTTACCCTATTCCAAAGCGCACACCCTTGCCATACTTTAACCTTTCTGAAATCAGTACACATCCTAGTATGGATGGCATATCACATCACATACGTCAGTAGCATCTCTAATGTGACTGACACATTCTCCTCTGCCATGAGAAGCAATACTGGCAGCTCACCTAGACAGGAAACTTTTGGATAATACCACTCAACTGTGGTCAGACACTACAGAAAAAAACTGTGGTCCCCGACCCCATCCACACCGGAGAGGCTGAGCAGGGAATCTAGACTGCAACTCCTCAGAGGTTACAACAGGGCACTCCAACACCCCTCACAGGGTAGTATCAAACAAGGTTAAGCAGGGGGCTGCACTTTTATCACCGCCGGCTGATAATACTGATAATAAACAAACATCGCCCCCTGCTCTCAGGGCAGTGTCATGGAAAGCACATGGAGAGCCCAAACTTCCACCCCTGTGTGGCAGTACTGGGGCACCCTCCCAGTCTCTGCTTGGGTGGTATCGGAGCAGGCCTAGTGCAGAGTCAGGACTACCACCACCACCCGGCAGAAAAGAAGCAGCCCCCAGCTCGGGTGTCAGTGAAGGCCAAGTAGGAGCCCTGTGTCATGCCGCCCTGTGGCAGTAATGACCTTAGAACAGCTCCAATATACAACACATATGTTCCAATGAGCAATTACACACACTTGAAACAAACAAAATAATAGAGAGCCTAGCACAGAACAGAAGACACAAAGAAGACTCCTATGAAAATATTAGAACTGGAAAAAGAAAAACCAAAATAAGCAGCTCAGTGGATGGGCTCAGCAGCAGATGGAGGAGACAGAAGAAAGAATCAGCGAAGTAAAAGATATAAAAACAGAAATCAGTCACTGTGCACAACAGAGAAAACAGTCTAAAAAGAAATGAACAGAGCCTCAGGGACCTGTGGGACTATAATACAAGATCTAAAATTCATGTCACTGGAGTCCTGAAGGAGAAGAGAAAGACAGCATGGCTAAAAAAAATAATCAAAGAAATAATGGCTAAAAACTCCCCAAATCTGGCAAGTGATTAAAGAAGTTGAGCAAAACCCAAACAAACAGATGCCAAAACACATCACAGTCAAACTTCTGAAAACTAACAAAGAAAAAAATTTGAAACCCAGAGAAAAAGGACACCTTACGTATAGGAAAAAAACAATCTGATGACAGAAGAATTCTCATCAGAAACCCTGGAGGCCAAAAAAAAGTGTCATGATAAATTTCAAATGCTGAAAGAACAGAACTGTCAATCAAGAATCCGATAACCAGCAAAAATATCCTCTAGTAATGAAGGGGAAATCGAGACATTCTCAGTTGAAGGAAAAAAAAACCTAAGAGAATTTGTCACTAGCAGAACTACTCTAAAGAAATGGCTAAAGGAAGTACACTAGAAAGGAGGGAAAAAATCCTAAAAGAAGAACCTTAGAGTATCTCAGAGTATCAGGAAGGAAGAAAGAGTACAGTAAATAAAAAATGTGGGCAAATACACCAGGCTTTTCTTCTCCTCTGGAGTTTTCTAAATTATTTTGGACAGGCAAAGCAAATATTACAACACTGTGATTTGGTTCTCAGTGTATGTATAGGAAGTGTTTAAAACTTTATAAAAGGATGTAAAAAAAGGTACATATTTCTATACTTAAACTGTTAAAATGATGCCACCAGTAGACTGTGAGAACATATATAATGTAATACTTAGAGCAATGATTTAAAAAGCTATACAAAGAGAAACAATAATACTATAGATAAATAAAAATGTACTTCTAAAACATGTTCCATTAACACAGCAAGGCAGGAAAAAGAAAACAGACACAAAAAACTAGAGAGAAAAAACAACAAAAAATAAAATGGCAGAATCAAACTCTAATATATCTGTAATTACATTAAATGTACATGGACAAATACATGATTTGAAGACACGGTAGAGTGCATTAAACGACATGACAACTGTATGCTGTCTACAAGGAACTAACTTTAAATATAATGACATATGTGAAAAAATATATATATACTACATAGTGAAAACACATATATACACATATCTATAAAATAAATAATACATAATGAAACAGATATCTGATAAAGTATACTTTGGAACACAAAAATGTCCAGAGGCAGGGAAGGACATTATGTAATGATAAAATGGACCATTCTCCAAACAAACTCAGCAATCCTAAATGTGTGCCAAACACCAGAGCTGCAAAACGTGAGAAGAAAAAACTGATAAAACTGAAAAGAGAAATAGACAAACCTACAATTACAGTTGGAGACTTCACTACCTCCCTCAGCAACTGATAGAACTATACAGAAAATCAGCAAGGATATGGAACTCAACAAACACCATCAACCAACAAGATGTGATTGAATAGTTTTATACAATACACTTACACAATACTCCACCAGACAACAGCAGAATAAGCATTCTTTTTAAGTACCCATGAAACATATTCCAAGACAGACTACCTCATGAGCCATAAAGCAAACCAAAATTTAAAACCTCCAAACACTTGGAACGTAAACACCATACTTCTAAATAATCCAATAGGTCAAAGAAAAAGTCTAAAGGCAATAAAAAGCAATGAATTAAATAAAAATAAAAATACAACACATCAAAATTTGTGGGACACAATTAAGGCAGCACTGAAAGGAAAATTTATAGTACTAAATGCATATATTAGAAAAGAGGAAAAATCTCAAATTAATCTAAATTCCCAGCTCAAAACCTAGAAAAAGAAGTACAAAATAAATCAAAAGTGAGCAAAAGGTAAGAAATAATAAATAGCAGAAATCAATGGAAGTGTAGGGCCAGCCCACGGCTCACTTAGGACAGTGCAGTGCTGATAACACCAAGGCCACAGGTTCAGATCCCTATATAGGGATGGCTGGTTAGCTCACTATGGAGAGCGTGGTGCTGACAACACCAAGTCAAGGGTTAAGATCCCCTTACTGGTCATCTTCAAAAAAAAAAGGAAATCAACAGAAGTGAAAAAAGAAATACAATAGAGAAAAGTCAATGAAACAGAGAGCTGATTTTTTTGAAAAGATCAATAAAATTGACAAATCTCTAGCAAGACTGACAAAGAAAAAAAGAGAGAAGACACAAATTACTAATGCCAGGAATAAGAAAAAGGATATCACTACAGACCCTGCAGATATTAGAATAATCGTAAGGGAATAATACTATGTACAGTGCTACACATATAAATCTGACAACTTAGAAGAAATGGACCAATTTGTTGAAAAACACAAACTACCTCAACTCACCCAATGCAACATAGATCATTTGAATAGCCTAGTAACTACTAAGGAAATTTAATTCATAATTAAAATACTTCCAAGAAAAAAATTTCCAGGCCCAGATGGTTTCACTGAAGATTCTATCGAATGTTTAAAGAATTAAAAACAATTCTATACAACCTGCTTCAAAAAACAGAAAAGGAGGGAACACTTTCCAATTGATTTTATGAAGTATTACCCTAATACCAAACCAAACAAAAAAAGTACCAAAAAAAGTAAACTGTAGGACAATATCCCTCATAAAAACAATATAAAAATCCTTTTAAAAAGTTAGCAGAATTCAGCCACACATAAAAAGAATTATACACTATAGCCAAGTGGTGTTATTCTAGGTATGTAAGGATGGTTCAATATTTGAAAATCAATGTAATCCACCATACTAACAGACTAAAGAAGAAAAGCCACATAATTGTATCAACCAGTACAGAAAAAGTATTTGACAAAATTCAATATCTATTCACAATAAAAACACTCAGGAAAATAGGACTGGGAGAGGGGGACATGACAAAGAGCATTTATAAAAAACCTACAGCTAACATTATGCTCAATGGTGAAAGGTTGAATGCTTTCCTCTAAGATCAGGAATAAGGCATGGATGTCTGCTCTTACTACTCTTAACACAGTCCTAGAAGTTCTAGTCAGTGCAAGAAGGCCAGAAAATAAAATAAAAGTCATACAGATCAGAAAAGAAATAAAACTATTTGCGGATAACATAATTAGACAGAAAATCCCAAGAAATCTACAAAAAAAGTACTGGAACTTACAGTGTTTGTCAAGGTTGCGGGATACAAGATCAGCACACAAAAATTAACTGTATTTCTATTTACCAGCAATGAATATATAGATACAGGAAAAAAACAATTAGAAAATGGGCAAAAGGCAGAAACAGACATTTCACTGAAGAGATGGGAAAACAAGCATATGAAAAGCTGTTCAACATCATTAGCCATAGGGAAATGTAAATTAAAACCACAATGAGGTATCTCTACAAACCTATCAGGCTGGCTAAAATAAAAAGTGACAACACCAAATGCTATCAAGGACATGGAAAAACTGGATCTCTCACACACTGTTGCTGATGGGAAATGTAAAATGGTACAGCCACTTTGAAACACAGTTTGGCAGTTCCTTAAAAAAATTAAACATGCAATACCATAAACCCAGCAACTGCACCTGTTGGCAGACATCCCAGAGAAATGAAAACTATGTTCGTACAAAAACCTGTAGATGAATATTTTGAGCGGCTTTCCTTGTAACAGCCAAAAACTAGAAACAACCCAGATGTCCGTAATGGGTGTGTGGTTCAACAAACTGCAGTACACCCACACCATGGAACACTGCTCAGCAATCAAAAGGAACCAACTCTTGGGCTGGCCAGTTAGCTCAGTTGGTTAGAGCGCAGTGTTACAAAACCAGGGTCAAGGGTTTGGATCTCTGTATCGGCCAGCTGCCAAAAGAAAAGAAAAAAAAGAAAAAAAAAAAAAAGAACCAACTCATGATACAAGCAACACCTTGGATGAATCACCAGAAAATTAAAAGCCAATCCCAACATGTTACCTACTGTATGATTCCATCTATACAACATTGTTGAAATGACAAAATTATAGAAATGAAGAACAGATTAGTGGTTGCCAGGGATTAAGGAGTGGGTAGGGTGGGAGGGATTTGGGTGTGGCAACACCTTGTCATAGAAATGTTCTGTATCTTTACTAAAAGTACGTCAATATCCTAGCTCTGAAACTGTGCTAGTTTTGCAAGAGATTATCATTAGGGGAGATTTGGTAAAGAGTAAACAGAGTCTCTGAATTATTTCTTACAAGTGCTTGTAAATCTACAATTATCTCAAAATAAAAAGTTTAATTAAAAAAAAGCATATGAAGGGCCGAGCCCGTGGCGCACTCGGGAGAGTGCGGCGCTGGGAGCGTGGCAACGCTCCCGCCGCGGGTTCGGATCCTATATAGGACTGGCCAGTGCGCTCACTGGCTGAGTGCCGGTCACGAAAAAGACAAAAAATAAAAATAAAAATAAAAATAAAATAAAATAAAATAAAAAAAGATGATTAAAAAAAAAAAAGCATATGAAGTAACATGAACATAGACTTAGCAGAGAGACAAGACAGACTTAAGTACAAGAATAACCATGTACTGAGATGTACTATTGGCAAAGCATCACCACCACTTACTAAAAAGAAGGAAATGAAGCATCAGACACAGTGTCTATGCCTAATGAATTATCAAAACCAATTTACCAAAGGCCACTTTTACCTTTAGCACTCCTGCATTCAAACAAATTTCAGGCAGAATATATTTAAAAATATGTAGAACAGAATAAATAAGATGTCTAATGACTCACTGGAAACTAAAGTTTTAAGGCACTGGGTATAACACACAGAAGTGAATTTAGCCTAGGTTTCCTAGCAGTTAAACCAAAAAGATAACATAGCATTAATTACATGACAAAGGAAACATACAAGTTCATGTGTAATCATAAACTTTTTCTGGACTTAAAAAGGAACTTATACTGGCATGTTTGTATAAACTGATCCTGTATGACACTGCAGTTTTTTAAAACTATGCTTTTACTAAAAACTTAGAAACCCTGCCTAAATCAATGGCTTTCAAGTTTTTAATGTCTTTCATATTTTATTTTTTTTAAACTATGTGTAAAAAAAATAATAAAATTATTCATTTTCACAGTCACATTAGGACACAATACTATGGAGGCCCAGGGCATTTGTGAAGCACTCCCAGGTTGTTGCAGGGCCATGGTGAGGAATGGCCACAGGTGCCCTAAAAACCCCCAGGCAGAGTCAGCTCTGCAGTGAGTGCCATGGAAGGTTCTGCCATTGCACAAGCAGGAGTCGCAATGGTGAGTCTTAAGTAATGATAGTGCAGGGGCCTAACATTCAGTCACTTGAGCTCTAGCTTCCACTCATTCATTCACCGAACTGGTATTTGTTAAGCACCACTAAATGGTAAATACTATCCTAAGCAATGGGCTCTCAGCAAGGAAAGGAAGCAAATAACCACACAGATATAAGCTGCTGCAAGTGCTATAAAAGAAGAGTAAAGTGAACGTGAGGCAAGAGAGCAGAGGGGAAAGTTTGTGTGTGTGTGTGTGCATGTGTAAGGGAGGCTTGAAAGTGGAGTGATAGAGACAGGCAGTGGGAGTGCCTGCTGAGCATGGATTCACGAGGGTACCAAATTCTCTCCGGCTGTGAAATTTTCTACACGTGCAGCAGGGGTCTTAACTGCTCTGAGAGATTGGGGAAGTCTTCCCTGCAAGAGTTGATGTATACGTAGAGTGTAGAGGAACTAAGTAGGCAATGAGAGGAGGAACAATATTCTATGTATAGAGACTAGAATGTGCAAAGGCCCTGAAGTGAGAGGAAACCAGCATATAACGCTGGTGAGGGCACCTGAAGGAAAATGGTACAAAATGAGCCTGAAAAGGTAGTTTAGAAGTCATGAGATCATAATAAGGAGTTGGGTCTTTATTTCAGGAACAATGGAAGCTCTTATATGTATTAAATGGAGTGTGACATAAACAGATTTGCATTTTTCAGAGGTATTACTCTGGCTATTATGTTAAAAAAGAAAAGAAACAAAAGTAAATTTGAGACCTAAACTTAAAAGAATCATTTAACAGTCCACTCAAAAGGATGACAGAGGCTGGCTGGACTGGCAGAAACTTCTGTGGGTATAACCAGCTGCCTGGGCTATGCCACTCCCCGTGTAGCTCCTCTCTGCCTTTCCCTTCACAGTAAACAGCAGCACCATGCACCCAGGATGCAGACACGCAAGTTTGTAGATCTGCATGTGGGTAGTCGAGGAAGTTCCCAGCTCGTTGTTCCCATGTCCTCAATAAGCTATGAGGCAAGAGCAGCAGAGACCAGGAGCTCGGGGTGAGTGGGTGACAAGAGTGGAGCGACTCTGCCAGGTAGTGAGGCACTGGGCCACAGAGTGGCACAGGGAAGGCAGAGGGCTGGCCTCATTCGGATCTCAGTATGTAAAATCATAATGGCAGATTAAGTGAATACCAACACCTGTAAGCATCCTTAGGGTGAAGGTTTCACAAATTCTGTAGAATTAGTTGGTTACAGTAACTGTACATTTCTTTAAAAATAAAACAACCAAAAATATCAATATTATTTTAGGCAAGTAACTTCTAATGAAGGAATTCTCTAAGATGGTCAATACTATTTCCAAAGGAATTTTAGTATATGTGCTGCCAAAGCGAGCACTTTCCAAAGGAATTTTGATTGGAAATGTAAGTAAAAATTATTTACACAAACACGATGTCCCCTCTCTTAGAGTATGCAGGAATAGCACTAGCTATGGTGGCAAACCCATATGAGTATATAATGGCTTCTTCTGTCTTCATAAATTTTGCCAGGCGGTCTTCCAAATCCAAATGAACATCTATTTCAATAAAAAAAAAGTTAAATGGTTAAACGGTTTCATAATTCTTTTTTCTCTGTGAAAGAATAAAGAACAGAACATAAGCAGCTTAATTATTAGTACTTTCACATTAAAGCCAAAGTTTAATTGTTTTTAGATGACGAATTGTGTAAGATCTATTAAAATAATTCTGCGCCAAAAGTACTTCCCTAATACATGAACTGAATCAGACCGTCTGTCTGTAGAATGTGTTACTGGGGCAGCTCCAACTCTGGGTTGTTTTACTTCCCTCAACCCCAAACACTGAGGCTTTACTGGTGCCTGACGTTAACTTATTGGTGCCTTTTGCACTTCAGCAAAACCGTTTACTTATTGGTGCCTTTTGTACTTCAGCAAAACCCGCATGCTTTGTGTCAGGACAGTAACAATGATCAGAACTCCAGTGGCTACTCCTTTAAAATCTGTGTCTGTGGCACCTGCCATCACTTTATAGGACTGGGTTTCTGTCTGAGTTTTTTAAAAGTGTACTAGGAAATTCAAATTTATAGTACAAAAGGAAATATGGTCCTTTTATAGAGGCAGCTTAAGAGTGTTATGTAATAAAGGGGATAAATAATAATTATCAAACAGGCGTGTTTTTATTTTCCTCTTAAATTACGGTTCTCTGGAGCCTTTCACCTCCCAGGCTGAGCCATGAGGCTTCAGGACCTAGGATGGAGGAACCAGTGATGCTTAGAACAAATAGGCCACTGACTGGCTCTGTTCAGTCGAAGTGGTCTTAAAATGAGACATTGTCAAGGAGAGAAATGGGTTTTTAAAAATTCCCTTAGTTCTTTTAAGTACTGTAGGACCCAAGCCTGGAGAACTGATCACTGAGTTTCAACACATGCCCTGTGCAAAGAGAACTCAGAATCTGATACAAGAAGAAACCAGGCCCCTCCAGCTTTAGACCTCTGTGGGAAAAAGGAGGGAGATCAGAGGTCGCAGAAGCAGATTTTGAGACCAGGGAAGAGAGAGCCATGATATGTCCATTGAAGGGAAGTCTGAAGTATGGGCAATGCATGGCAGGGGCTCTGAACATTCCCAAGTGAGGGGTGATGGAGGATGCTGCTGGCCTGGCAGATCCCAGTTTATTTATAGACTTCTTAAAGGATGTTATAGAATTATTAAACTGAACTATGCATCTCATTCCAACCAAGCAGTGATAAAACATTAAGCATGGTTCTTCCTGTCTATAAGCTAAAATGTATACAAACATAGTCTGCCATCATATAAAAAACACATGAAATATCATTTGATTTCCATTACCAATCAGCTATAGTAATTTTATAGAACACTTTTCATTATATCAACATTAAATAAGTGTGGGATTCTACAACAACACAAAGTTTAGAAGAATGTGTCCCAGGTGATCTTCAAGTATGAGCTCTGCGATATTAACCACACGAAGTCCAAGGCCTTGACTAGCTGCATCTCATTGCCCACCTTCCAGAAGAGCTGCTATCAGTGAAAGGCTTCAGGTAAAATCTGGCACAAGGAAAGCAGCCCAAGACCTACAGAGTCAGTCATGTCACAAGTAGCTGAGCACGGTCAGTGTTCTCTGAGCACCATCACCCTGCAGCCTCTCACCTCCTCACCTCATTAAGCAGGCCCCGGGTAGGAGGCCTCCTTCAACTCACAATGCTAATCAAGAGTATTTACTACAAGCCTTCACAATGTAGCCAGCAGATGGGCAACTCATCCCATGGTGAATTGCTTTCATTTGATATCTCCATTTCAAAAAAAAAACATGCTATGGATACAAACAAACTATGTCTGCTAACTACAAGGGATTTTATTTAAATCACTCTGTAGACTTCTTAGCTTTAAAATGACTCTTTTCATTGATGAGTGATGAATCTGATATGGCTTTGTTTCAGGAATTTAGAGTGAGATACCCTGTTGATGAAAAGTGGCATATTATGAACATTCCCATCATTGTGTACACTCCACCATTTGTATACAGTTACCAAAAGTGGTAAGAATCTCTAAACAATAAATAAAAAACACTGGTTCTTGCCCAGAGTTTCAAAGAGTGGTCTTTCTTTCTATCTAAGGATACTGAGTTTTAGCTGATGTCAGCCTTGCAAAGCTGACTTTGTGGTGGGTTAAATATAGATAACTGCAGAACTTGTTTCTCTTAATGCTACTTAGTGCAATGAAGAAACTTTCAGTGCAAGGGTTGGGGTGGTAGAAAGTAGGAAAACTACCAGGACATTGTTCCTCGACTTCTGATGTCCATGTCTTCTGTGTGTAACATCCATTTCACCAACTGGTGCTGGAGATTTGCGTGGAATAAAACTAAAGCACTACATTCTCTAATCCACTGCTAGAAGCAAACTTGGCAGAGAAGAGGCCATGGAGGGAGGTGCCCCGGGTAGCCGCTGCATGCCCCACAGCACTCACTGCACTTCCTTGCACTTGCTCATCTGCCTGTCTGGCTCCCTGACCAGAACCTCAGAGACAGGAGGCTTGGCCACTGAGGTCATCACAGAGCTCAGGAGGCAGCCAGGCCATGGGGGTTCAGACCTGGGCTCCCCCATCACCAGGTATGCACCCAGACAAGCTTGAAACTACTCTGAGCCTCTCCGTGCCTGCCACTGTCAACAGGGTGGGTAGGAGGATCACATGCTACTACCACACTCAGAACAGTGCCTGGCACAGAAAAGCAACATACTACGTAAGAGTTTGTTCAACTAACTCACTATTTGTAGAAAAGAAGAGGTTTTCTTTTAAAAGGAAAAACCCATTTACACTTTAAGCTATCTTCTAATTAAGTTATCTGAATTCTGAATAGCTAAACAATATCTTCTATTAAGAGCAACTTGTTCAGCTTCTCACTTTCAAGGAGGAGAGATTATAGCCTTCTTGGTTGTTTTCCAGAGGAAAGACCATAAAAGAGTCAACTCTAGAACAGTTTAGAAACAATCAACCAACTACATATTCTCTTAAGGCCTTCACAGTTTTGCATACATACTGTTCTTAAAAAATAAAAAATTCTATACATGGACAATTTTTCTTAAAAGCACAAATAATAGCACTTATGCACTCATTAGAACATAAATATAGTGTTGAATGTTTTTCAAAATGCACAATCCCATGACTAATAGGAAGAAGTGGCAGATCTAGGACTTTTATGACCAAATGCTCTTCCTATGAAAACATGCACTCGGGGTTCAGCTGACTGCTTTCAAAGCAAGAAAGAAAATAAAAATAAAAAACTCAATCCAAACAATTGTTTAATACTGGCTCTAGAACATAATTAAATGTCATTATCACCCAGAAACCCTGCCACATAATTGTCTTTTGATCTAGTTTAGACCAGTCAAGTAGGCATTACATATGCAAAGATGATGTCAGGGTACCAGGGATGAATCACACGTAAGTAAGATTTAAATGTATTAAAAACAAAACAAAGAAACTGGGACCCCACTAGCATTACAGGGAAGAAAGGCTCCACAACCTGACAAAACCACCTGCTCAGTTCTAAAATAAACACAGGTAGGTGGGAAGAAATTTGGATCACACAGTCCTTGAGAGACTATTATAAGAACTTGTTTAGTTCTACAGGCTGGGCCTCTAGGAGGGAGGGGAACATTTTGAGCCTAAGAAACTATGTGAATTTTAACTCAACTGTTACTCTACTTTCTTTTCCTGTGTTAATCACCTAACTTAATATATGTTATAGTAAAATAGTATAGAGACTGTTTCAGTAAGATAATTTACTTCTATAAAAAGTGATTTACATTCATTATCTGAGAAGTTGAGAGAAGAGCTAAAAGAGGGAGCAGACTCTGAAAATAGATGCCTGAATGTAACACTTTCAAGAAAACAAAAAAGATAAAATTAAATACAACCTTCTGGGGGCCCAGGGAAAAGAGATCCTAAGCTTGAACTAAACTCTCCAAGAGAACAAAAACAGCTAGAAGCAAGAGGAAAGGGTCCTCATATCTGCTTTACTACTCAGCAAAAAGGTCAAATGCACCCTAAATATTCAGGATAATTTAACTGTGGAGGGCATTTTAGACATTTAAAATTTAGCCTTAGATGACCAAATAGTTTCTCTGATTTTATTTAATGCTAAAATTTCAAGGTATTTTAATATTACTACAATAATTCAAGTGATTACTTCCAGAATAAGGAAGGAAAGAAAAATCCTGCTGGAAAACCAAAAAAGTACAAATATGGGCAATACATATAGAAAGAAAGGAAAAAAGATGATAATTAACATGAGCAACCATTAAGAAGGAATGAAACAAGTTTATGTGAAGGACAATACACTCAGGGAACAGCAGCACACATTACTTCAGGTTGCAGCGTGGGGGTCTCCTTACAAAACCATCCCACTGCAAATTAACTTGCAACCTTTGTCCAGATGCAACCTTTGTCTGTTTGAACCTTCAACCACAGTTTTAGGATAAGGATCACTCAGTGACCAATAAAGTTTACAGAGGATTTGATACACAATGGGGTGATCATTATACTCCCTCTGGTGCCCATTTACACACCTGAAAGATCAAATCCAATTTAAATTTAAATCACACTCTAAAACAAGTTAAAGAAAAATGTGTATGACATGCTTCCACTTTTGTACAAACGGGGAGAAAATATATGTACAGAAGGATTTGCACATGTCGAAAAAAAAATCCCTGGAGAATTAACAAGAAACTACAGATAGCTTGTCTTTTTTGAGGGGTGGGATCATTGTGGGGAGGAGATAGGCTAGAGGTTAGAAGACTTCCCACATCTGTCTCTTAAATGTTTTAAAGTTTGTATCATGTACTGAATTTCCCAATCAAGGAAATTAACTTGAAAACAATTAATCTCAAGACCCCATGTTCGAAAGCACCTAGCATGCTGTTATGCAGGTCATCCAAATGGAAAGTCAACTGCGCTATTTTAAAATATATTTATTTCACAGCTTTGGGAAAACTGGTCTTGAAGATTTGAAACATTTTTTTTCCCCCACGACTTGATTTGGCAATAAATCTCTCATCTGTTTTCCCATATTAACTCCCAAGCAGGGGCCAAGACCAAACATGCAAATAAAATCCACTAGAAAGGGAGGCTTTTTAAAAGAGATTTCTTTACCCCAGCAAGCAGTTACGGAAAGAAAGCCTGTTGATCAGATTATAATCAACAACCCCATAAAAAATGCCTTTTATAGTTTTCTAGTACTTGTCAAGGAAATAACTGCCTACCAATCAAAACCAAGCAAACAGCTTAAGTTTGCATTAGACTAGAGAAAAGTGGGAGACTCGGATCTGAGCTCACTGAAGTCTTTGATCTTGCCATCAAAACCGGAAGTCAGGATACATGGTTTCTAATTTTAGGGTTGAAATTAATAAGTTCTGTGACTGAAGAAGACACTTAGCCCCTCTTGATTTTCTGTTCCTTTTCTGAATAGTTGGGATGATGAAGATCGTACAAGATTTTTAAGCTCCCTTCCACCTATAGGATTCTTGAACTCTCCTCATATTTCCAATACAAGTAATGTAACCACCAAATCAGCTAAGGAATAAAGAAAGGTGTTCCCTTACATTAAAATATCCTAACTGTTAAAGTAAAAAGACACAAAAAGGCCCAGAAATGGTAAGGAGGACAGAAGACAGAATAGACTTCCCTTGCTCTACTTTCCCCACACTCTAACATTTTGTAAGCCAGAATGCTATTTCCAGCAATATATTCATTTGAACAATTTAATGACATTTTTAGAAGCAAACAATGTACACATAATAAAAACCACCATAAAATGCCAGGGTCGTCTTTGATGACTCTGTGTTAAGGAGTTCATAGTATTTGAAATCATACATTCATCCTAATGTTTAGTTAGCCTGTCCCCAGATCATCCCCACACAGCATTCATCTTCATTCCAGAAAGGAAAAAAGCTGGTTCCTCTCTCCCCACCCCCCAGCAAATCTGTTCTTGCCTTTCTTCGCAGCACACGCTGTCCAGCTAGTGCAGTTTCCCAGCCCCCTTTGTGGCAAGGTATGGCCGGGGTTACGTTCTCACCCATGGACTGTGGGCAGAAGAGATGTGCAATGCCACATCCCCTGCACCAAGGTACTGCTGCCCTGCACTTCTGCGACCTTGTGTCCGCAATACAGACAAGGACAGTGCCCTTGAACACTAGAGTAACAAGATTGGGAAGATACAGGTCTCCGCACAACTGTGAAGAGCAGAGCCACCTCGCAATTGGACCTGTCACCTGACAGCTGCTGCCCGACAGAAAAGTCTGCTCACACCTCTCTCTCTCGGGGTTTGTGCAACAGCATCTCTGCCTTCGCCTGCCTGATACAGCACAACCAGAAGTACCTACAGCTCTCTTCTCCACATGCTACACTCAACCGTGGACCAACACATTCCCCACCAATGGTTCCAAACCACAAAATGTTCTAGAAAGTTAGGTAAGAAATCACACACACCACCTTAATGCCATAACTACTTAAAGGATATGTTTTCCAAGGAGTCATGAAATAAAATTGAATCTTAACTCTTGAAAGTAGTGGTCTGAAAAAGAATATGACAAAAACTTACCAAATGTGCCATAAAATCCTCTAGGTCCACAAGTCCCCACGCCATACTTCTTTAGAGAAGCTAAAGATGCTGCCTTTATTGAAGTAAAATAATTATGTTTTAATAATTTATCTTTAAGAGTACAAAACTGACATTTACTACTCTTTAGCCCACACAGCTCCTCCCTCCTACCCAAGCTGCTTTCCTTTCTTAGAACTATGACAATTGTAAGAGGATATAAAGAAAAGACAGGTATAAAGATTTATATATGTAACTTGAAACAGGGAAAAGTTATATTAGCTTGATTTTCAAAACCTGATTAACTTGACTTCTTTATACTTTTGCATCTGTGGGCTTAAGTCTTTCCTGAAAAATGTCTGCTAGCCCACAATCCCAACAGCACATGAAGCAATTTCCTAGACACTTCTGTGATTATTACCCAGGTCTCACTTACTTAGTTTGCTGGCTGTCACCAACCCTAAGCCATACAAGAAACTCCTGCCTCCCTTTGTCTAAGACCAGGTTACAACTCTGTCAAACAAAGAGTAATGGCAAACCCTAACAAAGCCCTTTCTGATAGTCTGCATTTGTTTTTTAGTTTATGTGTGGTCTCTTACAACAGTAATGTTATCTGTCCACTTCAGATTATGTGCTACTCACCTTAACCCTAGGGTTATCCAACAGTCCAAGAAAATTAAATGAGGCAAAGTTTATACATTCTTTTCCATTCACCACAATGGCGTGGCTTGGTGGTCTAGGGAAAAGAGACAAAGAGTGGTACACTTCAACACACAATCGTGCCACAGGACACACACTATCATGTGGCAGGCATGACAAAAGTGTTCTCATTCTACCCTATATGCATACTGGTCTTTTGTTTTGTCTTTAAGAAGTAAAATTAGAGAATGGCATAATAAAAATCAGATACTTTTCCATTAACTCTATTGTTAAGCTACTCTATACTACTTAAATAGAAAAGAAAAATGAGCTAGAAATCCAAGATGGATATATGGCAAATCTTTGTTTTGGTTTTAAAACTTGCTTAAGAAAGAAGTAGCTAAATAAAGTATCTCAGAAATAATCTGGAATAAGACAAACAGGGAGGAAATATAAAATGATCAAGATCAAAGGCAAGAATAGGTGAGCAAGTTACAATCTTACATAGTTAAATGGTTTAAAAATAAATGTTATCAATAGGAAACCACTAAAAGAATAAGTGGGATATGTTCCAAATTTCTAAAGTTAATACTGGAATGCTATTTAAGAGAAATTTCCACATTCCTATAGAAAAAAAGAGAATTAGGGTGGCTGGCCAGCTACATGGATGCTGGATCTAAGAACAGCTGGGACAGAAGAATGGGCTCTTGAGGAGAAAAGCTATTAAACCCTCTGCGGACATATGCTCGAGCTACATAAACTGTGCTTCAAAAACATGGGGTCAAAATATGGGTCATGAGCCATTAAAGGGCTGTGAGACTACGTTAATTAGTCACAATCAGCCTATTTTCACCAAAGGAAACAATAAGAGAGAATAGAATGAATCAGAAGCTATCAGAACCATTGCACAGGGTGAGGGAAAGGACTGTGTCACAGAACGTTTGTCTCAGTTACGTGTCTGTACTGGTCTATGTACTGGGTTGCTTTGTAAAATGCACTGCAGCCAGAAAAGACTGAGAAATACTGCTCTCATCAATACTTTGAACAGAATTAGTAATCCATGAGAAAAGCAGCACAAGATGCTTGGAAACCAGGAAAGGAAAAGAATGACAACTTGAAGTAAATTCACAAAAGCAGATTAACTCATACAAAAGGCAAGAGGATAGTGCACAGAACACACTCGTAAAGTCAGTCAGACAGACCTCACCTGCATTATGGCTACTGATGGCTTCAGAAGCTCAGGGATGTCACCTGGCCTTTGTGATCCTCAGTTTCTTCATCTACAATGTGGGGAGAGAACCTACCTCTCACGGTAACTGTCATCATAAAAGTGCCTGGCCCATAAGAGGTGCTCTCTAAATATCTTCTTCTTTCTTTTCTATGGCTTCAGGGGCTTCTATTTCAAATCCAGTGTCGCTCATCTCCTCAACCACTGTGATTCTGAGCCCATCACATTATTTAGTTTACTACTTCTCATAACTTCTTTAAGTTTCCTAAGTCCTCCCTGATTGTGGAGGTGTTGGCAGTCACAAAAAGATGCAAAAACAAGACACGTAGGTAGATAAGACTGTACTAAAGGCTGCTGCTGTGAGAGTCCAGGCTATTCTACAAAAATTATAACACACAGAAAATAAACTATCAAAAATAAATACACCCAAAGCCTCTGACCACAGCCCATAAGCTGTCAGCAGGCAGCACGACATGATGTAGGGATGCTATTCCTGTTCAGCACTTGCAGTAGAGAAGGAAAACAAAGTGTCCAGTGAGAAATTGTAGTCTCACATCTGTGCCCCAAGCAGGCTAGCAGTAATAAGTCACAATGGGCACTTGATATAGGAATGCTGGAGCCTAAAACTCTATAGGGTACCTCCCAGAAGCAAATAAAGCCAATCTAGAAAGACACCTCCACAATCAAGGCCTCAAAGGACTCAAAGGAGAGAAAAAGAAAACACTTCCTAATCAGAAACCACAACCTCATCATGAGTGAGAGTCAGCAGGCAAAATAGATACAGAAGGACCGGCATCTGAAAACTTGAGACACCAAAATACTAGAAAGGGCTGACAGTAGAAAGCATCATAAGGCACTATGAAGAAAAGAACTGGCAGATTTGTGCAATATGCAAATATAACTTCCAGAAATAAAAACTAAGAGACAATAAAATTAGAAATCCAAGAGACAGATTAAAAACTCTGATCAGATACAGCAGAAAAGCAAAAAATAGCTGAGAAAATTACAGAGATGCATAAACACGAAAGCGTGCATAACGGACATGGAAGATCTAAAAAAACAGTTAAAGCTACATCAAACAGAAGTTCCAGAAGGAAGGAATGGAGAAAAAAGCGAGAGACAATGTTCAAAGAGATAAACAGCTAAAATATTCCCAGAATTCAAACAAGACAGGAATCTACAGACTGAAGAGGAAAAATAAATTCCGAGTGGGATAAAAACCAAAAAATTACAGCAAGTAATTTTAGTGAAAGACACATTATAGTAAAACTGCAGCATTCTACAGATAAACAAAAGATGGATAACAATTAGGGTGACACAAGTCCCTCCACAACAGAGACTAGAACATGATGAATTTTCCAAGTGCTGCAGGGAAAATAACTATCCATGTAGAACCACTAACTGTCACTCAAGGAAGCAAAATAAAAACATTTCTCAGTAAGAGATAGAGATTACCTTCTACAAATCCCCACTAAAGGACTTAATAGAGAATATGCTTTAGGATAAAGGAAATTTCAATGAAACAGTTTGGATGAATAAAGTGATAAATACCCAAAGATCAGCAAAGAAACTGGTAAACAGGTAAAGGTAAGGAAGTGGTGATTCTCAAAAGTAGTAATCCCGGGGGATGTAAAATACAGGGAAACTCAAATGCAGAGCAGGACATCACGAAAGGTGAGGTGGGATGGGAACGACTGAGGTAGAAGGAGTCTAGTAAGTCCCTGTACTGCTCAGTAAGGAGGAGAGGAACATTATTTAAAATTTAGATAGGAAATACTCAAGGGTTAAGCACAAGGGTAAGGGAGGAATGCAGAAACCGTGATCAAGAACACTTGATCAAACAGACATAAGGCAAGGAAAAAAATGAAAAAGTAAAAGCATGTGATGGAGTTTGGATGTGTTGTCCCCTCCAAGACTCATGTGGAAATTTGATCTCCAATGTGGTAGTGCTGCAAACTGATTGAGTCATGGGGGCGGATCCCTCATGAATGGATTAATGCTCTCCCTGGGGGAGGAGGGGTAGTGAGTGAGTTCTCGCTTCTCTCTCTCTCTCTCTCTCTCTGTCTGTCTCTCTTCTTGCCATGTGATCTGCTTGTATCCGCCAGCTGCCTGCCACTTTTCTGTCATGAGTAGAAGCAGCCTGAGGCCCGTGCCAGATGCAGCTGTCCCAGAATCGTAAACCAAATAAACCTCTTTCCCTTATAAATTACCTAGTCTCAGGTAATTCTGTTATAGGAACACAAAACTGACTGATACAGCACGGTATTTAGAAAAGCAGGTGATAGAAACAGCATCTGTAAGGCATTTTTCCTAGTTATCATCACTGAGGTAACAGGGATTTTCAGTCCTTCAGGTCACTGGACACAGCTCCTGCTCAAGGTATGCAGTAGAGACCAACAGCTGCCAACCCAACCCATATTCTTCAGCTCCTATACTGCCACCTGCAACATAAAACACATTTTCCAGCTGCTCAGCAACTGGGTGTGGCCAATGCTGCCTTAACCATGCTGGCCAAGCTGGAAGGGACCTCTTTTCTCCTCAACTCTGCCATCCTGCCTTAAGGTGACTCATGAATGGAAGGCACACACCTCAAGGGAAGAGCAGCAGGATGGTAGCCTGTGTCCCTCATCATCCATGGAGCTGCCTCTCCCCATGCTTGTAGGTGAGGGGAAATAAACTTCTACTTTGCTCAAGTTATGTCAGTTTAGGTTTCCTATTACACGCAGCTGAACCCAATCCTAACTAGTTACAACTTCAGCCAGAAACGATCTCTATCAATGCTACACCTTTAGGCGTTTTTAAAGAAACCTGTGTTTTGTTTTAAGGATAGGTAAACTATTTTGACACAGATATAGTATGTATTCACACTCACAGTACATATTCCTGGGAGTGGGACCTCACAGTACAAGCACTATACAACTAAATAAACAAACCGCTTAAAGATGACAACAAAAAGCAATACTGTAAGGGTCAAAAGCACTATACAACTAAACAAACAAACCGCTTAAAGATGACAACAAAAAGCAATACTGTAAGGGTCAAGTATAGGAATCACAAATAGCGAATGGATATTTGGACTTAGGTGAAATTTTGAGGGATAGCAAAATATACAGATTCAAAAAGTTATGGAACTCAAGTATTCAGATAGATGTAAAAATGACAAACTTAGAAAAACATAAATTTTTTAAAAAGTTATTTTCTTGATGAATAGTGATTTTCAAGATGCCTGTGAAGAATCAGAATAAAATCACTGCATGAGCTAAGGGAAAAAGCAGTATTTTTCAATATGGGAGGAAATTTCAAAGAAGTCTTGAAAAAATTAGTATTATCTTGTAATTCTACTTTTCCACAAATTTGTTGAAGTACCCTCATATTACTTGCATAATGAGATTTTAAAATATGTAAGTGTAACTAAATTAATAACTTAATAAGATTATTTTGGCTATTTCTTATACATCCCTTTAAGTTTACATGTCAAATTGGCCAAAAAACTGATTTTAAATTTAACAGGAAAAATTGTTTCATCACCTCATATTTCAGCAGATACTAGTGTTTATTATGTGAATAAGTTAGTAATCATAATAAGTGTAAATAGGCTAAACTCCTGGGTTTTTAAATCCAATTGTGTACAAAAGAAACAACTACGTATAAAAGCAGTAAAACTGAAAATAGGAGAGAAAGAGTCATATTAACCACATACTAACTAAATGAAAGCTGATGTAGCTATATGGCTATCAGACAAAAAGACTTCAGGTAAAAAGTATTATTAGAGATAAGGAAGGTTGTTATGTAATGATAAAAGAAACATCCTAAAAGATGTAAAAATATACCTAATATTACATATACCTACGTAATGATACATATACCTACTAACTCACCTTCACACTACACTATTTATTTATTTATTTTCACAGCTAGCTGGCATCGGGATCCGAACCTGTGATTTCTGGCCTTATAAGGCTGCACTCTAACCAACTGTGCTAACTGGCCAGCCCCCACACTGAACAATTTAAAAAAACAAAGAAAGAGAATAAATCCACATGATGTGTAGGACTGATTTCTACCATCTTTTTTTCTCACTCATTTATATGTCAAACAGAAAGAAGACAATTAAGACTGTGAACAATTTGAATAGCCATTAAAACGTTTGATGAAATGGACAAAAGACACCCTGAAATAAAACAAATACAGAGTACAAATTTTTGTGACAAGCCCATGGATCATGTGCAAAAACTTACAATAAGACATAAAGTAATTCTCAGTAAGAGCCCTAGTACTGTTCGGAAAGAGTATCATACAAACATATTTTCTGAACACAGAAAATAAATTATAAGTCACTGAGAACAAAGCTCAAGAAAAACATGCTTTGATCAAAAAAAAAAAAAAGTCAAAATGAAAATTAGAAAATATTTAGATTGAATAACACATATAAAAGAATAGACTATAGCTGAAACTACTTAGAAGGGAATTTATAGCCTTAAACATAGACGCAAAAGTTCATTATCCTTTATCCACAATTTTAAAAGTTTGCAACAAATTCATTTAGTAACAAAACCTGTCCTAAAGTGATGTGAAACTATTGCTTTTATTTATCCCACTGAATAGAAATATTCATATGGACTGCTGCCCCAGACTTCATGAGAATGATTCTGTAATATGGAACATGTACTTCATTATCTTTCAAAACCTGAACAATTCGGAATTCTGAATTATATCTTAGAGTTTTGGGGAATAGATTGTGAATCAGTACTAGAAATGATTAAAAATGTACAAATTGAATGTTCAACTAAGAAAAAGAACAGAGTAAACCTAGAAGAAATAAAAGAAAGTTAAATAACAGCAAGCATGGTTTCAGAAAATACAACATACTTAATGAAATTAAGAAAATCATGCAATGACCTTAATAGGTGCAGAAATGACATCTGATAAAACACAACATCTATTTATAAATGAAAACTCTTAGAAATCTAAGAGGGGAATGTTCTGAATTTGATATACTGAAAACCTACAGATATTAAGTGGAAAACAATAAAAGCATTCCCTCTAAGAATAGGAATAAAACAAAAATGTACTGTTCGGCATATTACTAAAAGCCATACCAGTACTATAAGGCCAAAAATATAAACACACAAATGTGTGAGCACACATGGCTGAAGAGTCACACTATCTTTATCTACAGGTGGTATAATCAATCATCTTACATAAAAAACTCTACAGAACCAACAAGCTATAGGAATTAATAGTAACAGAGGTGATAAAATACAAAATATTTACAATATTAAGAAAAATTATATAAATGAACAGGGATAAATGATAAGATGTACAATATTTATTTGAAGGGATGGCTTAAAATTTTAAAGATATTACATTTTGCCCAAAAAAATATAAACTCAATGCAATCTCGATTTAAATTCCATTAGGATTTCTAAAGGAGCTCTACAAACTTCAATAATTACATAGAAAAGTAAAAGTTCATGAATGGCTAGCCAAAGTTATAAATAGGAAGGATGCTGCTTTCCCAGAAGGAAGCAAACATTACAGACCCCTACTAAAACCTAAGCCCCTACTAAAACTAAACCCCACGTTTAGTTCTGGGGCAGGTAGACAAATAATACCAATGAAAGAATCTAGACCTCAAGAGAACTGTGTACATGTAAATACCTGTCCCACGAACTACCGGGTTACACACACATTTTTCTCTATGGATAAAGATAAAGTTAAATAACCATGTACAAAGGCAAATTCCAGATATATTAAAAACCTAAGAGATATTTTAGAAAATATAACAGAAGAAAACCTTGGGGTAGGAAATGACTTCTGAAACGAGTCTTCAAACACACAAACCAAAAGGCCAAAATGGATCCATTTGACCAAGTCAAAATTAAGAAATTTGGTTCAATGAAAGATATCAAAGACAAAGTTAACAGACAGATGATAGAGAAGAAATTTATTGTATTTATTGAATCTACGATGTCACCAATTATCTCCCACTCAGGAAGAAAAACAGTGGCCAACTGAAACATAAGGATGTTCTCATGTTGCGTAGAATTTTTTAGTTTATACTTAATGAAAAGGTATATTAGGCACTCTTAGAGAGATTTTTGCCACACTACGTTTGTACTTATAAAAAGGAAAATATAAGCAAGATCAATTGGTCAAGACATTCCTAAGACCTCTTTACCCAAGTTCTGTCCTTCTCCTCTGCTAAGTCACCAGTATCAAGGGCAGTCACACAATATTCTCCTCCCTGCTATCAGAAGGATCTCAGCATTTCTTACAAGAATGCGTCTGACATGTTACTGTCACCCACTCCCAAGTTTTGATGCTGTAACTTTCCTATTGGACTAACTTTGCAGTTTCATCTCCCCCAATCAAATCACTTGTTTCCAGAAGGTAAGCTGTTACTATCCAAAGGCAACAGGAAGTCTGACAGACAGACGTTCAACGCCTTAGTCACAGCAGCCTCTGTTCATCTGCTCAGTGGGTTCTCACCATTTCTCCCAACATCAGTTGCAGGTAACTCAGCAGAAAGGCCAACAGTAGGCACAGCCAAGACCAAGTTCACTGCTACACAGTCAATGACAACCACATCGAAAATGACGCATCAATGACTCTCAGCTGCTATAAGGATCATCCCCATTTCAAAGATCAAACATATGTCCCCAAGGGAATATCAATCACAGGATTCTGTGTGGCAGTGGAAAACAGGGGCAGCTTAGGTATCCATCTCAAGGAAAATGGCTAAGTAAAATGTGGTGGATGTACACAACAGAAGAATAAGTAACAGTCAGAAGAAATAAACAAGAAATACACATGGCAACCCTGCCTCTTTCTGTTTACCCTGCTTTGATATTTCTTCATACCATCTAATACCACATAACATTAAAAACCACTTCAACCTCTGATCCTTTCTGAAAGTACACAAAAATGCCTACAAAGTTTAAAGGTCTAAACTAACCCAGACCAGGACACAGGAGAAGAGATGAAAATGTCAGAAGTCGGAAAGCAAATGGACAAGTTGTATTTGATAAGTCAAAGAGATCAGACAGAAAGCTGAGCCTAGGCTGGCAGTGACAGCCTAGCAGCAGCAACTCCAGAAAAATGCTCTTAAACTGGGGGGCACCAGCTTCCTATAAACTGGGAGAGCAGGAGGGGTTGACAACAGGAGGACTGGTTGGAAGCCTTCTCAAGGGGCAGTCGTTCCCTCAGATACCCTCTCCCACCCTGAAGAAACACTAGAGATGTACTCTCTGGAAAGGCTGAATACAAATTAAATCTTAAGGACAAGTAAGGGTATGGGTGCTATTCCAAAATGGAAATTAAGTGCAAATCTACATAATGAGTAATGAGACACTGAGCCTCCTTCCTCCAATTCAGCTCCAAAGTGTTGGAAACCAGCTTTACACACCCAGAGCAGCACAGTGGAGGATTCCTCTCATGGAAAACTCAAAGCCAAGAAAATGAAAACTGTCAACACTAAGTTTGAGGTCCCCCCAAATGAATGGACAGGTCTCTGTCTGATTATGCTAGGGTAAAGCCCACTAGTCAAGATCCCAGCCCATCCTTAATACACACGCACACACAATAACTAAGTGTGCTGATGAATGTGTTAATTAATGTGATTGTGGTAATCATTTCACATTATATATGTACATCAAATCATCACACTGTAAAATTTTTATGTGCTAATTATACCTCAATAAAGCTGGAAGGAAAAAAGAACCAAAAAACAAAAAAAGGTGGCCAGACCATTTACATAGGACTTCCAATTACCATTTCAGTGTCTCAGTCTTGAAAATAGATAGATAATCCTTACATACTTGGTCCACTGATTTTCAACAAGACAATTCAATAGGGAAAGAATAGTCATTTCAACAAATGGTACTGGAACAACTAGATATCCACCTGCAAAAGACTGACCTCGACCCCTACGTCACACCATTTAAAAAAATTAACTCAAAATGAATCATAGACCTAAATGTATGGGCAAAACCTATAAACTTTTAGAAGGAAACAAAGGGATAAATCTTTGTAACCTTGAATTAAGCAAAGATTTTTTAAAATCTTTTAGATTCACAAAAGCACAAGCAACAAAAGGAAAAAAACAGATAAAAGACTTCATTAAAAATTCTGTGCTTCAAAGAACACTTCATTAAAAAGTTTTGTGTTTCAAAGAAGTAAAAGAAAACCGCACAGAATGGAAAAAATATTTGCAGAATGTATATTTGATAAAGGACTGGTACCCAAAACACAGAAAGAACTCTTACAACTTAATGATAAAAAGATAACCCAATTAAAAAATGGACAAGTGAATTAAGTAGACATTTCTCCAAAAAAGATACACAGACAGCCAATAAACACATGAAAAGGTGCTCAACATCATTAACTATTAGGGAAATGCAAATTAAAATCACAGTGAGATGCCACTTCCCCCAGTGGATGATTCTAATCAATAAGTGCTGGTGAGGATGTGGAGAAACTGGAATCCTCATACACTGCTGGAGGGAATGTCAAACAGTGCAGCTGTTCTGGAAGACAGTCTGGTGGTTCCTCAAAATGTTAAACAGTTATCATATATGACCCAGCAATTCCACTCGTAGGTATATATTTGAGAAAAATTAAAACATATGTCAAGGTAAAAATGTGTATACAAATGTTCAAAGCAGTATTATCCATATATATATATGTGTATATACATAAATTTTTTTCATATACTCTCAAGGAGAAACAACCCTAATGTCCATCAACTTATGTTTAAACAAAATGTGATGCATCCATACAATCGAATATCATTCAGTCATAAAAATGAATAAAGTACTAATACATGCTGCAGCATAGATGAACCTTGAAAACATTACACCAAGAGAAAGAAGCCAGACACAAAAGGCTATGTATTGTACGATTCCTTTTACACAAAATGTCTGGAACAGGCAAATCTATGAAGAAAGGAGACTAGTGGTTGCTGGGGCCTGGGGTCGGGGAGAGGTGAGGAGTGTCTCCTAATTTGTCTGGAATTTCTTTTAGGGGTGATGAAAATGTTCTGGAATTAGATGGTGGTAATAGATGTACAATTATTGAATATACTAAAAATCACTTAATTATATAGTTTAAAAGGGCGAATTCTATGGTATGTGGATTATATCTCAATAAAGCTATTATTTAAAGAAAAAGACAAAGTTAAGTAAATCCACTTACTCTTGAGTCAACTCAGTACTGAATGTAGACAGGTACTATGTAAATTGAAAAAAAGTTAACACACAATTTATCAACAAAACATCCTTCAATTTTTCCTGTTTTTTGCAAAGAATTTACATAACGTTCTTGATTACATTGAAATATTCCACATATTGAAAAAAAATGAATGGATGCTAAGGACCACCAGATATTGGCAAGATGTCTAACAGCTGGCAGCAGCACCAGACAGCGGAACCGGGTAGCTACATGCAGCCCCTCACCCCGCTCCAGACCCCGCCCCTGCACCCTGAACCAGCACCACGCAGGTGAGCCCACCGGTAACAACCAGCAGAACTGCACGGCACCACGTGGACCCCTCACCCAGCTGCCTTGGTCCAAGGTGGGGGGGGGCCTCCAGAACCTGCTCACATGCTCTGAACTGGCACCACGCAGGTGAGCCCACTGGCAGCAGCTGGCAGCAACACCAGCCAGCAGAACCACGCAGCTCCATGTAGCCCCTCATCCTGCCTCAGACCCGGGGGGAGCACCAGCCTATGGTTCTGACCCATCAAGTTTGGCCTAGCAGAACTCCACGTGCTAGGGGCTCATTCTATGACCATAGAGTCTAGAACGGGAACCAAGGTGGTTTAACATAACCACCACCACACCTACTGTCAAGCAAAGACAATTCACCCCCCACAGTAGCAACCAAGGCCACTCCACAGCCAACCTCAGTGTAATAGAAGAAGCAAACCCTCTACCAAATGACCAAGCATCAGCAAAAAAACACTAGAAGCACAAACAATCAAGAAGAAAAGACACCACCAAAAGGATACAGTAATGCCCCAAAGTCAGACTCCATGGAACAGGGAAACCTTGAAATGTCTGAAAAAGAATTTCGAGCAATGATCTTAAGAAAACTTGAAGAAATAAAGGAAGACTCAATTACAGAACACAATGAAAGAAGAAAAAACATCCAGAATATGAAGGAGGAAATCTACAAAGAGATTAATACCATAAAAAAGAGTGCAGCAGAACATCTAGAAATGAAAGACTCACCCAATGAAATAAAAAACATGACTGAGAGCTTGAGCAGCAGGGTAGAGCAAGCAGAAGAAAGAATTTCAGAGCTTGAAGATGGTCTTTTTGAAATGTCAGGCAGACAAAAAAAAAAGGAAAAAAGAATTAAAAACAATGAGGAAAACCTACGAGAGAGAGCAGACAACCTCAAGCACTCTGACATCCGAATTGTGGGTATTCCTGAAGGTCAGGAGAAAGGAAAAGGTATCGAAAACCTACTCAAGGAAATAGTAACAGAAAACTTCCCAGGTGTATGGCAAGATACAGACTTTCAGATCCAGGACGCTCAAAGGTCCCCCAACAGATTCAACCCAAAAAAGATCCTCCCCAAGACATATTATAGTTAAATTCGCAAAGCTCAAAGACAGAGAATTCTACAAGCAGCAAAAGAAAAGCGTCAGGTCACTTATAGGGGAACCCCCATCAAACTAACAGCAGACTTCTCAACTGAAACCCTACAGGCCAGAAGAAAGTGGAATGATATATTCAAAATACTAAAAGAAAAAAAACTGCAAGCCAAGAATTCTTTACCGAGCAAGGATCTCCTTCAGAAACAAGGGAGAAATAGTGTATTTCCCAGATAAACAAAAGTTGTGGAAGTTCACCACCACATGACCAGCCCTGCAAGAAATTCTCAAGGGAGTCATTCATTGGGAATCTGAATAATGGTGACCACTATCACAAATACATAAGAGCAAAACCCACAGTTAAAACAAAAATGCCAGCAAGAAAGAGAAAGAAGCTAAATTATTCCGCCTTAAATTCCCAAATCACATTGAAGAAGAGAAATAAAAGGGGGAAATAATGAACAAAAGCTATTTAAATCACCTAATTAGCAATTAAATGACAGGAATTAAACAACACCTCTCAATAACTACTCTAACTGTGAATGGATTAAACTCCCCATTCAAAAGACACAGACTAACTGACTGGATTAAAAAGCCAGGCCCAAGTATATGCTGTCCTCAAGAGACCTACCACACCTGTAAAGACACTCATAGACTAAAAGTGAAGGGATGGAAAAAGACATACCATGCAAATGGAAACCAAAAACGAGCAGGAGTAGCTATTCTTATATCAAACAAAATAAATTTTAAACCAAAAAATATTTAAAAAGACAAAGAAGGCCATTATATAATGATAAAGGGAACTATCCAGCTAGAAGACATAACAATCATAAACGTGTATGCACCCAATACCAGAGCACCCAGATATATCAAGCAAATACTCTTAGACCTAAAAAAGGAGATAGGACCTAATACATTAACAGTGGTTGATCTGAACACCCCTCTCTAAGTATGGGACAGGACTTCCAGGCAACAAGTCAACAAAGAGACATAGGATTTAATCTACCCCCTAGACCAACTGGACTTGGCAGATATATACAGAACATTTCACCCAGCAGCTAAAGAATACACTTTCTTCTCAGCTCATGGTACATTCTCCAGGATAGACCACATATTAGGTCACAAATCTAGTCTCAGCAAATTTTAAAAAACTGAAATCATTCCAACAATCTTTTCAGACCACAATGGACTAAAACTTGAGATAAACAATAAGCAAATTGCTGGAAGTTATACAAATACATGAAAAATAAATAATAGGCTTCTGAATGACCTATGGGTCCAAGAAGAAATTAAACAGGAAATAAAAAAATTTCTAGAAACTAATGAAAATAAAGACACATCATACCAAAACTTGTGGGATACTGCAAAACCAGTAGTAAGAGGCAAATTTATTGCAGTAAATCCTTATATCAAAAAAATGGAAAGACTCCAAATAAACAACCTAACACTATGCTTCAAAGAACTTGAAAAACAACAACAATCCAAACCTAAAGGCAGTAGATGGAAAGAAATAATTAAGATCAGAGCAGAACTAAATGAAATAGAGACCCAAAACACAATAGAAAAGATCAACAAAACTAAAAGTTGGTTTTTCGAGAAGATAAACAAAATAGACACACCATTAGCTAGATTAACAAAAAAAAGAAGACCCAAATAAAAATCAGAAATGAAAAGGGAAACATTACAACTGACACAACAGAAATACAAAGAATCATTAGAGACTATTATAAACAACTGTATAACAACAAATTTGAAAATCTGGAAGATATAGATAAGTTTTTAGACACACATAAATTACCAAGACTGAACCAAGAAGAGACAGAAAACCTGAACAGACCAATAACAAGCAAAGAGACAGAAGCAGTAATTAGCAATCTTCCAACAAAAAAAAAACATCCAGGTCCGGATGGCTTTACAGCTGAATTTTATCAAACTTTCAAAGAGGAGTTAATACCAATTTTCATGAAACTTTTCCCTAACAATTGAAACACATGCTACTCTCCCAAACTCATTCTATGAGGCCAACATAACTCTGATACCAAAACCAGATAAAGACACAACAAAAAAAGAAAATTACAGGCCAATATCCTTGACAAACATAGATGCTAAAATCTTCAACAAAATATTAGAAATTAGAATACAGCAACATATTTAAAAAATTATACACTATGATCAAGTGGGATTCATCCCAGGGATGCAAGGATGGTTCAACATACGAAAGTCAATAAATGTGATACATCACATCAACGAGCTCAAGGACAAAGACCATATGATAATCTCAATAGATGCTGAAAAAGCATTTGATAAAATTCAACATTCCTTCATGATAAAGACTCTCAACAAATTAGGTATAGAAGGAAAATATCTTTACACAATAAAAGCCACTTATGACAAGTCCACCGCCAGTATCATTCTGAATGGGGAAAAATTGAAGGCCTTCTCCTTGAGGACAGGAACAAGACAAGGATGTCCACTCTTACCACTTCTATTCAACATAGTACTGGAGGTACTAGCTAGAGCAATCAGGCAAGAGAAAGAAATAAAGGGAGTCCAGATTGGAAAAAATGAAGTCAAACTTTCCTTATTTGGAGATGACATGATACTATATACAGAAAAACCTATAGACTCTATCAAAAAACTCCTACAGCTGGTTAATAACTTCAGTAACATTGCAGGATACAAAATAAGTGCCCCCAAATCAGTAGCATTTATATATTCAATGAATTAACAGAAAGAGAAATAAAGAAAGTCCACTTACAATTTTCACCATAAAAATACAATACCTAGGGATCGATTTAACCAAGGAGGGGAAAGACCTCTACAATGAGAATTACAAACCACTTCTGAAAGAAATTAAAGAAGACACAAAAAGATGGAATGTTCTTGGATTGGAAGAATTAACATTGTGAAAATGTCTATACTACCCAAAGCGATCAATAGATTCAATGCAATCCCCATCAAAATACCAATGACATTCTACACAGAAATGGAAAAAACAATCTTATCTTTCATATGGAAAAATAAAAGACCCCAAATAGCCAAAGCAATCCTGAGCAAAAAAAACAAAGCCGGAGGCATAACGCTACCTGACTTCAAATTATACTACAAAGCTGTTGAAACCAAAACAGCATGGTGCCAGTATAAAAATAGACATTAAGACCAGTGGAGTAGAATTGAGAACCCAGAAATCACTCCTCAGGCTTACAGCCATCTGATATTAGACAAAGGCAACAAAAATCTACATTGGGGAAAAGAATGCTTCTTCTACAAGTGGTCCTGGGAAGACTGGATATCCATATGCAGAAGAATGAAACTAGATATACATCTCTTACCATACACTAAAATCAACTCAAAATGGATTAAAGACCTAGGTATAAGACCTGAAACTGTAAAATTACTAAGGGAAAATACAGGTGAAACACTTCAGCAGTTAGGTTGGGGACAGGCTTTATGAACATGAGCCCAAAAGCACAAGCAGCAAAGGAAAAAACAAACAAATGGGACTATATCAAACTAAAAAGTTTTGCACAGCAAAAGGAACAATCAACAGAGTGAAAAGACAACCTACAGAGTGAGAGAAAATTTTTGCCAACTATGCATCTGACAAGGGAATAATATCCAGAATATACATAGAACTCAAGCAATTATACAGTGAAAAAATAAATGACCCAATTAAAAAATGGGCAAAGGAGCTGAGTAGACAGTTTTCAAAGGAAGACATAGAAATGCCAACAGATACATGAAAAAATGCTCAACATCACTAGTCATCAGGGAAATGCAAATTAAAACCACATTGAGATACCACCTCACTCCAGTTAAACTGGCTATAATCAAAAAGATGGTGAATAACAAATGCTGGCGAGGGTGTGGAGAGAAGGGAACACTACTGCACTGTTGGTGGGACTGTAATTAGTACAACCACTTTGGAAAACAATTTGGAGGTTTCTCAAACAACTACAGATAGATCTTCCATATGATCCAGCAATCCCTCTTCTGGGTATATATCCAGAGGAATGGAAATCATCATGTCGAAGAGATACCTGCACTCCTATGTTTACTGCAGTTCTGTTTACAATAGCCAAGATAAGGAACCAACCTAAACGTCCATCAATAGATGATTGGATAAGGAAACTGTGGTATATATACACTATGGAATACTACCCTGCCATAAAAAAGAGTGAAATACTCCCATTTGCAACAACATGGATTAACCTGGAGAAACTTATGTTGAGTCAAACATGCAAAGCACAGAGGGAGAAATACCACATGTGCTCACTCACATGGGGGAGCTAAGAGAGAAAGGGAGGCTGGAAAGAAAGACCACAGTAGTGCCGTGATCCAACAGAGGGAGGGCACATTTCTAGGGCTCCAAATTGGAGTTGAGGGGAGAGGGGGAAAGGGAAGGAGGTTGGGGGATAACTGGGAGGGGACAAAGCATATAAAAGTAATTTCTGGTAATGGATATGCCCCAGTATGAATCTGGCCCCCACATCATGGGCAGGTGGGGGAACAATCAGCTTTGTGTCTCATGAATATTCAAAATAAATAAACAAACAAATAAATAAGAAAATACCTATAGAGTGGGAATCTGGGGTAAGGTAGGGTGACATGGTAAACTGCAGTTTTTCTCATAAAAATTTTAAATTATGCATATGCACTACTAATTGAAAGAACCTATTAATAAAATTTAATACAGTAACTGATTAGAGGAGAAAAGTGACAGTCATCTCAAAAGATGCAGGAAAAAGTATTTGATAAAATTTGATACCCTGATTTTAAAAACTACCAAAAATTTCCCTTAGCAAACTAGGAAGAGAAGGGAATTACTGTAACTTGATTCAGGTTATCTCTTAAAAACCGTCAGGTACAGGACAAGAAGGCCACTGTCACCAGGTGTCCTGGCCAAGAAATTCAGACAAGGCACAGGAAGAAAAAGTTGCTCCTCATGACAGAAACGAAAACTCTCTGGTACCTAAGGATGACTCTATAAAAAGACACACAATTTCCCAGTTGTGATACTGTACTACAGTTGTACGAAACATTATCATTGGTAGAAACTAGGTAAAGAGTATAAGGCATGTCTCCGTATTATTTCCTACTGCATGTGAATCTACAAATATTTCAAAATAAGTAGTACAAAAAGTACAATAAGCAAAGTCTTTATGATGAAAATTATATAACTTTACTGTAGGAAATAAAAGACCCAAGTATACAAGTGATATGCCATGCACAGGGACGGTGAGACTTAGTATCAGCAAGATACCACTGCTCTCCAAATTACTCCATAAATTCAATGCATTTCTACTAAAAGGTCCAAACACATTTCTGGGTCTAATTTGATCAGCTAAATCTAAATTCACACTGAAGAATAAAGAGTCACGAACAGCCTAGACAACTTTGAAAAACAAGGAAGTGGAAGGGCTCATTCTAGTCAAGGTTTATTATAGAGCTGTGGTATTTATACAAGTGAGGCCCTGGTACATGGAGAGACAAATACAGGAAAAGAATGGAAATAAAAGCCACAAACAGACCCTTTATAAGGGAACTTGACATACAAAAGAAGGCAGATTTCTAATCAGTAGGTAAAAAATGGACTATTTAAATAATAATGCTGGGGGTCGAGCCCGTGGCGCACTCAGGAGTGCGGCGCTGGGAGCGCAGCTACGCTCCCGCCGCGCGCGGGTTCGGATCCTATATAGGACTGGCCAGTGCACTCACTGGCTGAGTGCCGGTCACGAAAAAGACAATAAATGAATAAATAAATAAATAAATAATGCTGGGACAACTTAGCATCATATGGTAAGCAGTCTAATTAGACCTCAGGGATAGGAAAGGACTTTTTAAGACCTCAAAAGACCAAACTACAAGATAAATGATCGGTAAATTTGATTTTAGAACATGTGCAATTTTTATAAGACTAAAGAGACACACAGAAGTGAAGTATAAAAGCCTCTGTTAGACCAGTAGAAGAACACAAGTATATTCAGGAAAATATCTTGCATCATACTTTTAAACAAAACATAAAATATTTTCAAACCAACAGGTACATGTGGTAAAATTATAAATAGAAGCAAAGAGAAGACATCCACCAACTTCAAGACAGTGGTTATTTTGTAGAGACAAGAATAAGTGAAGATGGGAAGGAATTTCTTAAGCTGTATTTGTATTTTATTTCTTTTTAAAGATAGATTTGAAGATAGCAAAATGTTAACACCTATTAATTCTGGGTGATGGGTATATATAGGTATCTGATATTTTCTGTATTCTTTAAAATTAAAAAAACCCCACATACAATAAAGCAAAGAAAACCAACAGAAGAACTAAAAATACAACAGATCAGACATTGGAAGCAAGGAGGGAGGTAGTGTAAGTGAACTGAAGTTTCATAATTCATGTTGTGGGGGTCAACAGGTGTTGTCTATAGCTGGTGAATCAAGAAACAGTAGTGTAAGCATATTATTACTATCTTGAGTTATGAAAGTAACCTCTGACTGACCTAAAATCAGAAATAAACCAGGTGGGGGAAAAAGCAGGAGTCTGTTGCTTTTCATTTTAACTGTGTCTTGACCATTTGAAATATAACCATGTGCATGCATTAATCTGAAAAAAAGATTTTTTTTTTTTGGAATAAAGGACAAACATTAATCTCCAAATTGGAGACTTTAAAAAATGCCCATAACATCCCTAAAAGACATTTTTATATTGGGAACTAAAGAAATTAATTATTCCCAGAAATTTATAAATGTTTTATTTCAGTTAAAAAGGAATACTTATAAGCCACAATATACTTTAGCAAATATACCTACAGGAATCCAAACACAGGTCCTTCAAATAGCAAAAAGCCACAATATACTTTAGCAAATATACCTACAGGAATCCAAACACAGGTCCTTCAAATAGCAAAACCAATTTACCCTGAAACAATGTTGTAGTTGAGAGCAGGATGGTCTTTAGAGACAGGAGAAACAAGAGGCTCTGGTTGCCACTCTTCAATCAACTCTTCCTTTTCCTACAGGAAAAAAGAAGTTAAAATACAGCACAGTGCTAGTCACTTCCAGCGATATCTGAATTGTTTGTCGTAATGGATAAGCCATAATAAATACATGGCTAGAAATCACATGTCTAGCTTTTGAGGCTGGAATGAAAACAGAATCACTCTTGTGAATTTAACACCCGTGACTCTTTCCTTATCACAGGTAAAGGCTCTTTTCCATGTAGAGTTTTATGGGTAACCTGACAATTTAAGAAAATTTCATTTCTATGCTCAGATTTTTTTTGTCCTTACCATACACAACACATAAAAATTCAATTTGGGGTAGGGATGGGTGGGATTCTTTCCAACTCTGAATCTCCTTTATGAAGACCATAGGGAAAACTTTCCCTCAGGCTTCAAAAACAGTTATATTTTTCTTGAGCAACTCATGTAACCTTCATATGGATATTCAAAATCCAGGAGTTGCCCCTGCTTTCCCCTAATCATCTATTTCTAAGATTGCTGTTTACTCCTTGCAAAGTATACAGGACCATAATATGATATTCCTTTGGGTATTTATTTTATGCCCAGTTTCCCCCATATTTTGCCTGCCCTGATATTTCATTCCCCTTGATTTCCTTAAATTACAAAAAACATTTTAACATATATAGCTGAGCCACTAGAAATTCTTTTTGGAAAGGTGTGGCAACTATAATCATACACCAAATAATAAAATAGAGATTTACATTCTTACTTTGAGGGTAAGATCAGATCGTTCTTGTAATTTGTAAGTTTTAGAGAACAGAAGTCTGATTATCCAGAGTATTAAAATTCCTTCCAAAATAAGATGATAAGCAGGAGCCTAAGAGAGTCCAAAACAAAAACAAAACAATAAAAGATACAAAATAAACACTTTCGAAACCTACACATAAAATGTAACCCACCTCCAAGCCTTTTAATCTGTTACTTCTTAGAATTTACTTTAAAAGCTCCCTTAATTTCTATTCATCCCTGATGTAGTTTGGATGTGTTGTCCCCTCCAAAACTCATGTGGAAATTTGATCTCCAATGTGGCAGTGTTGGAAACTGATTGAGTCATGGGGACAGATCCCTCATGAATGGATTAACGCTCTCCCTGGGGGAGCGGGGATTAATGAGTGAGTTCTCGCTCTATTAGTTCCCACAAGAGCTCGTTGCTTAAAAAGACCCTGGCACCTTCTCTCCTTCTCTCTCTCTCTCTCTCCTTCTCTCTCTCTCTCTTTCTCTCACTCTCTCTGTACCCTGGCACCTTCTCTCCTTCTCTCTCTCTCTGTCCTTCTCTCTCTCTCTCTCCTTCTCTCTCTTGCTTCCTCCCGCCTTGTGATCTGCTTGTACCCGCCGACTGCCTGCCACTTTCCACCATGAGTAGAAGCAGCCTGAGGCCCATGCCAGATGCAGCTGTCCCAGAATCGTAAGCCAAATAAACCTCTTTCCTTTATAAATTACCCAGTCTCAGGTTTTTCTGTTATAGCAACACAAAATAGACTAATACAATCCCTTTTTCCCATTTCTAATACTAAGCACTTTCTCCATCACATGAAAGACCTCTAATAGTTTCAGCTTTTAAAAGCTCTTTAAGGATAAAAATGAAAAATTTTTAAATATATACTAAGTTGTACCAACTTTTATTATTTATTTTATAGCCTGAGAATAAGTTTAGGGATAACACTGCAGAACAAGTTCTGTGATAAAAGCTTTCTTCTAGTCAAATTCTGAAAGGAGATATTCTACAATATTCCACAGGTATCTATACGCCATACAGATAAATGTTTTATTTATATTGAAAACTCTTTCAATCTCCACTAAGTGTCAACAATTTGTAGTTTCTTTTACACAGAGTATAATCATTAAACTTATACTAGAATGTACTCATAATAATTGGTTTATTGCAGATTTTCCAAAGTTTTATAGAGCAATATATATGAGGGTACTTCAAAAGGTTCATGGAAAGACTTGTATTTGAACTTAAAAATTAAATGTTTAAAAATAAAATCTGACACAGAATCCTAATATTCAAAAAAATACAAACCATCAGACCCTTTGGGTACTTTAAATTTTTCCAGGTGGGAAATGACCGTAAAAAAACATTCCACAGCTTAACTAGCCTTCCACCACATCCATCCACACATGGGTGAGTTGACAGTTACGGGATAATGAGCTTCCACAATTCTTAAGTTTTGCACCTCTTTAAATCCTTCTTAGAATGTGGCAGAGAAAAAAAGAGACTATATATGCATAAAGACCAGGCCTCTTTCCTACTGTAGTTCCCCAAAGGTATATATCGTTTTCCTGTCAACAGGCATAAGGGTACTTTAATGAAACTATCCATCTCAGGTCCTCTTTTCAACTGTACGTTTTCAAGATAAAGGCCAGGCTGACTTTTATGTTTTGTACAACTATACACTATGCATATGGAAGATTCCAGATATCCACTAAACCCCCAGTCAGTTACTGGGTTCTCTACATCAATGGGTTGTAATTGAAACAATCATTAAAAAGAGGCACTTAGAAATTTAAACACAAATTATTTTCAAACATTAGGCAGAAACAAAGTAATAACGATTCACCATAGTTTTTTAAAAACCCACAATCTGGAGACTGGAAAACTGCTGACAAATTCATATGTAATCTTTCAAGTCAATGCACAAATAACTTTAAAACTACCTACAAGGACTGGCTGGCTAGCTCAGCTGGTTAGAGTGTGGTGTTGTAACACCAAGGTCAAGGGTTCAGATACCCATACTGGCCAGCTGCCAAAAAATTAAAACAAAATAAAAAATAAATAAATATATAAAACTACATACATATGCTACACACAGACACATACACACAGTTATTTCTTTTTTGGGTATACTATACAAAACTCAAAGTCTACATACAAAGTGCATAGAAATTGGGAGCAAGAATATAAGTCTCCCTTTAAAAGGATTTGTAAAATCTGCTGATTGCCCTTAAATATAATTCATTTGGGAATAAGTCTAAAATACCCTTTTAGCTTTCTCAATAGTTGGATTCTAGCAGGCATACACCTGCCCAAGACACTAGTTAAAAAGACCATCCCACAAAGAAATCACCCTCAGAAAAGCTGAGAAACTACCTGTCTAGTGAATTAATAAAAATCCCAAATGTCACTTCTTTCCCTCACCAGGAAATATTACATACAGGGGGAGTTCTCCCAAGTCTCACTGTTGGTCAGTTTCAGGGTCTGTGAAGTCAAAAAGTGTTCAAAAAGGGAGCAAACAAGATATAATAGAAAATTATTCATTTCTTTTTTTAAAAAATAATTTCTCAAAAAAGAATCATTCAATTTCAGTGGCTCTTCTTACCATAGTCGCTATAATTAACCCAACGCTGGAACACTTAAACAATATGATAGGAAAGAGCTACATCTGTTTTCTCAACTATTTTTCAAGAAAATATTCTTGAAATGTCTTACATCATCATTACTTCTGCCAGTAAGCAGCAATATTGTTTCAAAAAAAAAAAAAAAATCAAAAGAAAAGTGAAATTCACTCTAAATGAATGTAAGCTGTACAATCTCAGGGACTTCTGCCTGTTTGTTCATTGTACGTCCCTAGTGCCTAGAGTTGTGCGGTCCAATACCGTAGCCACTAAGTCACATGTGGCTATTCAAATTAACATTTAAGTTAAATCAAAAATTTAATTCTTCGGTGCCTAATAACCATTAACATGAGGTTAGTGACTACTGTATTGAATAACTCAGAGACAAAAGATGCAGAAAGTTCTACAAGCAGCACCATTCAGCTCAGTTATTACATGAATGAACGTTAAGACTGACATTTTGATTTGTATTAGCTTATTTATCTGGAATAGCTAGTCCTTCAAAAAACTGCAAACTATTCTCCCTTTAAAAATGTACTGAAGGTGACCTGAACCCCCCCCCCCCCCCCCCCCCCCGCTCCCACAACCAGGCACACCACGCCAGTGCCTCGGGGCCCATCCAGGATCTGAGGAATGGAGCCCAGAACCAGACCCCCCCTCCCACAACCAGGTACACCGTGCCAGCACCTCAGGGCTCGCCTGGGGACCCGAGGCATGGATCTAGGGACCAGACACTCCCCACAACCAGGCACACAACCAGCACCAAGAAACATGCCAAAAACATCACCTCCATACAGCTAGATGCCACAACCACCATGTAGATGGTTTGCCAACCACTGGAGTGCGTGGACACAGGGAGAGTCACCAGCAGAGATAGAGAAAAGAAGAGGATGTCTCTCTCCACAAAGGTCATTTCAGAGTGACAGAAGAAGCATCTGCTCTATGATAATATTGGGGGACCTGAACACACCTCTCAGCATTGGACAGATCATCTAGGCAACAAATCAACAGAGTAACCATTATTCTTTCAGAAGGAGGGAAGAAATCTAGGGTAATTTAGGGGGGAATGGGGAGGGAAAGGGGGATAGGGTGAGATTGGACAAGGGGCATAAAGAATAATTACGATTTGTAACAATATATATACTAGTAATATTGATTAGTCAACATATCTCGTTGAACCCCAAAAATATGTATAATCAATTTTGATTCAAAAAATTTTTTAAAAATTAAAAAATCTACTAAAATAGTTGTATCGTCATATAACAGAAAATGGGACGTATGCAGACGAACGACAGACTATTTCTTATGGTTACACCCTAAATCATTCGGCTTCTTTTCTAACCCACTCTCCCTGCCCCTCTGCAAAAACAAACTCCAGCCTAACACGGTTCTTCCCCGATTGCCTGCTCCACAGTTCCAAGGACCCGACCTCCCGAGGACCTCCCCAGACTAGGGTTTTCCACTTTATCTTCGCTACTCTGTTTCACCAACAGTCCCTACGCCAGTTCTCAAGGACCCGTGTCCTTCGCCCCCTCCCACGTGCTCCTTCCTTGCTCCCCTCCAGACCCTCGGTCCCGGTCCCTGCCCGCTCCCGACCCTCCCCACACTGCGCCGCGGGGACTGGGAACTCCAGGGAGCCCTCCGGCGACCAACGCCGAGAGCCGGAGCGCGACAGAGCCAGCCCCAGCGAGGTAGGCCACAGATGCACATGCGCCGTCCCCCTGCCCGGGGCTGGGAGCGGTCGCGGACCGCTCGGGCCGTGAAGCCCACCTCGTAGAGCGCCTGTACCATCTCCACCAGTACCCACTGCTCAGCGGCAGTCGCCATAGTCCACAGTGTAGCTTCCTCTCGAAGGGCGGGCCCCAGACGCGTCAGTCGTGCGCGGCGCGGCCCAGTGACGTCTTCACGCTGCGGGGGCGGGGCGGCCGAGGGCCGGCAGTGCCCTTCGCGCTTGCGCACAAGGGCGGGAAGGGCGGGGCGGCGCGGCGCGAGTAGGCGCTTCCGGGTGCCCTGTGGCGGCTGTGGGAGCGGTGCTCAGGGGGTGGCGGGGGAGTGCTGGGCTCGGGTGCAGAAGTGGCAGGAACGGCCCTCACCCTCGCCAGTCAGTTGGCCACAGACATTGTTATTAAGGTGATTGCAGCACATTCTTTACTTTTAAGTTACGTAAGTAATCCAGGAATGCATTATTGAAAAAATACTGAAACGTACAAAAAAGCCAACTCTCAAATGACACTGTGTCAGGCGTCCTCTGAGGCTCTGCGGGTGTGCCTTCGAATGCACAGGCACACCACGCATGCACACGCTTAACTGGATTTCTTAAACATAATTGGGATCACAGGGACAATACTTTTCTACAACTTTTTTCCTATTTGTTTTATAGCATCCCCCCCCCCACGTGGATCTTTTATTTTTAATGGTTAAAGACTATTTCTTGAAAAAATGTGTCACGTACGTTCCTAATTTCTTTTAATTTAACTGTTTCTCTCTTGTGAACACCTATGTTGTTTCAGTTTTCTCCTGTTACAAACAATGCTGCCATAGACATCGATGTTCCGTGTGTGTACATTTCTCTGTGCACGTTGGAGTATTTCTGACCAATTTCTTCAAAGTGGACTTTTAGCCGGAGCGTATGCACGTTATTAACTGTGATAAATACTACCATGTTGCTCTCCGAAATGGCTCACCCAATTTAAAATGTTTGAGAGTGTATCCACACTCTATTCCATGATGGGTGTTATCAATCTTTTTAAAAACTTTTGCCAATTTAATGGAAATAAAATGATACCTCACTGAGCTTTATTTTTCATGTTTCTGGTTACTCACAAGGTTGAGCAGCTTGTATGTTTATTGGCATTTGTAGACCTATAAACCACCAATTAATATTCTTTATCCATTTTCCTATCGGTTATTTTTCATTTTTTTATGGATTCATAGGAACGCTCTATACATTCTGAGTAACTTATATTTTACTATTTTATGTATGAAAATTATTTTCTCTCAGTTTCTAGTGATTTTTACTGTCTTTTGTCACACCTTCATTTTACATTTTATGTAATGTTTCAGTCTGTTCCTTTATTGCCTCTGGGTTCTGTCTTCCTTAGAAAAGCCTCCTGCACCGCACCTGTGCTTTCCTACCATGCTTGCATCGGTTTGTTGTTTACAGTTAGTTCTTGGGAAATTATATTTTTGTCTGACAAGAGGTATGGGCCTTCATTATTTTTTTCTAAAGAATAACAGACTTTCCCAGTGCCATTTATTTGAGTAATCATGACTTTCCCTGGTACTCTTAAATGGCATCAGTACTTGTGTTACATATCCACAGAGAGTTGGCACTGTGTAGCCCATAAGTCAGTGCTCTGCCCACATCTGCAGATATCCATGCCTGTGCTTGTGCACATTGCTTTCCCCAGGTGCTTTCATTCCAACAGGCCACATCTGCATTTCACACATGCCAGATCCATGTTTCCTGCTCTCATGGAGAGCTGGAAATATCTGGGAATTTATCTTCTCCTGGACATTAGTTAACAGCATGGATGACTGATAGTTTCAGGTATATAAATATTGTAGCTCCTTTGTCCCCCATAGCAAGGCAACTCTGAGGGGTGAACTTTACATTTCCCCTGCAATTTTGAATCAGTGGCACTGTTTGCAAATTCATTTACACTACCCGTAGAGAAATGGAGCCTGTGTTCTCCCTTTGAGACTGGGCGTATTCTTATGACAGCTTCTGTAATAGAATGCAGCTGGCATGCAAGAGATCATGTGGGGACCACGTAGAGAAAGAGATGAGCAAGGGGCCCCAGCTGCTCCAGCCCCTAGCTGTTTGCGTCTTACCAGTCCAGGGGCCAGACATAAGAGGGAAGATGCCTCCAAGATGGCTCAGCGCCAGCCACCATCTGGTTACAACCACCTGAGAGACCCTGACTGAGATATGCTTAGCTAAGCCCAGACAACCTCCAAATTCATGAGTAAAATTAATGAGTGTTATTGTTTTAAGCCACTATTTTGGGACTGTTACGTATTAGTAGATAATTGTAACAGATACCCTGTGGGACTTTGTTTAATGTTGTGCTCTTGCTTGGCCTCTGTGTTAGTTTCCTAGGGCTGCTGTAACAAATGACCACAAACTGGGTGGCTTAAAGCAACAGAAATTTATCCTCTCACATTTCTGGAGGCCAGATGACCAAAATTAAAGTTTCAACTGGGCTGCATATACTCCAAAGGTTCTGGGGGAGAATTCTTCCTTGTCTTTTCCAGCAAGAACCTTAACTTAGTTTCATCCGCAAAGAACTTTTTCTAAATAGGGCCATATTCACAAGTTCCAGGGATTAGGACATGTACATGTCTTTTGGGGGGCTACCATTCAATTTACTATAGTCTGACCTGACCTCTGGCTTCCCAAATTCACAACCGTCTCATGTGCAAAATACATTCATCTCATCCCAACATCTTCAAAGTTCTCAGCTGTCATCTAAGTATCATACATGTCAGTTCAAAAAGTCCCAAATCTCACCATCTAAATTATGCATAGTTGAGACCACATACATCAGGTATAGGTTAGTCTCTGGGTATGATCCATGCAGGGACAAAATTCCTCTCCATCTAATTTCTTGTAAAACTAGAAAACAAGTTATCTATTTCCAAATTGCAATGGTAGGAAGGGTATATAATAGACATTCTTATTACAAAAGGGACAAAATTGATTGAATAAAGGGGTCATCAGTGCTAAGCAAATCAGAAATCCAGCAAGGCAAGTTTCATCTGCTTTCAAGGCCTGAGAATAATTCTTTGTGGCTTTAAGCTGGGCCCACAGCTTCATAGGTCTCTGTGCACATGGCAGCTCAGTAGGTCTCTTCTCTTGCACTTCCAGCCTCTACCCCTGCACCCATGACTCTACCCTCATAGTCATTCTCCCTTTTCCTTAAAGGGCAGCATGTGTTTACAGCTGAGTAGCTCTGTGAGTAGCCCACTTCCTTCCTGTAGAATTTTGGAAATCTAACAGCCCTCTTTCACTTTGTCTTGTCTCTGTCCCTTCAGGCCAAGCTGACTTTGTTTCTACTGAAATAACCTTCTCAGAAAAACTTGTGGGTTTCTCATGTTTGTCACAAGGATCCATGCCATTAGGCAAGAAGTTCCCCCACCTATCTTTTCTGAATAAGCCTGTATCTATTCCTGGCTCTGCTGAGATGGTTGAGTGGATCCATCAGTCACACACCAAATCTTTTCAGCAAGAGGTTTTCTAGGCACACCGCTTGGCACTCTCTGCAGAGTACACTTTACTAACAGTGAATTTCCTAAATTGTAACATCCTTTGCAGTTTGGAAAAGCCAGGAAACTCTCAAATCATCCCGTGCTGACTCTTTTTGTTTAACAGCTCCTTCCTCAATTTACCTCTTTTCTCTTTCATTTTACTATGAGCAGCAAGAAAAAAACAGACCACATCTTCAATACTATGCTTAGAAATGCCGTCAGCTAAATATGTAAGTTCATTGCTTAAGAATTTTGCTTTCCACATAACTACAGGACACAATTCTGTAAAGTTTTTTGCCACTATGTCACAAGGATCACCTTTCCTCAAGTTTTCAATAACATGTTACTCATTTCCTTCTGAGCCTTTAACAAAAATGCCTTTAACATCCATATTTCCACAGACATTCTTCTCATGATGAGATATAAAATGATAGAAGTTTTCTTTGCCGTGCTTTTCACTTTCTCTGTGCCCTCACTAGAGTTGCCTTTAAAATCCACGTTTCTACTAATAGTGTCTTCAGGAAAGTCTAGACATTTTCTCTCAAGCACCTCAAAATTCGTTCAATTGCTACGCATTGCCCAATTCCAAAGCCACTTCCACAGTTTTAAGTATTTGTTACAGCAGCACCTCACTTTATGGTACCAAAAATAAGTACTAGTTTCCTAGGGCTGCTGTTACAAATGACCATGAACTAAAAGTCTTAAAACAAGGGAAATTTATTTTCTCATAGTTATGGAGGTCAGAAGTCCAACACCAAGGTCTTGGCAGGGCCACACTCTCTTTGAAGATTCTAGGGGAAAATATTTCCTTGCTGTTTCCCCTTGTGGTGGCTTTAGGCATTCCTTGGCTTGTGGCTGCATTACTCCAATTTCTACATTCTTCACAGGGCTTTCTCTTTCTCTGTTTCTCTCCTCTATGTCTCTTATAAAGACACTACTCATTGAATATAGGGCCCACCTAGATAATATAGAATGATCTCATCTTGAGATCCTTAATTACATCCATTATGACCCTTTTCCCAAATAAGGCCACATTCACAGGTACTGGGAGTATTAGGGTTTTCTGGGGAAACAGAGCCAATAGGAGATAACATATATATATGTAAAAGATATCTTTTATATGTATATATCTTTTATATAATAAAATATATATTTTTTAAATATATAAAATATAATATGTTTGTGTGTATATATATATATATGGATGGATGGATAGAGATTTGTTATAGGAATTGGCTCTTGTGATTATGGAGGCCAAGAAGTCTCATGATCTGCCATCTGCAAGCTGGAGGACCAGGAAAGCTGGTGCTGTAATTCACTCCCAGTCTTAATACCTGTGAATCAGGGGAGCCAAAGGTATAAATCCCACTCTGAGTCCAAAGGCTGATGTTCAAGGGCAGGGAAGATGGGTCCCAGTTGATGCAGAAGCAAATTCACTCTTCCTCTGCCTTTTTGTTCCATTCAGGACCTCAACAGATTGAATGATGGCCACCCACGTTGGCAATGGTCATCAGCTTTATTCAGTCTATCAGTTTATATGCTAACCTCTCTTGTAAACACTCTACTATGGTCTGAATGTGTACCCCCCAAATCAATATGTAGAAACTTAATCGCCAACATGATAGTATTAAGAGGTGGTGGCCTTTAGGAGGTGATTAAGACATGAGGGTAGAGCCCTCGTGAATAGGATTAGTGACCTTATAAAAGAGCTGGAGGGCATTAACTAGGCCCTTTTTGCTTTTCTTTCCCTTTTTCCATGTGAGGACACAGCAAGAAGGCCCTCACCAGATACTGAACCTACTGCACCTTGATCTGGAATTTCCCAGTCTCCAGAATGGTGAGAAATAAATTTCTGTTGTTTATAAGCCACCCAATCCATGGTATTTGTTATAGCAGCCTGAACAGACTAAGACAAGTGGTTTTACCCATATTGGTTTGTGTGTGTGTGTGTGTGTGTGTGTGTGTGTGTGTGTGTGTGTTTACTACAATGGTCAAAAAGATGTAACATAAAATTTAGCATTTTAATCATTTTTAAGTGAACAGTACAGTAGTGTTAACCATGTGCACATTGCTGGGCAACAGATCTCTAGAACGTTCTCAGCTTGCAAAACTGAAACTCTGTCCATCGAAAACTCTCCTTTTCTTCTCCCTCCAGCCCCTGACAGCCACCATCCTACTTTATGTTTCTAAGAGTTTGACTATTTTAGATACCTGTGTAAGTGGAATCATCTCTTTTTTGCAGCTGACTATGTCACTTAGCATACTGTCCTCTAGGTTCATCCACAGTGTAGCATATAACAAGATGTTCTTCTTTTTCAAGGCTAAATAATATTCCAAGGTATGTATCTCCACGTTTCCTTATCGATCCATCTGCTGGTGGACACTTGCTTCAGTCTCTTGGCCATTGTGCACCACATTATTTTAATTCCCTGTATCTTTATGGCATGTTGTCCTTGATGGGTCACTGTTTCTATTGTCTTCATCTGCTGTAAAGAAAGAAAAGCTAAATATTTGGTTTTCTTGACCTTCTTCCAGAGGTAATAATAGCTAAGATTTATTGAGACATTTGGGTTGTTTCCTCATTTGTACTATTATCAATAATGCTGTTATGAACATTCAGGTACAAGTTTTTGTGTGGACATCAGTCTTTATTTCTCTTGGGTATAAACCTAGGAGTGGAATTGCTGGGTTATATGGTAATTCTATGTTTAGCATTTTGAGTAAATGCCAAACTGTTGTTCAAAGCTGCTGGACCATTTTACATTCCCACTAGCAATACAGGGGTTCTGACAGCTCCACATTCTCACCAACACTTTTTATTGTCTGTCTTATTGGTTATAGGCATCCTAGTGGGTGTGAAGCATCTTTTCATATGTTTGTTGGCTATATGTATATTTTCTTTGAAGAAATATCTATTTCAAATCCTTTGCTCAGTTTTAAATTGTGTTATTTCTGTTTTTGTTATTGTATCTTTTTTGTACTTTCAACATGAGTAGTTATATAACTTTCTTCAATTCTGTTGGATTACTCTTAATTATATCTCTGAATATTTCCTCTCTTCTGTTCTTTTTGTTTCCCTGTTTTGAAATTTCAATTAAACAGATTTCAGATGTTCCAAATCTGTCTTATGTGTCTCTCACGTTTACTTTTCCCTCTTCCTTCCCTTTATTCTTTTGTGCCACACACTGCAAGAATGTTCAGAGTGATATTTCAGTTCAATAAATCACTTTTTAGTCATAATTATTCTGTAACTCAACCATCTACTGATTTTTAAGAATTGGAGTTTTTTTAAAATGAAAATGTCTCATTATCTCTTATTCATAACAGCCAGCTCATTTTTTTTTTTTGAGGCTACATTTTCTCTGTATTTACTCATGTATTCAATATTTACTGAGTACCTACTATAAGCCTGTTTCAAGGATATAGGAACAAAGAAGTGAACAAAACAATCAAAAGTCTTTTCCTTCATGGAGCTTATTGTCTACTATAGGAACCAGACAGAAACAAAATAAATAAGTAAAATATTCTCACATATTATCTTAGATCATGATAAATGCTACAGAGAAAAAAAAATAAAGCAAGGAAGTAGGATTGAAATCACAGAAGGGGGGTTGCAGGGGTTTGGACTGACCAGGGTAGCCTTACTGTGAGGCTGACTTTCGATTTAAAGACCAGACGGAAATGAGTGAGCTAGCCATGCAGATATCTAATGGGTATCTTCGCCCTTTTGCACTGCATACCGCAAGAATTTCTCAGCTTCTGTGAACTTTGCTGGTAGAGAGAATAGTGGATGCAAAGGCCCTAAACCAGGAGTATTCCCAGAATGTTCAGGGCAGAGTGAAGAGGCCAGTGTGGCTGGAAGGGAGTGGACCAGAGGGAGTGGAGTAGGAGGTGAGGTTAGGAGTGAGCAAGGGACCAGGTCTTGTGGGGCTTGTGGGTCACCCTAAGAACCCTGCCCTTTCCCAGGTGATGTGGGGGCTGTTGAAGGTTCTCATCAAAGGAGTGACATGCTCTGACTTGGATTTTGCCAGTATTGCTCTGCCTGCTGTGTTGAGAAGTGACTGACAGGAGCAATGTTAGAAGCAGGGTGTCAACCAGGGTTAATCAGGAAAACATAAAACACTTGAGTGCTGAGAAAGCAAAACTGACACCTTGTTCTGAGCCTGGCCCTGCAGCACATCAAGTTTGCACTGGGTGCCTTGGGTTCGAGTCTGGGTGCTGATCAAGCTTGCGCTGGGTGCCTGCCTCTAATTCTTTAGGCACTTTTAATGCTAGCAGTGGCCTGAACAAGCAGCTCTGCTCAGGTTCAACCTGATGACACCATGTCAGCTGCGTTGTACATCTCTTCCTTTTTGACTTAGGGGCTCTCTGACGCCAGTGGACAGACAAGGCTGGTCCTAGCTTGGCGTTGGTCCATGTGCAACCAGGACATACCAAGGAATTGGCACCCTGTGGAAACACCCACTCCTGTCTTCCAGCTTAAAAGCAAAATGAAACAAAACAAAAACCTGAAGTATTGACTTTCTTTCCTTCCTTCTTTCACTCAGCTACTGCCCCCTCCCGTTCCCTGGGAGCTCATCCCAAAACAGCCTTCTTGGCTGCACAAATTTGTCTGAGGCTGTGCTTTCTGGGGGGCAGACCATTCAGTCAAGAAAAGCGTGCGTTTCAGGACAAACCACAAAGCAAACAAGCAAACAAAAATCGGGAATACCTTGTCTCTTCTTAAACTGATCAAGTTGAATGCCTTGGGCCTCTTTCTTGTAGGTTCTACTCCTGGAAGGAAAGCAACTTTTTTTCTGATGGGAAAACGTGTGTAAATTTCAAGACATGCCAGAGATGCAAGGGTGGCTGGGGTGGGGTGGGTGAAGCTGCTGTAGAAGTCTTGACTTGGCCCTGGGTGGTAGTGATGGGAGGTGAGAAGTCATCCCACCTGAGACATCTTTTGAGGCTAGAATTGGCTTCCTTGGAGTGGGGGGAAATGGGAATCAAGGTTGTCCCCAGGTTTTTGGCCAGAACCACTGAGTGAATGGTGCTTGCTGTCTTAAGACAGGAAGACTGAAGGAGGGGCACGTTTGGGAGTGGATGTCAGACATCCAAGTGGAGATGTCCCATATGCAGCTGTATGTTTGAATCCAAAGTTCAGAGAAGAGGTTAGGAGTAAAAATACAAAGTTAATGGTCTAGTGACTAGATGACATTTTACACCACAAGGGAATGAGGAAAAAAGAGGCAGGAAGACTTTGCCTTGGAGGACTCCTCTCTACATATATTAATAACACTTTAAAATTGTCTTCTGCTTTCTCTACTAACCATATTTCTCAGATATTTCTTTTTTTAATTAATTATATTATTTTTTTACATTCTATGATGTTGCAGAGCAGTTGGGATGGAAGGGGAGAGGGGAAAAGGAAAGGAAATAGGATGGAGGAAGGAGGAGGGGCAGGATTGAGGCTTGTGGCACCCCCCTCATTCCTGCAGGGGAGACCAAGGGGCTTCCAGCAGTGGCTTGGTCATTGCCAGGCTGGGTGCAGATGTCAGGGGATTGTTGCAAAAGCCCTCATCCCCCACCACCCCAGCTTGGGAACCCAGGACCCATCTTGCTGCAGCTCAGTGGTCGTCACTGGGCTGGTTGCAGATGTAGGGGAGGAGTGACTGAGGCCTGAGGCTCCCCCCCACCGCCCTATCTCAGGAGAGCCTGGGGTGCTTCCTGTGATGGCTCAGTACTTGCTGCTGGGGTGGTTGCGTGTGTTGGGGGGAGATTTGGCCGAGGCCCTCATCCCCCACCCTCAGGACTGGTTGTGGGTGTTGGGGGGCATAGCTGAGGCCTCCAGCCCTCCCCTGCTTCTGGCTTGGTAGCCCAGGGGACCTCTGGTCCTTCTAAGTGTTATAGGTGTTCTTTGGTGAAATGAGACCTTTACTAGTTAATATCAAACTTTGTCTCTGGTTGTGGGTACTTTGTTTTTTCTTTCAGTTCTGTGTTGTATTATTTGCTGTTCCCACCACTTAAGCTCTGTGCTGGAAGTAACTTATTGTCCTTTACTTCCTTCTAAAATGGGGCAACTTTCTGTGGGGACCAGCACTTGAGCTCTGTGGTTGAACTAAATTGCTGCTTTGCTACTGATTCCCTAGGGAAGGCTTTTTGTGCAGCTCAGGTTTTAGTGGTTGACTTTATAGGTACTTCTGGCTCTAGTGAGGTCCGGTACACCTGGGTTGTGTAGAAACTGTGGTCTGGGCCTGAGTCTTTTCATCAAATTGCACCCCCGCCATTCTATATTCCTGACCAGTCTCCTCTGAATGGTCCTACGCTGACTGGGGGGAAGATCAGCTGTCCTTGCTGTGCAATATTGGCTCATTAATTGTGATAAATGTACCACACTAATATAACCTAGTAATACGAGGGGAAATTGAATTTGGTGTACTTGAGAACTCTTTGTACTATCTTTGCAATTTTTCTGTAAATCTAAACCTATTCTAAAATACAAAGTTTATTAAAAAGATAACTTGAGAAAATGGAATTAATGCAGAGAGCATAAAAAATATATATAATCATTCTTTTCCGGGAAAAAACATATATTGCGTCCATAAGACAGGAGTCATATGCTGTATAAAAGAGCATCTAGATAACAAGAAAGAGTTCTTGGGAATTAAAAATGTGGAAGTAAAAATGAAAGAATGTATTAGAAATCTTAGGAGATAAAGAAATCTAGAAAACAGAACAAAAAACTGAAGAGATAGAAGATAGGGATAAAAGACACGATGAGACAATCAGTTTACAAGCTGCAAGATTCAAATATTTATGTTATAGAAACAAAGCACACAGACAAAGGTAGAGAGGAAGCAATCTAAGAAATAAAATGAGAAAATTCCCAGGACACATGTTCCCAGATTCAAAGTCTCCATCAGGTGCCCAGCAGAGTGACTATAAAAAGCCACACAGTCAGTTTCACAATTATAAAGTTAAAGAATAATGAAAACAAAGAAAGCTCCTAAAACTTCCAAAAGGATGGATAAAAGGACAGGTCACATAGAAAAGATCAGGTGTAGGAATGGCATGACACTTCTTCTAGTCAATGACAAATTACTGCATAACTTCAAGTAGCCAGCCGAGAGGATACCCAAAGATATGAACAATGTATGAGATGATGGATATGCTGAATACCCTGATGTGACCATTGCACACTGCGCAAATGTACCCAAGTATCACATGTACTCTATAAATATACAGTTATCATGGGTCAATTAAGAAAAAAGGAAAAAATTTCGGAGACAGTAGGTTAGAGGTTACCAGAAACTGGGGGCAAGGAGTAATGAGAAGTTATTGCTCAGTGGATACAGAGCTGATGTTTAGGGTGATGAAAAATTTGGGGAATAGAGGTGGTGGTTGGGAGCGGTTTCAGATATGGGGGCAGATCCCTCAAGAATAGATTAATGCCCTGGGGTGGGGGTAATGAGTGAGTTCTCGCTCTATCAGTTCCCATAAGAGCTGGTTGTTTAAAGGACGCTGGCACCTCCCCTCTGTCTCTCTCTTGCTTCCCTTCACCATGTGATCTGTTTGTACCCACCAGCTGTCTGCCACTTTCCACCCTGAGTAGAAGCAGCCTGAGGCCTGTGCCACAAGCAGCTGTCCCAGAATCATGAGCCAAATAAACCTCTGTTCTTTTAAATTACCCAGTTTCAGGTATTCTGTTATAAGCAACAGAAATGGACTAATACAATGACAATCCTGCAAAGCCACCTCACTGATTTCCCCTATTTTATTTTGCTTTCCTCCAATCCTTGCAGTACAGCAATCTGACTGTATAATTCATCCATTAGGATCCTTCCATGGTACGGTAGCTAGTCTTAAAGGTGGTCCTCCCATCGGATCACACCTCCCAGTATCATGCCTTGAGTCTGGGTTGCCTCTGAATTTGTTTTTGACCAACAGAGTTTAGTGGAAATGATGCCATGTGACTCTAGGAACACTCTGTTTTTGGATAACTCTAGGAAACCAGCCACTGTACTGTGAGATGCCCAAGCCGCAGGAAGAGGTTAATAGTGTAGGCACAGGGACAGCACAGTGAAGCTTCCAGCCAACAGCCAGCAGCAATCACAGGCTGTGTCAATGAGCCACTGGACATCAGCCCAGCCGATCCTTCAGATGACGGCAGCCCCCCTTTCCTGTGACCAAAACCACGTGCAAGACCGCAAGTGAGAATTGCCCAGCTGAGCATAGTCAACCTACGGAACTGTGGGAGACAATAGTAAATTGTTGTTTTATGCTGTTATGTTTTGGGTGGTTTATTATTCAACAATAGATAACTGAAACAAATTCCTTCTCATATATATATATATATATATATATATATATATATATATATATATATATATATATATATATATCTCAGTTGCAGTTGCAGTTAGCTGTGACTAAGAGCCTCTTGCCTCTTTGCCTGTTTGCTTTCCACTGCATGAGGACATATTCCTCCTCTTTGGAGGATGCAGAGTTCAAGGGGACACCTTGGAATCAGAATTGCCAAACCTGCTGGCACCTTGATCTTGGACTTCCCAGCCTGCAGAACTGTGAGCCAATAAGTCTGTGGTGTTCTGTTACAGCAGCACAAACGGACTAAGGCACAAAAGCCTTTAATGATTCCACATATCAAGAAGCCTGGGGGAGGCAGTTCTGGGATTTTGTTCAGTAGCTCGGCAGCCTTGAGGACCTGGACTCTTCCTGTCATTCTGTTTGCCACTGTCAGCACATTGGCTGTATGTCATTAGGATTATTATTGATTCCAGATGGCCACAGTGCCTCATAATGGCATTTAGGCAAAAAGGACCCTTGTCTTGGGGCTCTGAAGTTTTGTCTAGAAGTCTAACTTTTCCCAGGGACCTTCCAGCATGCTTCCATTTACATTTTGTTGGTCAAAACTGGGTCACATGCCCATCACTTAACCAGCAACTGGAAATGGGGGAATGGAATTAACCATCCACTTATACTTGCCTTCTGAGTCTGGGGACTGTGCCCACATTCACTGAGAGTAAGGGGTCTCTGCCCACTGCTTGAATAAAATGGGGTTTTATTTTAAAGAAATGGGAGGTGGAATCAGATGGGCCACAGAGCCTGCCACACCACCAGATAAAGACCAGTCATTAACTGTCCCTTTGGTGTACTCCAGCCCTGCAGGCCTTTCCCCACCTCTGTCTGCATCTTTTCACAGGCTGTTCTCCATTCCTGGGATGCTATCTTCTCCCGGCCAACATTCTTATCCTGCCAGTCTCAGCTCAAACACTGCTTTCCCAGGGAGTTGCCCCCCTTCCTGAGCTATGTACCCTTTTAGGATTCAGCACTTATCGGTTTTGTGTGATGAAACCCAAGTATGTAATTGTGTATGTATGGGTTAACATCTGCCTTCTCCAAAGACCAAAGGTTGGAGCTGTGACAATATTTCTGTCACTATATTTTCACGCATCTAGTAGGTACTCGATAAATAATTAAGAAATAAATGAATGACAGGGTTTGGCTCTCTCAACTTCGCCCACACCTCTCTATGCTGGTGTTGTATAAATGCAAAGTCATATTTAAAGTTATTCTGAATCATAAATCTTGAAAAAAGTTTTACAGGGTAGTTCTTAAATTGTCCTTGCAACAAATTCTGTTTGCTTAAATGGGAGCTTATTTTATGCTTAGTAAAATTTATAAGTTTCAATTCAGGATACTACAAATAAGAAATTTATAATGATACAGAATTTCACTTATGTTTCACTTCTTAAATAACTAAGTTACACACTTGGAAAAAAAAGTCCAGATTAATATGATTGGGAGAGCCCCTTAAAGATGGACTAAGTTGGTGGTTTAAGAAACGAATGTATTTTATTAATATGCTCAACCCACAGTGCTCAGGGGTGACCCTGTGACCAGGTTTCTTGGGGAATTAAATCTCAGTGTTGGAGGAGATCTTGACAGATAGACTCTTTGGTAGTGGGCAAACTTTTGGGCCAACACTCTATTAAATAGAGGTTGTGTTAGTCTGTTTCAGTCACTTACAGCAAAATACCTGAAACTGGGCAATTTGTAAACAAACCATATTTATTGCTTACAATTTCAGAGGCTGGGAAGTCCACAGTCCAGGGAGCACATCTGGTGAGGGCCTGGTGGTGGTGGCTCTACAGCAACGCAGGGTTGTCACGTGGCGAGAATGGCAGAAGCAAGAGAGTGCGTCTCCCTCCCTCTCCTTGTGGAGCCCTCATGACCACGCCAGTGACCACCATTAAACCATCAGTGCATGAATCTATTTATTGGGACACGGTCCTCACAGTCTAATCAGTTCCCAAAGGCCTCACCTTTTGATTACTATAATAGGACTTCCCACCCTCTTAACACTGTCACAGTGGAGGTTAAGTTACAGACACATGAAACTTTGGGGGACACAATTCAATCCATAGCAGATGTTAAGAATAATATTTCCATACTTTGTTATAAAGAAGTGAAAACATTATTCTAAGATATGGTTTGCTCTTATGAATATCCGTCCTACACATACTATCTGTGTGACCTTGAGCAAGTTTTTTAACCTCTCTTGGCCTAGTTTCCTCCATTGTCAAATGGGGACAGGGTGGTTGTGAGGGTTAGACGAGTTACATGCCAAGTGCTGAGGACAGGGATGGCCCTGTAAGGGCTGTCTCAATGCATAGTCAGTCAGACATGGTGTTCAAGGCTTGAACCCCAGACTGCACCACTGAACTAGCTCTAAGACTTTTGCTAAATTATTTAACTTCGCTAAACCTCTGTTTTGTTGTCTGTGTAGTGGGGGCATTAGCATCTACCTGATGAAATGAGGTTGAATGAAATGGAGCTGTGGCTCTCAGCACCTGGCACTCTGAACTGCTCTCCCATACAGCTCCTGTGATGCCTTAGCCACCAGGAAGCCATTATCCCCGCAGGCCATCCGAAGCTCCTGGAACTCTAGGGCAGGAAGCCATTGAATTCAAGTTCAGTCACTTTTCAGAGGAAACAGCCAGGGCTAGAGGGAGACAGGGTAAAATGGCTCATTCAAAGGCACCCAGCCAGTTAGAGACAGAGACAAGGAGAACCTCTGTTGTACAGGAAAATCGTCTCTGTGTTTTGCAATAACACCTATGTTTACATTGTGTTATTCTGCAGAGCCTCTTATTCTAGGATTGAGAAACACTTCCTAGGATTTTACTGTTACCTAATGGAGTACAGGGAAGCAGGGTCAAATTAGTCCCATTAACCAATTAGCCTTTACCCTATAACTGTCTTTTAGGAACACTCACAGACAATGAGCCGTCCCCGGCCCCCTGCAGAGGAGCAGCCCAGTGGACTGGGGCAGCTCTGACCTGCCAGGCCCTGGGGCACAGGCTGCCAGGGCCAGGATTCCTGGCATCTTTCAAATAACTATATAGGTTTTTAGTGAAAAGCAGTCTTTTTAATGTCAGTACTCTTTAATATGACTATTGTGCACCTAAAGAGAAAATCTGCAATGGGTGTCAAGGGCCAAATCCGGTAAATATTTGGAATATAGGAAATGGTACTAGTGCCTAACCTCCCTTGGAGGTTCACTGAGCCAAATGGGGATGGGGAAGGGGATTGAGTGACCCTGGGTAGCCCTGAGTGACATCGAGTGAGCTGGGCCAGCTCCAGGGCCCGGCACTCCTCTCTGGGTTGGCCAGATGACTCACTGTAGCAGCAGCACAGTTGTGGGATTTTTGTCTCTTGGATTAAAAACTGTAGCTTTGTGTGGTTGCTGTGAGTCAAGCATTGCAGCTGGCTCAGGTGCCCTGTGGCTAGAAACAGCCCAGAGCTGCCTGGCTGTGCTGGTGGACTCCCCTCCACTGCCTGGAAAGAACAGAATCTCACCCACTTTTCAGGGATGAACACGGCTTTATTCATACAAGGGAAACCAGATTTCATTAGAGTCCAATTTCCAAAACAAACAAAAGTCTAATTTCCTACAGAAGGAAAAGATAGTGAAGACTCCATGAGGTCCAAGGAGACAAATTTAACAAAGAAACTGCTTACAGGACACTTCAAACATAAACTTGAACTGGTAAAATGAATAAAGGTAAAAGAAGTGCTTGTCCCTGGCCACTGCAGCCTGGTGGTCGCAAGTCTGCTGCTTGGGAAGGGCTGGTGGGTGTGGGCTTCCCACTTCAACTCTGGGGGTGCAGGGTGGCCAGGAGAGTGAGTCTACATCCCACACCCTCTCTTTCTCATCGTGTGAACCCGATGAGTTTTCAATGCCCATGTACCTCCCTTCCTCGCTGCCACATGGGGAGAGGAAGACCCACCTACTAGGGCGCCCGAGGGGGCCACAGAGGGCACCACCTGTTACGTGCTCAGCACCACGCCAGCTCCCAGCCAATGTCCACTAGGCTGTCATGTCCACTGTTATGTGTGAAAAATATCCTGAGGCTTTAAAGTGAAAAACTTCTACAAAAACCCATCCATTTTAATCTTATTTAGCTTCCTGTTCTGTGTGATTTTCAGCAGTCACAATAGTTTTTATTTTTGAGTTACTTATGTTTTAGACTTGGTACTGTGAGCTTTTAGGTAAATTATCTCAATAACTCCTCAGAAAAACTTTAACAATGACGGTAAAAAAAAAACCCTACAGGTCATGTAGGGTTTCAGACAAGAAAAACAGAACTATGAGTTGTATTGGTCAGTGTGAGAAATGCACTCAGCTGTCCAATGCCAAAGGATGGGCAAAGAGACACTAGGTAGGACGAAGTGAGACTTTGATGGCACTCTTGCAAGATTAGGTGTCTGTTGGGCAGGCACCCTGGAAACAGTTACATCGAGCAATTTATTCCCTAGTGCAAAAGTCCCTCCCCCAGTTCCTCATTGGTTGAGTACTGTGCACCATCTTCCCAGACACCGCCTAAGTTTTATTACTTCCTTGTAAGTCATTTATTATCCCCTTCCCTCTGTTGGAAAGGGGTGGGCTCAGGGCAAGCCCCTGAAAAAGGCCTATCAGAAGTCCTGAGGAGGAAGAAGAAGCAGGAAGTAAAAAGAACAAAGTGATTGGCCACCATCTTGAGAAGTCACCATCAGGAAAGTGCACTGTTAGGGGTTATCACAACACGAGTTAGTCAAGCAAACCTCATTAAGCTATTCTTGAAAATGAGTCATTTAGGATATTTTCTCACAGTCAGGGAAAACCTGGAATATACACGACTTAAGCTGGGTCATTTAAGGCCATAGCGGGTGGACTGAGTAGGTGGCTGGGGGTGTGGTTTTCTGGGAGAAGGGAACAGCATGGGCAAAGGTGCAGAGGTGGGAGCAGGGCACTGTCCACCCAGCACAGCCAGGCCACCTCCCCAGTGACAGCAAAGAGGAAAGTCAGAGCTACCCAGATCCCAGCAGATAGTCACTGGATGCCACTGACGAATTCCGTTGCCCAAGTGTTCCCTATTCCTGCTTCACTGGGTGGGATGGATGACTTGCATTGGCAATTCAGGAGGCAGCTTTTCAAATGCCTTTAGCATTTCCATCTAAAGTGACTTACATCCACGTACAATGGAGTCCTTACAGGTTTTATAAATTAGAATGAAATAAATACTTTACATATATATTCACATATCTACACACACCAACATATATTCACACATTCAGATACATGTTTGTGTGTGTATATATGTGTGTATATGTGTATATACATGTTTATATTTGTGTGACCGTGTGTGTGCATGTATATACCAGGATGTCAGAGGGTGAGTCCAGAACCAGTCAGGGAGTGATGCTCTCCTGTTGACCCTACAAGATCTCCCGCTGTGATGGGACCAGACCTGTGTACTGATGGCTGCATCTGGGTCACCTCAGGTGAAGAAAGCATTCCCAACCAGCCTAAACATTAAGATGACGAGTGGATGAGACAAAAGAAGCTTGGAGCATGCTTATAATTTCAGCTCCCTTCCTCCCACAGCCATGGCCAAGGCTTGAAGGAAGGAGTTTCACACTTTGGCACATTTCACCTTGACACAGTGAACAGTGTTCAGTCGCTGAACTCTCTGGTGGCTGACCACCCTCACGTGCTTGGTGCCCTCAGGTGAGTCACCCTACCTCTCTCAATCTCAGTTTCCCGATCTGTACACAACAGGGGTTTGACATGGTACCCACTAAGATTCCCCACTACTAACTCTCCTTTGTGGCTGTCACAGTGGACTTTGTCTCTGTGGGTGAGCCTCAGGGTTGGTTGAAATGAGTTGAATCTACCTGGGGAGATGAGGTAGAGTCAGCCAGGTATGAAATGGTTGGAGGGCAACATAGGAGCCCATGAAGAGCTGCCATGTTGGCGGTCGGGTCAGTAGGGGCTCACAGAGGAGCTTCAGGAAGAGGTCCGGACCAGGCTGAGTCCTGGGGGCTCTGAACTCCTCCTCAGCCTGATTGATCTTCCCCACTGCCCCAGCACTGGACTTGGAGCTGCACATACGTGGTCCAGACCCTCCCATATGCCCTGAAATCCCTTCTTTACCCGGAGTCTGTACTGAGTTGGATTCTATTAGATTTTTAGCATGAAACTCTGTTGTGCTTCGTGTCTGAAACCACAGGCACTCAAACCAAGTCAGTTGTTTGTTATGTCACAGACTGGAGGCACCTAATTACCACTCTTTCTTCATTCCACATGTGTGAATGTTCGGGTGTGTCGTAAGGCTGTCCTAAGCCCAGATGGCACCTTGTTTGGGAGAGAAAAAGTGAAGGAGCCAAGGAAAGTAGGAGTGTTACTTTGTATCTTCTCAAATATCTTGATTAGAATCAAGTTCCAGGGTTTCTGGAGTAAAAACATTTGGGACCTACAAGAAGCAGGACAAGCTTGACAACCTCACGTCTCCTTTGCTGGATTTCCTAACAGCAGGTTTGCACCACAGCATTGAGTAGTTTACAGTGCTGCTCACATGAACACTGTGCTCCCTTTGCATGCCTGTGATTAAATATGGAGTTAAATCCTGGAACCAAATTTCTATGGAGAGTAAGTGGTTTCCACGATCCAAACCATTATTATTGACACAGGGGTTCTAAAACCTTTTAGAATTCCTGAGGGGATGAGCAGGTGGTTAGAACTTCACCGACTGACGTGCCTTATATCCTCCCTCATCCCCATCAGGAAAATCAGCGGTGTAATCACCATACACAGTGACAGCACCATGTCGGTCATGTCCTTGCTCCAGTGGTTATGTTTTTATTGTATGTATCCATGTTGTAAAAAAGATTCAAGGAATCATTGCAGATACAGAAGAAAACACACACACACTTGGCCCACACACCCATTCTTATGTTCCCAGCAGAGGTAAATTTAAAATTTGGTGTTTATATTCCAGGATCTTTTTCAAAGCCTTTACATTCATACTTATGAATACGAGTACATTCACCTATGTCTTTTACAAAAATGTTAATTTACCATATTATTTTTTTTGTTCATTCATTCAAAAATATGTGACAGGGACTGTGTGAAAGATAAAATGGTAAGAAAATCAGACCCAGTCCTCCTGGAACTGCTTTGGGCTGGAGACAGATAGCAATCACGAATTGCACAGATACATGCAAGATCTTGGCTCTGGCAGGTACTGTTCAAGAGTGGAGGAAAGAGTGTTCCAGGCAGGGGAATAGCACGAGCACAGGCCTTTCAAGAGACTGAGAGAAGGCCAATGTGAGTGAAGCAGAGGGCATGGGGCAAGGAGATGGCAGAGAATGTCCTGTGACTTCTTTTTTAAGGGTTAAAAATATCTTTCCTTGTTAGTATATAGCAGAGCATTGGATTAGCTTCCTTTTCAGACAAAAGCTGCACAAAGAGATTTTGCAAGAAATGAGTCAGATTGGGAAATTAGGTAGATGTTACATGCATTGGAGATGTGTGTGTACGTGTGTGTGACAGAGAAAGAGATAGATGAGCACACCCTGTGCAGTGACACTAGATGGAGGAAGGGGTGAGTCATTTATTCATTTATTCAGTATGTATTTACTGAGCACCTGCTACCTGCCAGGTCCTGAGAGTAGGGTGGTAAAGGAAGCAGTCGAGGTCCCTACCCTCACGGAGCTTACGTTTTGGAAAGAGGAGACAATCAACAGAGGAGGCAGATGCATGGGGAAGGAAGGAAGTACACTCAAGAGTTAGTAAGCAGTGTTGGAGTTGGCTGCTGTTCCCGTGACCCTCCTGAATTCTTCTCTTCGGTAATGCAAATGTGGGCTACAGAATGAAGTAAGTAGATGTACTGGCCACAGGGAGTAGAAAAATCCAAAGTCTGGCTAAAATTCTGGATGAGGTCATTTGTTACATGCTGAAAAAATTGTGTTCCTCAAAATTCATGTTCAAGACCTAACCCTATACCTCAGAAAGTGGCTGTATTTGGAGACAGGGCCTTTGAAGTGATAATTAGGTTAAAATAAGGTCATTAGGGTGGGCCCTAATCCAATAGGACTGGTGTCCTTATAAGACAAGGAAATTCGTATACAAACATGCACAGAGGTATGACCACGTGAAGACAGAGAGCAGACAGCCATCTGTAAGCCAAAGAGAGAGGCCTCAGGAGAAACCAACCTGCCCACCCTTGGATCTGGGACTTCTGGTGTCCAGAAGTGTGAGAGAATAAATTTCTGCTGGTGAAGCCACCCAGTCTGTGGTACTGTGTTGTGGTAGCCCTGGCAAACTAATACAGTCATTTTTCTTATACAGTCATGTGCTGTGTAACAGTGTTTCAGTCAACTGCGATCACCTATACAGTGGTGGTCCCATGGAATTATAAATTCCTATCGTATAGTGATGTTGTAGCTGTTGTAATGTAGTATAATTACTTACTTTTTTTTTTGTAAATTTAGTGCAGCCTAAGTGTGCAGTGTCTGTAAAGTCTACACTGTACACAGCAGTGACCTGGGCCTTCAAACTTGCTCACCTCTTACTCACTGACTCACCAGAGCAACTTCCTGTCCTGCAAGCTCTTTGCATGCTAAGTGCCCTATATAGGTGTACCATTTTTAATCTTTTATACTGTATTTTTACTGTAGCTTTTCTATGTTTAGTTATGTTGAATACACAAATACTTACCACTGTGTTACAGTTGCCTACCGTGTTCAGTGCAGTAACATGCTGTACAGGTTTGTAGCTTAGGAGCCATAGGCTACACCATATAGCCTCGGTGTGTAGTAGGCTATACCATCTAGGTTTGCATAAGTACACTGTGTGATGTTCACATGGTGACGAAATCACGTAACAACACATTTCTCTTGTCCTCATCACTAAGTGACACATGACTTTATCTTACTGTATATCAGTAACGTCTGATTCTTGAGCCCCCACTTCACACTGAACCAGAAACTCAGGGGGTAGTGTCAGCAATCTGTTTTGTAATACACCTGCTAGGAGCTTCTGACGCTCAAGTTTCAGAACAGCTGCCTTATGCCACTCTGATGATCCTGCAACACCAAAGAAAGAGAGGTCCTGGGGTATGGGGACCAGAGGTGCACTTAGAAGTTTCTAGAAGACTAGAGAGTAGGACCAGTGAAGGAATTTTGAGCTTAAACTCTGCTGACCCTTCAACAAGAGAGGTGAGTACTTATAGGGCCTGTTGTGTGGCTGAGTCCTCCCTGTATGCAGCTTTTGTCTGTGACTCAAGAGCCGGGTGCCCTCGCCAAGACTGGACAGATTTACACTCCTCCCACAGAATTTGCAAGTGCCAGTGGACCACAGCCACACCTGCGCTATCTGCCTGATGCTGCAGAAATGGTCCAAGTAGTGAATTTACTAGTGAGGTAGAGCATGTTTCTAGTTATTGACCACTTGTGAAACTTCTTCGGTTCTTTTACTGGTAATACCTTTGTCCATTTCCTCATTGCTTTTTTTCTTTTTCTTGTATGATTTTGCTTGTCTTGAATATTTATCTCTTTTTATATATGTTGCACACATTTTCCTACAATGCATGACTTTTTTTAAACTTTGTGTTATCTTTTATTGCACAGAATTAAACATTTCTATGTAGTTATATCTTTTGATCTTCCCTGCTTTTGGCCTTTGGATTTTGTTTCTTGCATAGAAAGGCTTTCTTCAAACTGCATTTTTTAAAAATTCTGTTTTCTTTAAATATTTCATAATTTTTATATTTTTGTTTCTGCTGATACATCTGCAGTTTATTTTTGTGTACAGGGTGAAGCAAGGATCTAGCTTTTTTCTTTCTCCTGTGCGGTGCCACTTTCCCGCAATTGGATGGACCAGATGAGGACTGGATCTGTTGTGTGCTGAGGGTGGCCTGGGTGGGATCCTGGCACTGCAATATGGCTGCATGAGACAGTCAGCGCATGCCCATCCCATCCCCACACACACACTCCACAGTTCTACCCCTGGATGTGTATCCTGGAAACCCTCTCTCACAGGGTCCTCAGGAGACTCAGGAGAGGATATTCAGTTCAGCCCTGTGTGAGGCAGGAGGAAGCTACGGTCCGTGCAAAGGGGAATGAGCAAGCAATTGTGGATGCGGAGAGGAAGGTGTTTGCGGCCCTCCACACACCCCAGCACTCACTACGTCCATGCTGACACCTGCAGTTCTCTGCAGGGAGCTTCATTTGGCACCGGAAGCTGCTTGCCTGTGTTCAGGGCAGGCCAGAGAAACACAAAAGAAGCTGACCTGGCCACAGCCCTCCATGGTGGGGATTTCTGGGGGTCGTCTCCCAAATGACCTACTTGCACCCACACTCTCAGATATCCTCGCATCTCAAGGCTCCCTCTCAAATCTCGCAAACAAGACAGATATGCACCGTGGAACACTGTACACCTGCTAAAGCCACACACGCACACGTGCACACACACTCGCACACACACGTGCACACTCATCAACACGGATAAAGTTGGAAAACAACTAGATGGCAAAAGTAGGAAACAGCAAGATTTCGAAGTACACATACAGGATCTAGGTAAATTTTTAAGAGTCTCATGCTCTACCGACTGAGCTAGCCGGGCGCTAGGATCTAGGTAAATTTTTTAAAAATCACACATATAAAATAAAAGTTGTATTTTTTTGAGCATTCATACATAACCAAAGACATATACTAAACATGTCAGAGAAAGACACATGAGTAAACTATCAGGGGTGACATGTAAATATCATGAACTGAGGTTTATGGTTTTGGGTTTTTAGTTTTTTTCAGTGTGCGGTGTTAATTTCTCCCTCGTTCTTGAAGGACAATTTTGCTGAATATGGGATCCTTGCCTGGCAGTTTTTTTCTTTTAGCACTTTGACTATATTGGTGCACTACACTCTGACCTCCAAATTTTCTGAAATCTATTTATAATCTTATTGAGGATTCCTTGTATGCAAGGTGGTCTTCAAACAGTTCATGGAAAGATTCATATTGTCTTTTAATTCTATTTTTCCGTGAACTTTTTGAAGTACCCTCGTTTGTGATGAGTTATTTCTCTCGCTGCTTTCAAATTTCTCCTTGTCTTTGACTTTCGACAGTCTGGATATAATTTGTCTTGGTGTGGATGTCTTTGAGTTCATCCCACTTGGTGTTTGCTGAGCTTCTCGAATGTTTGTAGTCATATTGTATTAGTCCGTTTCTGTTGCTTATAACAAAATACTTGAAACTGGGTGATTTATAAAGAAAAACGACATTTATTGCTTACAGTTTCTGAGGCTGGGAAGTCCAGTCCATCTGGTGGTGGTGACAGTGACCCAGGGGTCTCACATTGCAAGATGGTGGAAGCAGAGAGAGAGAGAAAGAGACTCATCTTCTTTTAAATCCCTCAGAACTGTGCCCCTGACCACCATTTTTAATCCATTCACTACTGCACGGTCCTACAGTCTAATCACCTCTTCAACGCTCCACCCTTCAATTACTATAATAGGAGTTCCCTCCCTTTGAACAGTCACAGTGGGGCCAAGTTTCTAATACATAAAACCTGGGGGACACAATTCAAGCTTCAGTGAGTTTGGGGGGACATAATTCAATCCACTACACATGTCATTTATGAAACTTGGTTGGTTTTATGTCTTCAAATAATCTGTCTGTCCTTCTGTTTTTCTCTTCTTTTGGAGCTCTCGTGTTGTGGATATTGAACTTCTTGATGGTGCCCCACAGGTCCCTTACCTTCTATTCACTTTTCTTCAATCTTTTTTCTTTCTAATCTCCTGACTCGATAATTTTAATCATCCTATCTTCAGTTTCACTGAGTCTTTGTCCTGTGTGCGCTAATCTGCCTTTGAATTGCTCTAGTGAATTTTTTAAATCAGTTATAGTTTTCAGCCCTAGAATTTCTGTTTGGTTTCTCTTTTAGGTTTTCTATCTCTTTATTGATATTTCCATTTTGTTCATATGTTATTTTCTTTACTTTGTCCACATCTTCCTTTAGTCCTTTGAACATCTTTAAGACAGTGGTTTTAAAGTCTTTTCTAGTAGATCTTCTATCTTATCTTTCTCAGGGACAATTTCTGTTGTTAATTTCCTTTTTTTTTTTTTTTTCTTTTTTGAATGGGCCACACTCTCTTATTTCCTTGTATACCTTGTGATTTTTTTTTGACAGCTAGACATTTGCTTCTAATAATGTGGTATCGTTGGAGATTAGATTCTTCCCCTCCCCCAGGCGTGGCTGTTATTTTTGATTCTTGTTTTTTTTTTTTTTTTTTTTTTAATTTTATTTTGTCGATATACATTGTAGCTGATTATTGCTCCCCATCACCCAAACCTCCCTCCCTTCTCTCTCCCCCCCTCCCCCCCAACAATGTCCTTTCTGTTTGCTTGTTGTATCAACTTCAAATAATTGTGGTTGTTATATCTTCTTCCTCCCCCCCGGTTTGTGTGTGTGTGTGTGTGTGTGTGTGTGTGTGAATTTATATATTAATTTTTAGCTCCCTCCAATAAGTGAGAACATGTGGTATTTCTCTTTCTGTGCCTGACTTGTTTCACTTAATATAATTCTCTCAAGGTCCATCCATGTTGTTGCAAATGGCAGTATTTCATTCGTTTTTATAGCTGAGTAGTATTCCATTGTGTAGATGTACCACATTTTCCGTATCCACTCATCTGATGATGGACATTTGGGCTGGTTCCAACTCTTGACTATTGTGAAGAGTGCTGTGATGAACATTGGGGAACAGGTATACCTTCGACTTGATGATTTCCATTCCTCTGGGTATATTCCCAACAGTGGGATGGCTGGGTCGTATGGTAGATCTATTTGCAATTGTTTAAGGAACCTCCATACCATTTTCCATAGAGGCTGCACCATTTTGCAGTCCCACCAACAATGTATGAGAGTTCCTTTTTCTCCGCAGCCTCGCCAGCATTTATCGTTCATAGTCTTTTGGATTTTAGCCATCCTAAATGGGGTTAGATGGTATCTCAATGTGGTTTTGATTTGCATTTCCTGGATGCTGAGTGATGTTGAGCATTTTTTCATATGTCTGTTGGCCATTTGTATATCTTCCTTAGAGAAATGCCTACTTAGCTCTTTTGCCCATTTTTTAATTGGGTTGCTTGTTTTCTTCTTGTAAAGTTGTTTGAGTTCCTTATATATTCTGGATATTAATCCTTTGTCAGATGTATATTTTGCAAATATTTTCTCCCACTCTGTTGGTTGTCTTTTAACTCTTTTAATTGTTTCTTTTGCTGTGCAGAAGCTTTTTAGTTTGATATAATCCCATTTGTTTATTTTTCCTTTGGTTGTCCGTGCTTTTGGGGTCGTATTCATGAAGTCTGTGCCCAGTCCTATTTCCTGAAGTGTTTCTCCTATGTTTTCTTTAAGAAGTTTTATTGTCTCAGGGTGTATATTTAAATCCTTAATCCATTTTGAGTTGATTTTAGTATACGGTAAGAGGTATGGATCTAGTTTCATTCTCCTGCATATCGATATCCAGTTATCCCAGCACCACTTGCTGAAGAGGCAGTCCCTTCCCCAGTGAATAGGCTTGGTGCCTTTGTCAAAGATCAGATGGCAGTAAGTGTGTGGGTTGATTTCTGGATTCTCTATTCTATTCCATTGGTCAGTGTGTCTGTTTTTATGCCAGTACCATACTGTTTTGGTTATTATAGCTTTGTAGTATAGCTTAAAGTCAGGTAGTGTTATGCCTCCAGCTTTATTTTTTTTGCTCAGCATTGCTTTGGCTATTCGTGGTCTTTTATTGTTCCATATAAATGTCTGAATAGTTTTTTCCATTTCTGAGAAAAATGTCTTTGGAATTTTGATGGGGATTGCGTTGAATTTGTATATCACTTTGGGTAGTATGGACATTTTCACTATGTTGATTCTTCCAATCCAAGAGCATGGAATATCTTTCCATCTTCTTGTATCCTCTCTAATTTCGCTCAGCAGTGGTTTGTAGTTCTCATTATAGAGATTTTTCACATCCTTGGTTAACTCAATTCCTAAGTATTTTATTTTTTTTGGTGGCTATTGTAAATGGGCAGGCTTTCTTGATTTCTCCTTCTGCATGTTCACTATTGGAGAATAGAAATGCTACTGATTTTTGTGTGTTGATTTTGTATCCTGCTACTGTGCTGAAATCATTTATCAATTCCAACAGTTTTTTTGTAGAGGTTTTAGGCTGTTCGATATATAGGATCATGTCATCTGCAAACAGGGACAGTTGGACTTCATCTTTTCCAATCTGGATGCCCTTTATTTCCTTCTCTTCTCTGATTGCTCTGGCTAGTACTTCCAACACTATGTTGAATAGGAGTGGTGAGAGTGGGCATCCTTGTCTAGTTCCTGTTCTTAAAGGAAAAGCTTTCAGCTTTTCCCCATTCAGGATGATATTGGCAGTGGGTTTGTCATATATGGCTTTAATTATGTTGAGATACTTTCCATCTATACCTAACTTATAGAGGGTCTTTGTCATGAATGAGTGCTGAACTTTATCAAATGCTTTTTCAGCATCTATAGAGATGATCATATGGTCCTTGTGTTTGAGTTTATTAATATGGTGTATCACATTTATTGATTTGCGTATGTTGAACCAACCTTGCATCCCTGGGATGAATCCCACTTGATCGTGATGAATAATTTTTCGTATGTGTTGCTGTATTCTGTTTGCTAGTATTTTAGTGAAGATTTTTGCATCTATATTCATCAAGGATATCAGTCTGTAGTTTTCTTTTTTGGTTATATCTTTACCTGGTTTTGGTATCAGGATGATGTTTGCTTCATAGAATGAGTTTGGGAGATTTGCGTCCATTTCAATCTTTTGGAATAGTTTGTAAAGAATCGGTGTCAATTCCTGTTTGAATGTTTGGTAAAATTCAGCTGTGAATCCATCTGGTCCTGGGCTTTTCTTTGTTGGGAGCCTTCTGATAAAAGCTTCAATCTCCTTTATTGTTATTGGTCTGTTCAAATTTTCTACATCTTCACGGTTCAGTTTTGGGAGCTTGTGTGTGTCCAGAAATTTATCCATTTCCTCCAGATTTTCAAATTTGTTGGCGTATAGTTGTTTATAGTAGTCTCGAATGATTCCTTGTATTTCAGATGAATCAGTTGTAATATCGCCTTTTTCATTTCTAATTTTTGTTATTTGAGTCTTCTCTCTTCTTTTTTTTGTTAGCCATGCTAATGGTTTGTCTATTTTATTTATCTTTTCCAAAAACCAACTTTTTGATTCGTTGATCTTTTGAATTGTTTTTTGGTTTTCAATTTCATTCAGTTCTGCTCTGATCTTAATGATTTCTTTCCGTCTGCTAACTTTAGGTTTGGATTGTTCTTGTTTTTCTAGTTCTTTAAGGTGAAGTGTTAGGTTGTTCACTTGCCATCTTTCTATTCTTCTGAAGTGAGCATTTAATGCAATAAATTTTCCCCTCAATACTGCTTTTGCAGTATCCCATAGGTTTTGGTATGATGTATCATTGTTTTCATTAGTTTCCATAAAAGATTGCCAGCCAAGAATACTCTACCCTGCAAGGCTATCCTTCCGAAATGAGGGGCAAATAGTATATTTCTCAGACAAACAAAAACTGCGGGAGTTCACTACCACACGACCACCCTTACAAGAAATCCTCAAGGGAGTACTGGGTTTGGTTCCTGAAAAATAACTACCACTGCCATAAAAACCTAAGAAAAATCTAAACCCGCTAGTACAATAAAAATGGCATTCATGAAGAGAAAACAAGCTAACAAAAACACTATCTACAACCCAAGGAACCAACAAACAAAGAAACCAAACAGTAAATCAGAAAGCAAGGAACAAAAGACACCTAAGACAACCAAACAACCAATAAAATGCTAGGAATAAATCAACACCTTTCAATAACAACTCTTAATGTTAAAGGCTTAAATTCCCCAATTAAAAGACACAGACTGGCTGACTGGATCAAAAAGCAGGACCCAACTATATGCTGCCTACAAGAGACCCACCTCACCCATAAAGATTCACACAGACTAAGGGTGAAAGGATGGAAAAAGATTTACCATGCAAACAGAAAAGAAAAACGAGCTGGAGTAGCTATTCTTATATCTGACAAAATAGACTTTAAACTAAAAACCATAAAAAGAAACAATGAGGGACACTACTTAATGAGAAAAGGACTGATCCATCAAGAAGACATAACAATCATAAATATGTACGCACCCAATGTTGGAGCAGCCAGATTTATAAAACAAACTCTATTAGACCTAAAGAAGGAAATAGACACTAATACCATAATAGCAGGGGACCTGAACACCCCACTGTCAATATTAGACAGATCATCTAGGCAAAGAATCAGTAGAGAAACACAAGATCTAAACAAGACTCTAGACCAATTGGAATTGGCAGATATCTACAGAACATTCCACCCAACAACCTCAGAATATTCATTCTTCTCATCAGCACATGGATCATTCTCCAGGATAGATCACATATTAGGTCACAAGTCAAGTCTCAATAAATTCAAAAAAATTGGAATTATCCCATGTATCTTCTCAGACCACAATGGATTAAAACTAGAAATTAATAACAAACAAAACTCTGGAAACTATACGAACACATGGAAATTAAACAGCATTCTACTTAATGACATATGGGTCCAAGAAGAAATCAAGCAGGAAATCAAAAAGTTTATGGAAACTTGTTTTTGTTTTTTGATTGTTGTCGTCTGTCTCCGTGCTGAGGTGTAAACTTGAGGTCTTCTCAGGTCTTTTCTGAGTGTGTACCTTTCCCTGTCCATGTGTGGTCACTTTTTAATTTCTCCCTCACATGAAGTTGTTTGGAATGTCCTTGTCTTTAGTGTGTGGATTCCAAAACATGGGAAAAAGAACAATAAAGGCAGGGAGGGGGAAGTCTCTGGCCCTTTAAATTCCCTGGAAGTCACTTCAATTGGAGGCGGAGGGGCTTGCAAGAATTGGGGGAGGTTCAACAACAGCAGCCACTCCTCTCTTTGTCTGAATCTCTGTGATCAGAAGCAGCAATTAGAAATCAGAGCATGGATTTCCAGTAGTTTCAGGATAGGGTCCTTTTTGCCCACCCTGGCTCCTGAAAGCTGTGTGCAGATTGCTTCAGGAGCACACCTGACCAACACCTTGATTTTGGATTTTATCCCCAGCCCCTGGCAGGCAGCTGTGCTCTCATCTAAAGGACCGACTGGAGAAGTATCTACTTTCAAGTTTACTCATGTTGTTGGTAAATTCATTTCCTTGCAGCTGTATGACTTATTGCTGAGTATCAGCTAGGCACTACCCTCAGATCCTAGATGCCATCTGCTTTTTTTTTTTGTCATGTGAGCTTCTCCAGCATGGCCACTTACTTCATCAAACCCTGAAGGAGAATCTATAGCTCCAGTCTGCTGGCCAGGTGGAGTCTTATGTAATGCAATCACAAGTGTGGCATCCCAACACCTTTGGCATATTCTGTAGGCTAGAAGTAAGTCACAGGTCCCACCCACACTCAAGGGGATGGGATATACAAGGGTATGATACCAGAAGATGGGGGTCACCGAGGAGGCCATCTGAGGGTTTGTCTGCCTCAGTCCACCCCCTGCTCCCATTGACTCACATCCTTCCCATAGGAAAAATGTGTTCATCCTCTCCCAAGAATCTCATCCCATCATAGTATCAACTCAAAGTCCAAAATGTCATCATCTAAATCAGATCAAGGTGGTATAAATGAGGCTCCTGAGTTTAATCTATGCAGCTTCTAGGGCACAATTCCTCTTCTCCATCTGCGGATCTGTGAAAATAGAGAGACAAGTTATCGCCCCACCATGCTCAAAATATAGTAGTTGGTCAGGAACAGGATAACAGCTATAAACATTCTGGTTTATAAGTGGAAAAATGTGCCGGAGACCAGCTCCAGTCGAGTTGGGAGTCTTTGAAAGAGGGATGGAAAGGCGGCAAAAATAACAAACACAGGTAGAGACCTCGGTTCCTTTGAAGCACATTCTCACCCTGCGGGCTGTCGGCGCTGTTGCAGCCAAAGCAGCTAAAGCAGCTGAAGCAGTCTTTAGACTGAAAACAGCATTTTTAATTGTTACACAACACGGGGGGGTTAATGTGGGCATTTTAACTACATATAAACCTTTAAAATTATTAAGCCAATAGTTAAACGGAAACTTTTCTTAAAATTACGTCAGTTCTCATAAAATTAATAATCTACAAAGTTAAATAAAACTCGGTGGTCAGCCAATTATTTCTGGTGATTTTATCTGTTGTGGTTGATTAGTCCGTGACTCACTGTTCTTGACGTTTTTCACCATTGTGTTTCTTTTCTTCTTGTCCTCATATTAACCTTAAACTTATTACTACCAGCAAGCATAAATTATATGTCTGACTCAAAATTGAGACGGCAGCGATTGCGGTTTCAAAGTGTTAAACAAACCTTATATATTTTTAACTTTGATTCAATGATTCACATATTTCTATAGGCATGAACCTATTGTTTATTTGGAAAAGGAATATAAAGGATATTTGAACAGCTTTATCATGCATGTACTTAATATAGCGGCTGCGTGGCCCAATGACAGCACCATCCCTCACAAAACCAGGTGCATTCTAAATTCCATCTATAATCTTTATCTTTAGGAGGGAAAGTTGTGCATCATATGTTTTTGTCCCAATATCTTACTAAGATGTTTTTATTTAACTTAGGACACCAATGAGTAACAGGGTTTCTACGCGTTCTTTCTCATAAACTTAATTCTTCCTATAGTATCTTTTTCCATTAATTCCAACCATTCTCTTACCATTAATATAATCCCCTGTAAATGACATTTGCCAACTTAAGTCATATTTAGGACGTCCCCTAGGAGGGTGCTAAATTTTTCCTTTTCCCATTTTATAACCCATATAATCATTTACCCAGATGGTGGGAAGAGGATGAGGATTTCTATTGTTTATTAATTTATTTGGTAAAAGCAACTGCTCATGGCTATTCATAAGGTATTTTTAAAACATCCGTTGGTATAATAAATTGACTCAAAAGGGACAATTTAGAATTGTTCAATCTTCCCGGATCTTTTGTGGGATAATCTAATTTTACAACAACTGTTTGTGTGTCATTTTTTGTATCTTTTGGAAACTCAGGAAACTGCCACGCTGACCAAAACATCAAAAGAGAAAGCAAAGGCAGCACCACTATGCCAAGGAAGAGATTTTTACAGTGAAAGCAAGTGCTGGTAGCTGGGGCCCTGCCAGCAGCTCTCCCTCCGGGGCCTTGCCAACTCGGAAAGGGCAGCCCAAGCTATTCTTTTCAAGACCCCGCCATGGTGTGGACCGTGCCAAAAATGGAAGATAAAATTGGAGTCACTGGTCCATAAAAGTTCTGAAATCCAGCCAGGCACATATTGGGGTTCCCCAATCAGGTTTTAAGGTGAGGGAATAACTTTTCTTGGCTCTTGATTCTGTCCTCTGAGTCACCCTTTCTTTTCTTGTGAAAGATGAATCAAAAAGGGGAGTCTTCTCTTGAAAGTCATTCTATCCATACCTGGTTTGGATATTTTCAGGTTTCATGCTGCCTTTGAAACCAGGCCAGGGGATACCAAAGGGAAAAATATCCAAGAACCTCACCGGTAGATTGTTCTTACTTGGGTTCCAGTTTCTTTCCTCAATCTGCCTGTTACCATTTACTTTTCACAGTTTTCAGATAGCTGTTCCATTTGTTCCAAGGATTTGAGCTGCATTCAATGTGAGAGAGAGGGAAGAGCAGGCCTACTCCACCTTCACCAGAACTGGAAGCTTCTGTTATTTATTTAAAAATTTTTAAAGTAGACAGAAGGATAATAAATTTACATGGTAGAAAAGGGTGAAAAATCTCCCTTATGCACTGTCTTCCACCCCTCAGTTCCCTTCTCTGGAAGCTAGCAATATTATTAATTTTTAATATACTTGTTCAAAAAATTTACACATATGCAAACAAATACATAGTTTATGCCCTCTCCTTTTCACAAAAGATAACACACTGTATGCTGTTACACATTTTGTTTTTTTCACTTATATTAGAGATCGGTCTATCAATACAGAAGCATTTCCTTGATGTCCTATATGGCCGCTTAGTATTCCACTGAGTTGAAGCACCAAGACTTATTTAACCATTTACTGTACTTAAAAACAAAGCCACAGTGAATAATAGTCTTATCCATACATTCTTTCAAACATGCAAGAATTTATTTGTATTATGTGAGTTCGTATTGGTTACAGATATTGTCAAAATTTTCTAAGAGTCCATATCATGTACGTTTCCCCGACCCCACCCCTGGCAATCTGTGAGAGCCCCTGTTTCTCTTCATTTCTCTCAACACGGCATGCCATTAAAGTTTTAATCTAAAAATATTATAGTGTCATCGCATTGCTAATCTTCTTTTCAATTGAGATTAAAATGCTCATAAAGTGGAAAATATTGAATTTACAACTTAATGAAATTTTATAAAGTGAATACTCCTTTGGGACCGTCATCCAGATCAAGTTAGAGAATACTACCAACCCACCAGGTGTCCCTCCTGGTGACCAAGCCTCCCCAAGGTAGCCACTCTTCTTTGTCAGAATGGTAAGCTTTGACGCTCCCAAGTGAATATAAATAGAATCCTGTACTATCAGACATCTGACTACCCCCCCATGTTACACCTGAGCAATTTATCCTAATTAAAAAATTATTCTGCTTTTGATGAATGCCTGTCTAGTTTTTGGCTATTATGAAAAAAATTGCCATGAACATTTGTGCCCATGTCTTTTGGTATCCATAGCTAAACATTGTTTTTGTGCTCCCGAGGGTGAAATTGCTGGATTACGGTTGTGCACATACGTTCAGTGTCAGAAGATACAGCCAGTTTTCTGGAATCGTTGTGTCAACTTCACTCCCCCTCACCATGTGTGGAGGTGCCACTCCCTCCACGTCCTCACCAACTCTAGGCATTTTATGTCTTTTAAATTTTAGCCATTTTGGTGGATTTTTAGTGGAATCACACTAAGGTTTTAAATATTTCGAATGTGTTGCCTGCCGTTTTCTCATTGATTGTATAGAGATGTACCTGCACAATGGAACCAGACACGTGAATTGCTAATATCGTCTCCCACTCTGAGGCTGGGCTTTCACTCTCTCAGTGGTGTCTTTTCATGTACAGAAACTCTTAATTTTAAGATAATCCAATTTACCATTTCTTTCTTTATAGTTGGTACTTTTTGTGTCCTATTTGAGGAAACTTCGTCTACCTCAAGTTCATCATAATAATTTCATAAGTTTTCTTTTAAATGTTTTACAGTTCACAATTTGATTTGTAATCTATATAAATTTTACAATTTATTGACAGTGTGAGGACCTTAAAACACTAACTACATTTAACCTTTTTCTGTCACTTGTGGTATTGTCATTTATTTCCACATCTATTTTAAAGCCCTCCTTATGACTGCTGTTTATTTATTTTTTATTTATTTATTTATTATTTTTTTATGACTGCTGTTTAAATAGCCAATGTTTGTTTAGAATTTTTCATATATTAACCTTCTGGTTCTCTTCATTTTTTCCTGCATTACCATATTTCCCTCTATGACCATTTCCCTTCCGACTCAAAAATTCCCTTTAGTATTTCTCTTAGTGTAGGTCTGTGAAAATAATTTTTTCAATTTTTGTTTGTGTGAAAAGTTTTAACCACCTTAATTCTTTATGTTCATGTGTATTCTTTACTGAGTGTATAATTATAAACTGGCAGTTATTTTCTCAGCATATCAAAGATGTCATTCCATTATTTTCTAACTTTCGTGACTTTTGTTGAAACGTCTTACTGATGTTCCTTTGAAAATTGGCCCCCTTGCCCCTCTGCCACCACATTGCCACTGCTCTTCAGCAGTTTGAGTAAGACAAGCATAGGTGTTTTTAAGTCAGGATTGGGGTTCATAGAGCTTTTTTGATCTGTGGCTTGATATTAATTTTGGAAAACTATTGGCCAGCCCCTCTTCTAATATTGCTTTTGTCCCCTCCTCTTTTCACTCCTTGTGAACTCTGATGCCTTTATGTTGCACATTTTTACTGTTTTTCATGCAGTGCTTTCACACTTTTCTCTATTTTTTCAGGCTTCTATCTGAAGAATTCATATGGACCTATTTTTCTGTTCACAGATTCTCTTTTCTTCTGTTTACTCAAGGGTTAACCCCATTTTTGGATCCTTATTTCAAATCAGATGTTTTACATTCTAGGGTTTCCATCTATGGTTGCCATGAGAACACACCACTTACCTGCCACACAGGGAGCATAATTCACCACTGGTTTCAGTGACTGCACCCTGACATCTGTCACTGTGTTTGTGCCAAGGCCGTGATTCTCAAGGCTGCTCCCAGCCAGCAGCTGAGCTCAGCAGAAATACCGAGGCTGGCCTGGTCTGAGAGACGGGAACTCACCCAACAGAGCAGTTGGTTTAAGAACCCCCCAGCAGGCTTGCCAAAGATGCCTTGGAACTGCACTGCAGTCCAGGGCCTTCCACAGAGTCTTCCTTCCTTCCCTCTCACCTTCTCCTGAGGCCAGAGGAGTTTACAAATGTTTCCTAGGCAATTTATTCTATCTACATGTGTTAATGAACACAGTATCCTAAAAAGAAACATGATTTTCCAATTTTCAGTAGTCATGTGTGTGTGTGTGTGTGTGTGTGTATGTGTATGCATGTGCATTTGTATGTGTGTGTGGTTTATATGCACATGTGTTTGTGTGTGCGTGTAGCTAGTTCACTCTGCTGGGAGGGCCAAGAAGCAGTGGCAAGCTAGAAGCAACAAGCACGTGTGTAATAACATGCATACATTGTTTTCCAAATACCACTCCCCGTAAAGAAAGCAAGGGTCCTTGGGAAATGCTTGATTCCAGGTCTGGGACAGAGAAAAGACAAGATGAACTTGGTACATCTTATATACCAAGAAGGTAATTAAGTGCTCAAGTAACATTGGGCCTTGTGGAAAGGACACAAGAGTCTTCCTGAAGTCTCTCCCTGGCCACTAGGTGATAATTGGCCAGAGGAGTTGTTATAGACTAAAGGTTCATGTCCCCCCCAACCCCTAAATTCATGTTTTGATGCCCTATCACCCAGTGCAAGGGTATTTGGAGGTGGGCCTTAAGGATGTGATTAGGGTTACATGACATCATGAGGGTGGGGCCCCCAGGATGGGATTAGTGCCCCTATGAGAAGAGACACCAGAGAACTAGCTCACTCTCTCTCCCAATCTCTCTTCCCCCTCACACAACAAAGAGGTTGTGTGAGCACACAGCGAGATGGTGGCCACCTATCAGCCAAGAGAAGAGGCCTCAGATTGAGACCTACCTTGCTGGCACCTTGATCTTGGTCTTTCAGCTTCTGGAACTGTGAGAAATAAATTTCTATTGTTTAAACCATCCAGTGTAAAGAAACCAGCCAGTATAAAAAAATAGTTAAGAAGGACATTATGGTATTTTCTCACATCAGCCTGAGCAGACTAAGAAAGTAGACAATGAAGCATCAAAATAACCACAGGAATAAAATGAAATAGGAGCTTATGAGAGGGCATACTGACATAAACAAATTAATGGATACGTGATAAGTGAGAGAAAAGGAACAACTGTTCCTTACGGAGGATGCCAGCTAACAAGTGTGGAAGGAATGACGGCATTAGAGCCATTTGCAAGCATCGTAGTGACGCATATCCAGGGAGAATGATCAATGGGTAAGTTTGAGGAGGGACACGATATCTACTCGGTCTTGAAATATTTTCCCACAAGATGGCTGATTAGTTGCTAAGGAAAAAAAGGAAATTTATAGTGGAGAAACCTGGGAGATACCTTAGCCAAACTGTCAAAGTTAATGTCACCAGCAATTAAAAACTGACACCATGACCTAGTGCATGTGGTGTGCACATGAGTGCCTCCCTGCAGGGTGCACTGGGGACAGAGCACCAGTTTTGTGGTGTTCCTCCCCAAACTGCTCCACATGGAACTAATCATGTGGAATGGTCAGACTAAATCAAACAAAATAATTGGCCTGTATTCTTCAAACTCTCAAGGTCATAAAAGACAAAAACTGAGGGACGTCTCCAGATTAAAGGATACAGCAGCTAAATGCAATGAGTGGTCCCAGATTAGATCCTGAACCTGGAAAAAATAGTTATAAAGGACATTATTAGAACAATTGACCAAATTTGAGTACGGACTGTATTTTAGGCAGCAGTGTTGTGTAATGTTGAATTTCCAGGTTTTCATTATTGTACTGTGGTTATGCAGGAGATGTTCTTGTTCTCAAGTATTTAGGGGGTAATAGGGTATAATATCTGAAATGTACTTTCAATTTTTCAGAAAAAAACTGTGCATATTACATGTAGATGGAGGGAGAGAGGGTGGGGGGGGAGAGAGAGAGCAAATGGGGCAAAATGCAGGAGCTTTTTGTACTATTCTTATACTTTTCCACAAGTTTGAAATTGTATCCAAATAAAACGTTACCAAAAGGGATTACCTCAATAGCACAAAACAGAAAAAAAAAAATTGTAACAATTCCTGCTTGTCCAATATATGTATATGTCTATATATTCCAAGACATATACCAGCTTGTGGTATCAGAAACACACACGCACGCACACACACGTCTGAAAGTTCGTAGTTCAAAGGCTGTGTTGAATGATCAGATATCCCAATACTGTCACCAGAGTGCCCCCCCTCAACTTGTCCCATCGTCCACCAGGGGAGGATTTCCTCCTTTCCCATGAGCCAGGTCATTACGATGGACACCCATCCAGCCTGCACATTGAGTCTTCAGGTGTAACTGCCACTTCTGCTAGAGCCATCCCTGGAATCCTGGGGCAGGAACTTTCCAGCCCAGGGAGCAGCAGTTGGCCCAACATCAGCAGCTCCTGCGGACTGTTGGAGAACCAGTGAGCAGACTCTGCAGCCTCCCACCTCCACCACAGTCTTTTGCATCTCCCAGGAGGGGAAACCCTGGGAGTGTCGTGTTACCATGAGCAAGGAGAGAATGCCCTTGTTCCACAGGCTGCGTGATTACAAGCCCCTGCACAACACCTCGGGGAGGTACGTGAGGCCACATCCTCAGTTGTGTCCCACTTATTCACCATCACAGCCCAGCGATGCTTTTAAAAAATATGTAGTAAGGAGCCTCTGCACTTGTAGCTGGGTTTCAGGGCTTCTGCTTTAAAATGAATATTTATTTTTATTAAATAGATTTCTACTATCTTTTAAAAATTGTAACAGGAAATGGTGCTTTGAAATACAGGTAGCACTGTGTTTAAAATACTGCATGAAGTTAAGGAATTAGGAAATTAACTGGGTTTATAATTCCTAAAAATTCTTCAGTTTACTTTCCTGATTTATCAATTCTGAGGTTTTGACTGATGTGTAGGTGTATGTGATATATGTACATTACATAATGTACACACACACACACACACACACACACACACACACACACACACACACACACACACACACACCAGTCTTCACATGTTGTGTAACAAAACTCTAGGTCACAAAACTTCGAGGAGCTGGTGCCTGAACTGGTTCCCAGGCCTATGTGACCCTGATGCCTGTGCTATCTTCAGTGCAATGTTTCGTCTCTGAATTTGTTTTGGTCTGTGTTTTTCTCGTCTAACCTCTTCTAATTGTGACTTGTTATTGGCAGTTATTTACTTTTAATTACCACAAGAATGTGTTCAAAGCCTAGCAGCCCAATTTACGTCTCTGATTAATAACATACAAGAAAGTCCACACTAGAAAATATTTTTTCCCTTAAAAGCCCTTCATGTCATGTGTCACATGTGAGTCTGAGACAGCCCTAGTTTCGACAAGTTCCACTATAATTACACGTAATATAAAAGCAAAGTCTCTGTAGATCAGATTCAAAAAACATATTTTCCAAGTACATAAAGTTCAGTTATATGAAAATCTGTGATGCTTCCTCCTATAGTAGGGATAGAAAATGCTGTACGTTCTTGTTTTAGCACTAAAAATATTCAAAATTATGGAATTGATTTCTATATGGCATGTCTTTTCTGAGGTGCTTAAGAAACTTGGCATATTTCGTGGTAGACATTGATTGTAACAGAGGAGACTCACTATTGTATGAGTATTGCTACCTTTGCAAAGGTCACATAGTCGTAGGGAGGCTGACAGCAGGGTCGTTGCTGCGTTTCACCTGTGTTTGATCAAGAATTCTCACCACTGCACTGCAGTCATGTGCTGGCCTCATCTGGCATTTTAGTTCAAGATAGTTATTGTTTACTGACAGTATTTTAGACTTAACCATAGGTTGCTAGTTATGTCACTACTATTCTCTGTCTTGTGTTCCTCTTTTCTGAATCCAGTTTTTATTTTACATTAGAGAGCATCCTGGAGGAATTCTTTCCGAAAAGTCCATGTGTAGTAAACTTCCTATCTCTTTGCATGTCCGAAAGTGACTTTAGTTTGCTTTTACACCTGAATTCTCATTTGCCGGCCTCCGAACTTGCTGGGGAGTGATGGAACTAACCATTCCAGTGCCTAGGTGGTCCTTCTGGGAATGGGGGCTTAATGTGGTCACATTAATAAGTGGCATGCATTGTACAGAATGCTTATCAGTAAACTACTGCAAGATGAGCATAACGTAGAGTTTCAATGCCCACATTAATATTTAAAGTAATCTCTAATTAAGAATAAAAAGCTTTGAATAGTGACCTATCTTAATTAAATAATAATTTTTTTAAAAAAACTGTTTTTGCCCTTAAAAGACTTAACAATTTCTCCAACTGTGTGATTCAAATCTAGGAAGTGATCTGTTCCCATCCAGTGTGTCTTAAATCTAGCCAGCCACCTTATTTTCTAAGAGCTTTGCGAAGATCCAGGTCTACACATTTTGGTAGTATCTCTAGGTTTTTCCTCTTTTCTGTTTGTAGTAAATTATTTCTATGATTCAAATACTTATGTTAAGATTTACTGTAGGGTATCTTTTCTATATTCTCATTTAGGTTGTTTTATTTTTTTCCATGTTTGTGTTTTATATCTGTCTCTCACTTTCTATATTCTAGCATCAGGGATGAAAAGGATATCCAGGGCTTGACCTTGGGAATAACCAAAGAGGTGGAGTCTTTAAGAAATTTCAGCTTGGTTACTGGAGCCAGAGTGAGTGTCAGTCACAGACCAGGAAAGCTCGCAGAATGCAGCAAAGAAGAGCCAAAAACCATGATGATGAAGCTGCCGAATTATGTCCATTTATCTAGGTCTCAACCTAAAAAAAGCCTTTTCATAAGAAATCGGCCCTGCTTTGGGGGACAGCTATCATGGTGATAAGTATGAAAATGAGACTGTTCATATGAGTCTTTAATATTATCCCAAATTTAAGGAAAAATAATGTGTTTTAACAAGCAATTTTTCTATTTACTATTCAAAAAATGTTATAGTCCAGAGTACCTCCTAATGTTTTTCTGGATGGAATTTAAATGTTGTATATATAAGATGGAAATGAAAACCTACTTACATGGTTTTTTAGAAAACACCAGGGGAGATGCAGCAGTTTGATAAACTGGATATGTCAGCCATGCTTAAGCTGGAGTCATCTCTGGACAGACAATGGCCATCCCGACAGGTGCTCCCAGAAGGGAATCGGGTCACAGTTGACTGGTAAGGCCGAGTCACTCTAACAGTTCATAAGTGGTTGCAAGGCACTTACCTTAAGGTTACATGTTCAGTCTGTTCCCATGACCTAAAGTTTAGGGTTTCTAAAAGAACAGACTTCTCCTATGAAATGAGAAGTTATGAAAATTTTGAAAGTGATTATTTGCTTTTAACATGTATGCTTTCAACATATGTTAAATTTCATTGATCCTAGCATCTTCACAAAATGGTATCAGTAAAACTGAGTAATACTGAACACCAATACACCTATGAGTAAAGTTTCTGTCATTCTTTCCTCATTTGAAAATTTCCTTGATTCAGAAGCACCCAAAATCCTCTCGTAAGGAATTCTATGTATATACACTTACAATTTTAAATGAAAATAGAATGAGGTAAACTAAAATTTGAGCCTATTTTCTGTAAACCTTTAACTTCTGAAGATCTTACTGATGTCGGTTGCCACATGACATGTTTTCTATTATAGCGTATAGCTTATGTTGTATATTGTAGTATGTGTATTTTTTAAACAGTGCCTCTCCCTATTTTGTTTTCTGCTTAGTGAAGAATTTCCTTCCCTTCTTACCATCAAAAGTAGGGCAAATTAAACTCCAACAGTGCAAATGGTAACATGACAGTCATACAGATAGTCAATAAATGTGGCTAATGAATACAACAGTGTACATGAGATGATATAATGTTGCGGAAAAAAAGGGAAAAACAAATTAAAATTCAAACCACAGTAAAAATATGAGTATAGCAGTGGTCTCCTATGTAAATATGTTCCAAAAGTCATGTAGTGAGACAAGAAGAAATACAAGCCTGTGAAGACCAGCTCTCGTGCCTTGTTCACTTAATATAGTCATTGACACTTGGATCAATGTCAGTGTTAGAAGTTAAATTACTTAAAACCAAAAGCTTTATATGTTATAACCAATCTGCTTATAAGACCAGTATACTTTATTTAACATAAAAAGGAAAAACCATTTCCCAGTATGTGAATGGTACAGTGTTAGAGACCTATCACATAATAACGGTGTAGTGTGTCAGAATAAGCATGCTATTTCATCTTATGCTAATGGCATCTCAGTTCACACATTTGCCCAAAAGCAGGTATTCAAATCAAATGGAAAATACTACGTACTGATTTATTTGCTCCATTATTTTGGTTCCCTATGAAACAAACCCCAATCTATTTTTTTTCAGATCTCCCTTATCTAGAGTGTTGTTTTAAATATGAAATTCAGTTTGAGGATTCTGACCACGTTAGCCCCACGTTCCAGTTGCGTGGGATCCAGTTTTAGATCACTGCAGCACTTAACACCGAATGACATCTTCCCTTCTTTCTGCTTCTTTTAGTGAGATGAAAGCCAAAAAGAAGTACCAATCTGACGCGGGGTTAGAAATTGAACACCTGAATAAGGGTGAGGAGCTCAGACCTAAAAGGGTGTGGGGTAATTGTTGTCTCAGTCAGGATCTATTGCACTGTACTTTCATGGGCCATTTGGCCAGTGAGAGCCAGCTTACCATGCAGGTGCAAGAACTGCTGTCATAAGCCAGCCCAAGGTTAGTGTGTGTGTGTGTGCCTGTGTGTGTGCATGAGTGTGTGTGTGTGTGTGTGTGTGTGTGTGTGTACTCTTAATAAAATGTTCAAAGAGCCATTTTCTTTCCCTTTCTTTCTTTGTACTGACACATAATTGTACAATTTGATGATACATACATGTTGTATAATTATTAAGTCAGGGTATTTCACATATCTATCACCTCATCATGCATTTATCATTTCTTTGAGGTGAGAACATTGAAAAGCTCTTCTAGCTATTTTTAAAATAGACGATACCTTGCTGTTAACCATAGTTAACCCTACTTTGCAATAGAACACCAGAATTTATTCCTCCTAATTGCAATTTTGTACCCATTGTTTGCTTTTATTTTAAACAATTCTGAGATCTTTCTATGATGGTTGCTTTAAATGGAACTACCTTTTTTCAGTTAAAAATATTTTTGTAATTTATAATTTTTAAAATTTCATAACAGTTATCACTTCCCAGTTTTGGATGCTCCCATGTGTCACAGCAGGAGACAGAGCCATTCTGGCGATATGAAAGTTTTCTCAGGTTCAAACTGGAGGCCATTTCTTAAGCACAAATTAGTTAGTGGGCCTTCCTCTGCATGTCTGTGCTCCCTGTCCTTCCATTCCACAGTTCCATGGCACACACTGGACTAGATCAGAGTGGGGTGTCCTGCACTGGCTGGTGAATATTCTGGAGGGTAGAGAGTGAACTAGTGAAGAACTTAGGCTAGAAAAACTCTGGAAAGCAGTGGCTGTCCAATTAATATCTGTGGACTGACTTCTTCAGGGACAATAGAAGAAACAGTTAAAGAGAACTCTAGCTACCCTTACAAGGGGGAAAACCGAGATAGATTCTAATTCAATAGAGGTAGGTGTAAAGAGCTGTTGAATGTAGGACAAAAGTTATGTGAGCACTGAGGAAGCTGTGGCCCTCCCTGGGGCAAATGCCCCAGCAAGAAGACCAAGGCTAGAGCCTTTCTTGCTGTAAAACACCATTGAATGTAAAACACCAAACATTGGCTGGTGAGTGTACTGATAGGCTTGATAGTCCTTAAAATTCCTTGAAAGGAATATCGAGCCTATCAGTATATCAAGTCTTTCTTAATAGAGAAAGACCATTATCATAATGCTTTATGAAGTTAACATTTTAACCCAGTTTTGTTTTTTCTCATTATTTTCTGTTTGAGTACTGCAGAGCAATAAAGCACTTCTGCAGTGTCATGTGACATTTCTGAGCGCACTGTCTTATTTGATCATTAAACAAACATGTTAGTGATTTATATCTGAAAATCTCAAACTCCTCATAATGTCCATTGCTGAAGGTGTGCTTGGTAGAAAAAATAAAAGTTGGTGCGTATTCTTCCCTAATATTTAAATAAAATTATAGTCATACTCTAAGATTTCAATTTGAATACCATATATTTAATGTTGGTACAATCGCTAGATAACAAAGTATGACATTTCTTTAAAATTCCTCTGAGGAAAAACACCTGTAGTTGGATACCTTGTTGTGTCTAAATAAATAATATCTTGATACCACGATAAAAGTTTTAAATATAACTAAATATATTTATTTGTTTTATGACTGCTTATGTTCTTATTACAGAAAACTTAGGTAAAAAAGTGCCATACTAGGTAGCTGCAAGGAGTAAATTGAAATGGATACCTCAACTAGGGAGAAACTAGTATAGAAAAAGCAGCCATTGTTGAAATGACCATATTTCTGAAATCCCCTTGGGCCTTCCAAAAATGTTTCAAGTTTTAGTTAAATGTAATACTATTGGGGAAAAAAAAGAATGATTTGACAGACAGGAGTTAATTCATGAAAACTGATGTAACTTGTTTATGTACTTTCATTATAAGTTTAAAGTGAATTTGCTAAAAATTATTGTTTTATTTGACATGCAGAATGCTAAGATATGTTAAAAGGTATCTAATAAATATAAATGTGTAAATAAATATAAGCATGTTTTGGTTTAAATATGAGTATGTGATAAATGAAATTATCTCTGAAGAACGTGGTCTGAGAGCAATGTTAAGTAGATTAGGACTGAAAAAGCCATGAACACTAGTTTCAATTTTTCAGCTTAAAAACGTCTGTCGTTGCCTTCTAGGTATGTGGCAGCAGGACTCAAGCCCGTCTTCCTGGGCACTTTTTAATACAACATGTAATGCAGTGGCTCAAGAAGAAGTAAGTACTAAGCTTTTAGAGGGTGTTCCACAGCTGTGTTGTTCAAGGGCCAACTGCATTTTATATTCTGATCTATGATGTACAAGTTTATGCAGAAAAGTGAATCAAACACCTATAAAACCTCCACTCGGGTGACAATGAAATATGGCTAACACCCCAGAGAGTGCCCTTTTAGGTCACAACCCCTCCCTCTCTGCTAGTGGAAGCTGCTACCCTGATACTCATGGTAGTGACTTCCTCGTTCTTTGTTACGTTTCTACAACCTGTATGTGCATCCCTAAACAATGTGATTTAATTTTAGAATGTAAGTAAATGGAATCATACAGCTCATGTCCTTTTGCGTCATCAACATTAGGTTTGTGAGTTCACCCATGTCATGTGCAGCAATAATCTGTTCAATTGTATTGTCATGTAATATTCCATTCTGTGAACATATTGTAATTATTTTATCCATTCTATTGTTGATGAGCTTTTGGATGTGCCTCAGGCTCCAGCCAGGAAAACAGAAACTATAGCAGTTGTGTTAATGGAGACATTTTAAAACAAAGAGTTAGTTAAAGAGGCATTGGAAGACTAAAAAGGCAAAAAAGCAGATGGTGAGGTCACGCAGATGCAGCCATGGCAAGGAGCAGCCCTGGGCTGGGGAAACTAAAGGAAGGGGCTGGGGTCTCAGAACCTAGACGCTTGGAAAAGGGTCAGCCCAGATGTCTGGGGTGCCACCATGAGGCTGGTTAGCACAGTGCAGAGAGAAAATGCAGACTGGAGCCAACGGCTGCTGCCAGGGTGAGCACCGCTGCTGGGAGAGAAAGCTCTGCAGGCAATTCTAAAGTTACTACCCTCTAAGGTGGAAGAAACACCCAGGCATCTCAGACGTCACAGACACTGGCTCTAAGTTAACAGTAATTCCTGGGCCCTAAAGCACTGTGGTTGTCCACCAGCCGGCTGTATAACACCAGGTAGTAAACAGCATTTTGGCCTTCACTGTTTCTCAGTTGACCCAATAGATCTACCCTGAATACATAATTAGAATAAACATTCTAAAAACCTGGTATGAATCATGCATCATCTCCATGGCCAGGGAGTGAGCGAGGACTATAACTGCAGAGAGAGACAAATGGAAGCCCTGAGACATCCCCTCTAGGGTGGTCTGGGAGGCAGAATTCTAAGTGACCCTTAACAGTCCTGTAAAATCCTCTCCTCTTGAGTGTGGGTGGGACCAGTGATGGTAGAAATAGATCTCAGTAAACCAGTAACTGAACTGATTGCAAGTGAACAAAATACTCCAGTAGAAAAAGAAGTAAAAGATTGTCAAATAGATACAAATAAAGTCTAACGTGTGCTGTTTATAAGGGAGACCTGTAAGACATAAGCATATAGGAAACTTTCATATCAATTCAACATTAACTGAAAGAAAACTGATGCAGATAAAATCTAAGGCAAAAAAAATTATTGCTGGAGGTAAGGAAAGTCACTTAATTATGATAGGAAGTTACTATTCCTCAAAGTCATGCTAATTTTAAATATATAAGGACCAAATATTATGGCCTAAAAACAATAAGATGAAAATGGACACAACTACAAGGTAAACTAGACAAGTCCACAATGATAGATATAGATCTGAACACACCTTTCTCAGTAATTGATAGAAAATATTTGACTAGAATGGTTAAGAAAACCAACCTAATGGAAAAATACAGAACAGTACACATAACAAATACTAAATGTATTCTCTTTTTAAAATTACAAAAACATTTTTTAAAAATGAGTTTATGCTGGGTCGCAAACTAAGTTTCAACAGATGTCAGTGGATTGGACTCATGGAGAATATGTTCTCTGACCATGGGAGTGTTAAGTTAGAAATAACTATTTTGTAATATATGTTAAATTCTTATATGTAAATTAATAAATACGTTTTTAAGTAAACCATGAGTCAAAGTAGAAATTTTAATGGAAATTAGAAAGTAATTTGAACTAAACAATTACAAAAATACTACACATGAAAACTTATGGAATGCAACTAAATCAGTATTTAGAAAAAATTTGTAGCCTTATGTACATAAAATAGAAAAGAAGACAGCCTGAAAAGTTAATGAACTAAGCATACATTTTTAAGAAGTTACAGAAAGAATAGCAATTTAAAACCAAAAAAGGTGGAAGGCAAAAAATAACAAACATAAAAGCTAAAATTAAAGATGTAGAAAAAATATAATAAATACAATGAAAGAGCGAAGCCAATTCTTTGGACTTTAAAAAAACTAGCAAAAATTTTTTTAAAGTATAGCATGGTTTATTAAGAAAAAAAAAAGAAAGAAAAAGTACATAAAACCAATATCACAAATGATAAAAGGGGTTGTCATAGCTGGGGCAGATAGTTAAAAATAAATGAAACAGTACATAATGACTTTAGGCTATTTTAAAATATGAGGAAATCTCATGTCAAGAAATAAAAACTTTGGACAAATTATTAGAAAATATCACTTATCAAAATCAACTAGAGGAAAATGTAGAAAACATGAGTTTCTATAATCATTAAAGAAATTGAGTCTGTTGTTCAATATCTTTCCACAAATTCAACTCCAGGCCCAGATAGCTTCTATCAAACATTCAAGAAGAAATAATTATAATCTTACCCAAAATGTTCCAAAAAATAAGGAACACTCCCTTTTATGGTGAATTTTATGTGTCAACTTGACTGGGCCACAAGATACCCAGATATTTGGTCAAATATTATTGTGGGTATGTCTGTGAGAGTGTTTCTAGATGAAATTAACATGTGAATTGATAAACTGAGTAAAGCAGATTGGCCATCTTACTGTGGGTGACCATGAAGGTCAATCAATCAGTTGAAGGCCTGAATAGAAAAAAAGACTGACCCTCCTGTGAATAAGAAGGAACTCTTCCTGTCTGACTGCTTGAGTTGAGACACTGGTTTTTTCCTGCCTTTGGCCTTAAACTGAACTATGAGCTCTTCTTGGTCTTGGGCCTGCTGGCTTTTGGACTGAAACTACACCATCAGCTTTTCAGGGTCTCTGCTTGCTGATTTCAGATCATGGGACTTCTCAACCTTTACCATTGTGTGAACCAATTCCTTGTAATTACATGCATGCACACGCACACACACACATACACACACGCACACTCCGGTTGGTTTTGTTGCTCTGGAAAAGCTGGACTGACAGATTTTGGTACTGAGAAGTGGATTGCTGCTATAAAAAATAACTAAAAATGTGTAACTGGCTTTGTAGGTGGGTAATAGGGGAGAGAGGCTAGAAGAGTTTAAAGGTACGTGCTATTAAAAGTCAAGATTGCTGATGGGACTGTTAGTAGAAATAAGGACATTAAAGGTGATTCTGGTGATTGCTCACAAAGGAAGAGGAAAGCTGGAGAGAAAGGCTCCATTTTCTTAGAGAATACATAAGTACAAACAGAATATTGGTGGAAATATTAATGTTAAGGGCCATTCTGGTGAGGGCTTAGTTGGAAATGAGGAACAGATTATTAGAAACTGAAGGAAAGACAATTCTTGTTAAAAAGTGATGAAGACCTTGGCTGAATTGTGTTCTAGTGTTTTGTGAAAGGTGGAACATGTGAGTAATGAGATTGGATATTTAGCAGCAGAGATTTCTAAGCAGAATATTGAAGGTACCGCTCGGATCCCCCTAACTGCTTATATTAAAATACAAGGAGAGAGAGATGAATTAAGAATAAATAATGAAGCAGAAAGAAACCATAAATTGGAGATTTGGAAAATTCTCAGTGTAACCATATTACAAAATTTAGAAAGCCTATTCTGAGGAGAACCCTAAGGATGTGGCTGAACAACGATTTGATAAAGGGATCATGGGTGTGAGTCCAGGATTTTATCATCCACCTCAGCAGAAGCCAGGAGTGGAGAAGGAATTATACCAACAAGACACTGATAGTTTGACTTAAAGGGAGTAGAGAAAGTAGGATGGAATAAAGTAGAGCTGTCAGACTTCTTGGATGCCACAGGATAGAGCCATGGAGTTCTTTGGCTGTGAACATATACTATTCAAGGAAAGGGAAGAAGGATGCTGCAGGTAATTCCGGTATCATTCAGAGGTGGCTGTCACTCTCATCACAGCCACAGGGGGTAAGGCTGTTTCCTCCTTGATTTCAGAGGGTGGTGCTGCTGCAGAGAGCCACATGGGCAGGGCCCTCTTAGAGAACCATGGGGATGGTGCCCTGCAGAGCGCTGGGAGTGATACTGCCATCTCAATGGTCCTGGAAGGTGGGGCATCAGGCCAAAGAGAATTATTCTTGAGCCTTAAAATGTAATGGAATTTGCTTTGCTGGATTTGCTTGTGACCCATAACCCCTTTCTTCTTTCCTCTCTCTCTCTTTTGGAATGGAGATGTCTATCCTGTGCCTGTACCATCATTGTATTCTGGAGGCATGTAACTTGTCAGGTTTCACAGGTCTGTGGCTGGACAGGAATTTTGCCTCAGGATGAATCATACTTCAAGTTTCACCCATATCTGATTTAGAAGATATTTAGATGAGATGTCGAACCTTAGACTTTAGAGTTGACACTGGAATGAGTGAAGACTTTTGGGGCTGTTGGGGTGGAATAAATTTATTTTGCATGCAAGAAGGACATGGGTTTTGGGGGGTCCTAGGATGGAATACTATGAACTGAAATTGTGTCCCACCCCCAAAAATTTATATGTTGAAGCACTGACCCCAAAGGTAGGGCTTTTAGGAGGTAATTAAGGTTAAATTAGGTCATAAGGGGATGGCTCTAATCTGGTAGATTTGGTGGCTTTGTAAGAAGAGGAAAAGAGAGATATTTCTCTATCTCTTTGCCATGCAAAGACACAATGAGAAGGCTGCTGTCTGCAAGCCAGGATGAGAGCCCTCAGCAGAAGTAAAACATGCTGGCTCCCTGATCTTGACCTTTCAGTCTCCAGAACTGTGAAAAAATAATTATTTGTTGTTTAAGCCACTGTCTGTGGTATTTGTTTATGACAGCCCAAGCTGACTAAGACACTCCCCAAAGTCATTTTATGTGGCTAATGTAACTTGATTCAAAACCTGATAAGGACAGTATTGGAAGGTAATATCTCAGTCTAATCTTAATTATGAACATTAAATAATTCTTAAGAAACATTGTGAAATGAACCAGTAATATATAAAAGGAATAATGCAGCAAAACCAAAAATTTGGTATTATTCCGATAACACAAGTTTGACACTGGAAAATGAATCAGCATAATATATCAATGGATTAAAAAATAAAAATAAAAATTTTAATAACAGTTTAAAAACATCTGTTATAATTCAATCCTTTCGTAATAGAAAAACAAAAACAAAAACCCTTATCCCAAGCAAGAAGTAGAAAAGAACTTTTTTAATCTGATAAAAGATCAATAAAAGCAACAAAAATCTTTAGCAAACAGCATAATGGTAAAATATTAAAATGTTCCCACTTTTATATTTGGGAACAAGACAAAGATGCCTTCTATGACTTTCTATTCAATATGGTATTGGGGGTGTCTTAGTCCTGTCGGGCTGCTACAACAAATTACATTAGACTGGGTGGTTTATACAACAGACATTTATTTCTCACAGTTCTGGAGGCTAAAAGTCCAAGATCAGGGTGCCAGCATGGTCAGGTTCTAGTGAGGGAAAAGGAGGAAATCCAGATATCCAATAAGCATATTAAAAGTTCTAAACCTCATGAGATGCCACTACAGTTACTAAAATGGCCAAAATGGAAAGACTACAACACCAGGCCTTGGTGAGGATGTGTGCAACACGAGCCCATATGAGGGCTATAATTCCATTCCTGGAAATACATCCTGTAAGAATACTTGAATGCATATGCCAGGAAATACATTCAAGAGTATTCATAACAGCTAAAACAGGAAAAAAACCAACTGTTCATCAAACTGTGGCATGAAAAAAGAAATTCAGGTGCATTAATATAATGGAATACTATACAGCAATGAAAATGAATAAGTGATAGCTATGTTCAATAACACAGTCACATGAATGAATAAAGGCAGGCCCAAGAGAGAACACTCTATGAGCAGAATTAAACTATATGAGCAATTTAAGGATGCATGCTTAATATGATAAAATTCTAAACAAATGCAAAGAGGTGATTACTAAAAAGGCGATTTCCCTTGGGGAGGAAGGAGGTTGTGATCAGCAAGGAGCACGTGAGGAGCTTCTGGATGCTGGCAGCATTCTGTGTGTTGACCCAGGTAGTATTTTTGTGGATGTTTGCATTGTAGTAATGAATTAACATCATATTTATGCCCTTTTCCATATATTTGCTACACTTCACACTAAAAAACAAATTTATCAAAAAAATATAAATATAGAGAGAAATGGTGTAAATGGAAAAGCTGGCAAAGCAGGGGGTAGTGAGTGTAAATGGGCTTGGCTGTGGTCAGGGGTGGGGAGGGGAGGGTTTAGTGGTGGCGGTCAGTGGAGGTGCCCGACAATGCGGTGAGAGCTGGCTTTGCAAACAGAAATGGTCTCTTCCCCAGTGAGCTTATGGCCCCACAGGGAAAAAATTCTATCAGCAATTAGTGACAGATATTGCTGGTTTTCAAGTCCCACCCTTCAGAGTTAGGCTTAATTGTTTTGTGGGAGACTTGTGGTTTTCTAAAATATTAGCCACATAGAATATAGTACTAGGAATTAATCCACAAGCTGACTTTTAAATTCTCCACACCAAAGAGACATCAATTAAATATTAGATGAACCATGTGTCATCATTTCATGACAGTGGTCATGTGAATTAGCAATAGAAGGTACTCTCTCCACCTTGGGAACATAAACAGGGTATTTGGAGATTTAAGCCACATGTTTGATGTTGCCTTGAACTTAAAACAAATTTAGGAAGTAACTTACGAAGCAGAGGTTTTTCCTTTGCATATCTTCAATGGTTTCTGTGACTTCTTATTTGGCCTGACTTTATAGAGATTTGGTTCTGTTAGCCCAAGAACATGCTCATACAAACCCACAGAGCCTTTCATCGGTGGTGGCTCTAAGCCATAATCTCTACCCGCTCCCCCAAATCCCTACATCCCCAATTAAAATTATCACCACCACCACAACCACTACTATATCATCTTATGTGTGTAAATATTAAGTGTAAAGAAAACAACAAAACACTATTTTTATTCTCCAATAACATACAAGACACTGTTATCTGCAACCCCAGGAGGGCTACCCTAAAGATCTCTCCTCATCTGCCAACAAACCTTCTCCTACACAGAAATCTTGGAGCTCTGCCTTTAAGAAACTTTATAATTTTGGAAATCAATAAATTATGTGCTATATGTTCTTTAAAATTAAAGTTAAGAAAGTTCATAACATAGGAGACATTGGGCACAGTGCCAGTATTTTTCTGCTGCAAAAGGAGCAGGGGATTGGGTTTGCACCAAAAGTCATGATGCTGATTAGTTTCTTTTACTTTCATTTAGTAGCTAAAACAGGTACATTCGGGGGCAGAATTTATATCTTTAGTTTCTCGTTCATATCTGTATTACCCACTCTGGGTGGAATCCATTGTGCTCACTCTCTTTCGATGTCCTTGTACCTCCACGTGGAGGATGGGAGGTGAAGGACAGGCCATGTGAAGGGAAGAGCTTGGCAGTGGGCAGTGCCCTCTTTGCAGCAGTAAGGCTACTGCCTTGTGTGTTGAAATACTCCTGACAAAAATACCAAAATTATGTTATAGTAGTTACCCACTACTGAGAAATACTGTAATGTTCATGACTTACGTTAAGAGCTGTGGATGCTGTACGTTGATCTCTTGGGTTTTTGTCTTTCCTGATTTGTTTTTGCAGATTGGTCCAGTAGAGAACATATGTGAACAGAATCTAAAGACCAAGTTTTATATCAGCTCCGGGTCCACGTCTCCTTCCTCACATAGTGGTGATGAAGCTGACCTTGTTAAGGTGCCTCAAGGGGCAGCTTTGCTCCCTAACTGGTCACGTGTAACAACACCAAAAATGAATCCAATTGCAAAAATAGAGTGAGATTTCTCTCCCAACTGAATACGTTGCTTAGTTAGGCAAAGTCTATTAGAGATTATTATTAAGTTTAGCTGATAACACAGGAAGGTTTGAAGCTCAAATAAGAAATCTGCTTCTAAAATCAATGAAAAAAGACAAAAACTCTACCTGCATTTGAACAATGAGCTTAATGAAGTAAGGTTTTAAAGAGCAGAGAGTATAGTTATGTGAATTATGAAATGACCAGTACGACCACAGTGCAAACCAGGAAGGGACATGGTCTGGCAGGTCCAATTCTCTCATTATTTGCGTTGCTTTAATTAATATTTAGATATGTACATTCAATCATGTTTCAGTCAAAAAACATTAACACTAAGAAGTGGTGATATAACAGGAACATTTTATATAATTACATACTTGTCAGTATCAAGTCTGGCATTATGTGTAATTAGTAAAGTATACAAATATATTTGCGATTGCACTTATTAAAATTAGAGACAATGGCATCTTCTCTGCATAATACTACATAAAACGGCTCTTCATTGGCCCTTCACATTAATTAAAGGGCGTGATTCTCCACAAAAGAAAATATTTCCTCTGCTCCCTCTTCAGAAATGGGGTTCCCTTTCTTCTCTGCCTCCACCTCTCCCTGATTATCAGGGGTTCTCTGCTTCCTGCTTGGCAGTCCTGGGGTGGGACTGAACGGTCCCCCGGAGGCGTGTAGTTTCATGTGGGAAACTTCAGAGTTGCTTACAGCCAGGCCAGATCTTATTTTCAAATTCTGTCCAGAGCCTCTGAAATTTTGATAATTTTATTTTATCTTATTCTTTTTAAATTTTTTATATTATTAAATAATTATCCTGTAATAGTGGGTATCCTTCCTGCCCACCTTCTTATACTTACCAACAGGTGCATGTACCCTTAAAGTACATACGATTGCTCGGTCAGATTAAAACATTTACACAAATATTATTCCTATTATTTTGCAACTCATTTTTCACCCTGTTTATTCATGTTATTCATGTTATTTATTCATTTTAACTGCCGAGTAATATTCCAGTGTACAAATACATATCGATTAACATAACAATGCTCCTTGTGATGAACATTTGGGTTGATTCCATTCTTTAGTTTTCTGTTATAATGAGCCTGTTGGGACTTGCTTGTTTGTATACATATAGGACAATTTGTTAGTTATTGGCTAGTAGAAATGCATATTTTTAATTTAAAATTTTTCCAACAGACTGGTTTAATATTTTGGGGACAAGCATAAACTTTACAGAGATTGCAAATATATTATAAACTAATTTTTTCCCTGGACTATTTGAAAGTTGTCATCTGGTTTTGTGTCAGCCCCAATACTTGGTGCATATTTTTTATAAGAATATTTTCCTACATATACACAATACAACATCATCATTAACATCAATGCATTACAACCATCTAATCTCCAGACCCTGTTCAGTTTTTACCAATTGTCCCCATGGTGTCCCTTACGGCAAAAGGATCCAGTTCAAAATCATGCATTGCATTTGGTTGTCATATCTTTGATCTTTTTCTATCTGGAACAGTTTTTTAAGTATTTCTTTCATTTTATGACCCTGACTTTTGAAATTCATAGGCCGGTTATTTGTGGCATGTTCCTCAATTTTGTTGTTGTTTATTTCTTCCAGAAGTACACTCAGTATTTCTTGGAGAAGTAGCTGAGCCTGAGACTGGGGCAGTATAAGATGAGGTGATACGTTTTATTCTGCCAGACAGAAAGTGCTCAAAGAATGACGGAGACATGTCAGAAAGACATAGTGAGGAGCCTGAAGAGGCTTGCACTGGCCCATCTGCAACCATTTGGACACCAAAATAAATAATGACAATAATGATTATAAGCCATTGAATAAAATAAGAAACCATGGGTCCATATAGGTAAAAATAAACTGTAAAATTTGGTAAGGAATGGAGTACTCACACATTTTCAGGGTAACTCCCCAAAGTACGTACTAATTACAAAAGAAAAAAGAGTAATTTCACAGTAGAGGGGCCTCGTGGTCAAAGCGAGCCTCTTCAGTCATGGCATACATCACAGTCAGGCTGGCTGGTTGTCTCAGGTGGCTAGAGCGCAGTGCTCATAACACCAAAGTCCAGGCTTAGATCCCTGTGCTAGCCAGCCTCAAAAACCAAACAATAATAAAAATTACAAAAATAAGTAAAAGTCATGTGTCACCTGATAGGAACATCTGTGATGTTCCTGCCAAAGACACATGGCCTGAATCAAATCAAGAGGAAATGAATTGGGGTGTTTAGAAGTCAAGATCTGGGCTCTGGGGGTACTCGTTGCTATTGGGGAGTCCCTATTCCAGGCCCTTTTATTGGAGTTAGAGGAAAAGTTTTTCTATATCAGTCTGTATATCAAAATCTATCTATCATCTACTTACCCATCTATGAAAACTGTGAGTTCACACACACACAAATACCTCTAATTCCAATCCAGCACCACAGAGTTTATTTCAGTTTTCTCCCTTTCTGTATTTCTAACCCTCTTCTGTGACAATGAGATTGATCATCTTTATGTACTTACTGATCTGATCATTCTCCTCTCTGTATCAATCTCCCGTCTCTACAGCTAGTTTCTCCCTCCCCGACGCTCTGCCTTCTCACGCCAGGCCCCCCTCCACGTGTGCACACCCTTCTCACCCTGTCTGAGCAAGAGAGTTTTTAAAAGCCAATTTCCACCCTTAGCAGCATGTAAGAGTTCTCGTTTCCTTAAATAACGCTAACACTTACTGCTGCTGGATATTTGAAAGTTTCCAATTCTGGTTGGCAGAAAATGGTATCCAATTATGGCTTTTGTTTTGTCGTGTAAAGGTTTTTAATTCTAATGTAGTAAAATCCATCAGTCTTTTATTTTACTGTTTGTGCTTTTTGATTGTTTTGAATTAAATTCATTTCTATTCTATCCTTCCATCTTGAAAGTTCCAGAAAAATTTAAATTCTTTTAGGTTCTTAACTGGAAATTGTATTTTTGTTTGCTATGAAATAAAACTCTAGTTTTTCCAGTAAGTTAGTTAGTTGTCCCAGCCCCATTCATTGACCAGTCTATCATTTCTCTAATAGTTTGTAATGTCACCTCTGTCACATATCAGCTTTATTTATTTACTTATTTACTTACTTATTCATATTGTAGTAAAATGTATACAGCATAAAAAATTGCCGTTTTAATAATTTTTAAGTGTACAGCTCAGTGGCATAAATCACATTTACAGTGTTGTGCAACTATCACAACTATTTTCAAAAACTTTCCACCACTCCAAACAGAAACTCTGTATCCATTAAATAATAATTCTAAATTCTCCCCCAACCCCCAGCTCATGGTAATCTCTAATTTCTGGCTTTACAAATTTGCCAATTAGAGATATCTAATGTAATTGGAATCATACAATAATTGTTTTCTTTGTGCCTGGCTTATAATGTCCTCCAGGTTCATCCATGTAGCATGTATCAGAGCTTTAATCCTTTTAAAAATGGTGGTAAAAAATATATATAATAAAATTTGCTATTTTAGCCATTTTTAAGTGTACAGTTCAGTGCCATCATCACCACCACCCAGCTCCAGATTCTTTTCATCACACCAAACTGGAACTCTGTCCCCATTAAACAAAAACTCTCTGCCTATTCCTCCCTCTAACCAGCCTCTGACAACCACCATCCTACTGTCTGTCTCTATGAGTCTGAATAACCTAGGAACCTCCTGTGAGTGGAGTCATGCAATATTTATCCTTTTGTGTCTGGCTAATTTCAATCAGCGTAGTGTCTTCAAAGTTCATCCACATGTAGCATATATCAGAATTTCATTCCTTTTTAATGCTGAAAAATGTTCTGTTGTATGCACGTACCACATTTTGTTTATCAGTTGATGGACGTTTGCTTTCACCTTCTTGCTGTTATGAATGATGCTGCCGTGAACATTGGCGTACCAATATCCGTTCGAGTCCCTGCTGCCCTTCTGAGAATATAGTCAGAAGTGGAATTGCTGGATCACGTGGTAGTTCTATGTTTAACTATTTGAGGGGCTGCCACACTGTTCTGTATAGTGGCTGTACCGTTTTGCTTTCCCACTCACACTGGACGAGGGTTCCAGTGTCTCCTCATGCTTGCCAGTACTTGTTGTTTTCCATTTGTGTTATGTTAGAGAAATCCTAGTAGGTGTGATGTGATATCTCACTGAAGGTTTAATTTGCATTTCTCTAATGATTAGTGATGTGAATGTCTTTTTATGTGCTTATTGGTAGGGGTCTATCTTCTTTGTAGAAATGTCTATTCAGGTCCTTTGCTCATTTTTGAACTAGGATGTTTGTTGTTGTTGAATTGTACGATCTCTTTTTATTGTCTGTATATTAATCCTTTATCAAATATGAATTTTACAAACATTTTCTCTCATTTTGTGGCCTGTTTTTTCACTCTTTTAATAGTGTCCTTCAATGCACAAAAGTTTTTAACTTTGATGAAGTCCAGTTCATCTGTTGTAAACACCAAATCCAATGTGGTGAAGATATTTCTTAATGTCTTCTAAGAATTTTATAGATTAAGCAGTTATGTTTTCATGTTTTATCCATTTTGAGTTAATTTTTGTATGTGGTGTAAGACAAAGGTTCAACTTTTTTATTTTGCATATGGATACCCAGTTTTCCAGTACAATTTCTTGAAGATTGTCCTTTCTTCATTGAGTGGTGTTGGCATCCTTCTTGAAAATCATTTGACCACATATGTGAGGGTTTTACTTCTGGGCTTCCTATCGTATTCCATTGGTCTATATGTCTGTTTTATGGTGGTACCACACTGTTTTGATTACCTTAATTTTGTAACAAGTTTTGAAGTCAGAAAGTGTGAGACCTCCAACTTTGCTCTTCTTTTTCAAGATTGTTGGCTACATGAGGTCCCTTGAGATTTAATATGAATTTTAGAATAAATTTTTCTATCCTGCAAAATAAGTCATTGGGATTTTGATAGGGATTGCATCAAGTCTGTACATTGTTTTGGGTAGTGCTATGGGTTGAATATGTTCCCCAAAAGTTCATGTATAGGAAACTTGATCCATGTTGTAACAGTGTTAGAGTGGGAAATTCAATTACGAAATTTGAAGGGTGGGGCCTTTAAGAGGTGATCGGATCATGAAAACTATGCCCTTGTGGATGGATTAATCCGTTCATGGAGCAATGGATAATGGTTTAATGGGTAACAATGGGTGTAGACTGGTGACTTTATGAGGCAATCACCTGAAAGTGCGCTTGTTATTCTTGCCATGTGTTACCCTGGTCACCACAGGACTCTGTAGAGTTCCCACCAAGAAGTCCCTGACCAGATGGAGCTTGGACTACCCAGCCTCCAAAAAGTATAAGAAATAAATTTTGGTTTTTTTATAAGTTACCCAGTTTCAGGTATTCTGTCATAAGCAACAGAAAATGGACTAAAACAGGTAGTATAAACATTTTAACAATATTAATTCTTGCAATCCATGAACACAAATGTCTTTCCACTTATTGGTGTTTTTTCAATTGCTTGCAGCAGTGTTTTTTAGTTTTCAGTGTGCAAGCCTTTCACCCCCTTAGTTAAATTTATTGCTAACTATTTTATTCTTTTTCATGCCATCATAAAAAGAATTAATTTATTTTTGTGATTGTTCATTGCTACTGTATAGAAATACAACTGATTTTTTGTATGTTGATTTTATGTCTTGAAACTTTGCTGAATTAATTTATTAGTTCAAATAGTTTTTTGTGGAATCTTTAAATACGAGATCTAAAGATCTTACATATCAGATCACATTATTCGTGAACAAAGATAATTTTTCTTCTTATTTTCCAATTTGAATGCTTGTTATTTCTTTTTCTGGCGTAATTTCTCTTGCCAGGACTTCAAATACTATGTTTGCTTGCAGTGGTAAAAGCAGGCATCCTTCACTTCTTCCAAGTCTTAGAGGAAAAGCTTTTAGTGTTTCACCATGAGTACAATGTTAGCTGTGGTATTCTCATATATAGCCTTTTTTTTATGTTGAGCTAGTTTCCTTTTATGTTCTAATATGCTGAGTTTTTATTTTCATTTGTCCCAAGGTATTTTTTAATTTCCCTTGTGATTTCTTCTTTGACTCATTGATTGTTTAAGACTGTGTTTAATTTCCACCTGTGTGAATTTTCCTTTCCTTCTGCTACTGACTTTTAGTTTCATTCCATTGTGATCAGAAAAAATGCTTTGTGTGATTTCAGCTTTTTAAAATTTATTAAAACTGTTTTGAGTACTAGCATAGTGTCTACCCTGGAGAATTACATCTTTATATATTGTGTACCCATTAACAAAGATTTGTAATTTTTTTATACATTCGTCTTTTAAATCCCATAGAAAATAAAAAGTGAAATTACAACCCAAAATTACAATAATACTGAATTTTGTCTTGTCCATATATTTGCATTTTCCAGAGATCATTATATTTTTATTTGGTTTTGAGTTACTGTCTAGCATCCTAACATTTCAGCCTGCAAGACTCCCGTGAGCATTTCTTTTAGGACAGGTCCAGTGGTGATAAATTTCCTCAGCGTTGTTTATCTAGGAATGTCTTAATTTCTCCCTCATCTTTTTTTCTTGATCTGTCCTTTCCATCTTTCATTTTTTTCCTTCCTTCTTTCCCTCTCCTGTGTTCCTGCTATGTTTATTATTATTTTTTATCTCTTTACTCTTCTGTATTAATTTGGCATGGAGAAATGCTAGTAAGCTTCTAAATGGCCAAAGTTTACTCTGTAACGTGTGCCCAAAAGAATCCATGACCCTATCAGTGGTGCCAAAAGATATCCCTGGGTGCACAACAGGTTAGAGGCTCATAACATCCCAGGGCAGAGCCTGGCCTTGCATTACATATGTAAAATCATACTAATTTTATTCAGTTTTGTTAGTTACTTGCTCATTGTCACTAATAACTGTGTGGAACAGTGGTAATCATCCTTATCATTAAATGTTATACTGAATTTGTAAGTTGTATTCATTTTTTAAAAACATTTGTTAATTAATTAATATTATTATTTTTTACATTCTAAGATGTTGTTGCAGAGCAGTTGGGGGGAGGGCGAGAGGGGAACAGGGAAGGAAATAGGGTGAGAGGAGTAGGAAGGAAGGGAGGCTTGGTCAATGCCCATAGCACCCTCCTCATTCCAGCAGGGAAGCCCGAGGTGCTTCCTGTGGCAGCTGGGTGGTCATCAAAGGGCTGGTTGTGGATGTCAGAGGGGCATAGCTGAGGCCCTTGGCCCTCCACCACCCTGGCTTGGGAGCCCCAGGCACTTCCTGCAGTGGCTTGGTGGTTGTTGCTGGGCTGCCTGTGGTTGTTGATGGGGGGCATGGATGACTTCCTGCATCAGCTTGGTGGTTGTTGCTGGGCTGGTGGCAGATGTTGGAAACGTATGACTGATGCCCTTGGCCCCCCACCACCCCAGCTTGGGAGCCTGGGGCACTTCCCGTAGCAGTTTGGTGGTCATCGCTGAGCTGGTTGGAGATGTCAGAGATGTGTGCCTGAGCTCTCCCTCATTTTTGCAGACCAGTTTTGCTGGATATAGATTCTTGGTGGACAGATTTTTCTTTTTTTCTTCCAGCACCTTTAATATATCATCTCACTGTCATCTGGCCTCCCAGGTTTCTGCTGAGAAACCCATTTATAATATTATTAAGGATCCCTTTTGTATGATGAGTTGTTTTTCTTTTGTTGCTCTTAAAATTCTTTCTTTGTCTTTTGATGGTTGGATTATAATGTGTCTCAGTGTGGATGTCTTTGGGTTTATTCTACTCAGTTTGTTGAGCTTCTTGGATTTTTATATTTATATTTTTCTTCAAATTTGGGAATATTTCAGCCATTATTTTTTTCAAATAGGCTCTCTTATCCTTTCTCTTTGTCTTCTTCTTCTGGGATTCCCATAATAAATACATTTGTCCAATTGATGGTGTCTCATAAGTCCCCTAGACTTTGTTCACTTTTTAAAATCTTTTTTCTCTTTGCTCCTCAGCATTGATAATTTCAACTCTCCTGTCTTCCAGTTCACTGATTCTCTCTTCTTTTTTTTTCTTTTTTTCTTTTTTTTTTTTTTTTTTGACCAGTAAGGAGATCACAACCCTCGGCATGGTGTGGTCTGCACCACACTCAGCCAGTGAGCGCACCAGCCATCCCTATATAGGATCCGAACCCACAGCCTCAGCTCCACCAGTGCCGCACTCTCCCAAGTGAGCCACAGGGCCAGCCCCATTGATTCTCTCTTCTGACTGCACAAGACTGCTGTTTGAACTCCCTTAGTGAATTTTTCAATTCAGTTGTTGTATTGTTCAGCTCCAGAATTCTCTGTTTTGTTTCTTTTTTTATAATTTCTGTGTCTTTGTTAATATTCTCACTTTGTTCATATATTGTTTTTCTGATTTCCTTTAGTTCTTTGTTTATGTTTTTCTTTGCTCTTTGAGCATATTTTTGACAGTTGTTTTAAAACATTTGTCTGGCATGTCCAGTGCCTGTGTTTCTCCAGTGACAGTTTCTGCCATTTTATTTTCTTTTCAGTGGCCCATATCTTCCTGTTCCTTTGTATGCCTTGTGATTTTTTGCTGAAAATTGGGCATTTGAAAAAATGGTTATCTTCTCCAGTCTTTGCAGATGGGCTCTGTGTTAGCGAAGTCCTTTACTAATCAGCAGAGCATGGTCTGAGCCTTGGGATCAACCCAAAGAGAAGTTTAAGGACTTCTTAGGTTTTTTCTGAGCATATGTCTCGCCTGGACCTGTGTTTGGCTATTTCAAGTCCCCTTACACATGTTGGCTTTTACACATCTTAATTTCCAAAAGATTCTTACTCCAGCTTCAACTTGGACCTTAGATGGTCTATTGTATGCCTCTGCCTGTCATTTCTTGTCCAGGTGTCTGCAGGTCTGAAGTGCCCCCTGAAACTTTTACAAGTAGTGCCTGCCACTTTCTGCTACTTTTCAAAAAAGCCTGAGATCTAAACTATCCTGCTTCTCCCCACCTCAACTCTAAGATAGGTGAAAAAAAAATAAAAAACAATCCTTCAGACAGCCCCCAGACAGTTTATAATGTTGCAAATAAGGCCTGCTGTGCTACTTCTGGTTTGAGGGTGGGAACTTAGAATTGGGGTGCTACCTCTTCCAAATTAAGACAGTGCCATGAGGGTGAATAAATATGCCACAAAATTTTCTACCATTTCGAATATGACTCTTGATTGGCCATTTGCTTGGTTGCTGTAGACCTTTGACTATTTTTCAGAGTTCCCACAAGGTCACCAGATTTAGCCAATTTTTTTTTTTTTTTTTTCTTTTTCGGGACAGGCACTCAGCCAGTGAGTGCACCGGCCATTCCTACATAGGATCCGAATCCGCGGCGGGAGCGTCGCCGCGCTCCCAGCGCCGCACGCTCCCGAGTGCGCCACAGGCTCGGCCCTTTAGCCAAATTTTGACTGACTTTTGATGTCTCTATGGGAGAAACAAGGATTTGGAGATTCCTAGTCTGCTAAGTGCCATCTCATTTTGATGATGTCACTCCTCTTTATTCCTTTTTATGGCTGAATTATATTTTTATTTTATGTATGTACCACATTTTGTTTGTCCATTCATCTATTGATGAACACTTGGGTTGTTTCTGCCTTTTGGCTATTGTGAATAATGCTGCAATAAATGTTGGTGTACAGGTCTCTACTTTCAATTACTATCTAGGAATAGAATTACTGGGTCTTACAGTAATTCTTTGTTTAGCTTTTTGAGGAAGAGACAAACTGTTTTCCTCAGCAGCTGCACCATTTTGCATTCCCACCAGCAATGTATGAGGTTTCCAATTTCTTCATAACCTTGCCAACACTGGTTACTTTTTAAAATATTATATCCATCTACTAGGTGTTAAATAATATCTTACTGAGGCTTTGATTACATTTCCCTAATGACTAGTAACGTTGAAAATCTTTTCATGTGCTTATTTTCCATTTGCATATCTTTGGAAAATGTTTATTGAAGTCCTTTGCCTCAGGAAGAAAAAATTTGGGCTTGGTTTCCAGATGATTCTGTGTGATATGCAAGTACTACCAAAGGACAGCTGCAGCGCAACAGCCCTGCCTGCTCTGCAACAGCTTTGATAGAAAGTGGTGAAGGGATATCCTGTTAGTGGGCAGAGCTTCGAGCACTGTACCTCCTTGTTCATTTTGCATAAAAGAAGAGGGGGCCAGAGATACGGATCTATATGGCTAGCCAATCGACAGAATGGTCAGGGACTTGGAAGGAACGTGATTGGAAACTTGGTAATGAGAAGGTTTGAGGACTGGAGTATAGACAGACTTTCCTGAATAGGTACAGAATGTGAATATATTTGTCTCTCATTTGAGTGCTTCCCCAAGGGTGATCTCAGCAGGGGAAGATTTTAATAATTAGATGGTTAGGGTGATTTTTGTGGACACCAGTCATCCTCCTTCCTCGGTGGGAAATCTGTGCCCAACGGGCTCATGAACAAAGTGGCCATGGTGGTAGGGAAGGAGGTTGTAAATGGACACGTCAGCATGGATGTCCACTTACCAAAGCCCATCTGGCTATAGTCACTGTTGCGTGTCCTACCTGCCGAGAGCAGAGACCAGCACTGGTTGCATTTTCCGCCCCAAATCTTCTGACGAAACTGCCACCTGTGGACTTACCCACCATTATTACAGCATTCTGCACAACACGACTTTTGACGAAGAAATTAAGTTTGTAGCCAAGAGAGTGCAAAGTGTCCCTCTCTGTGAATTCCAACTTGTGTTCCTAGATTCCAGTTCATCATTGCTTTCCCCCACTTTACATCCATTTTCTTTCCTGATTACCTGCTTGTAAACCTCACAGTCCAGTATTAGATGTAAAGAACACAGACCTACAGATACTGCTTAACCAGTTAACACAACTGAATACATTTTTGTAATGAATTCCTTGACTGTGTCTCTGTCTGTCTGTCTGTCATCTATCTATTCATCCATCCCTTCATCTACCTACCTACCTACCTATTTACCTACTTACCTATTTACACCTTCTAGTGGTCCACTTTATGGATTAAAAATCAGAGATAATTGCTGTTTTTGATCATTTTAAGTTGGACATTTGAGTGTGTGGGTATATTGGTAACTCTTTGTGGGCTTAATCTGCATTGTCCTTATGATTAATAAATTGAGCATCTTCTCATATGCTTATTGGCCATTTGGGTATGTTCAGGTCTTTACCTATTATTCCTTTGAAATGCTTACTTTTTCAGTATTTTATGTTATTTTAAAAATGAACATAAAATTTAATTTTATTTTTTGGTGACAGTGTATCAATTTTAACAGTATTTATGCACATGTGCACACACACACGCACACATTCCCACATCATGGCAGTCACTGATTTCTTCTCTGCCACTAGTTTTGCTTTGTACAGAACATCATATGAATGGGATCATATAGAATGTAGTTTTTAGATGCTTCCTTCACTCAGCATGATGCCTTTGAAATTCATTCAAGTTGTAGCATGTGGGGTTTTGTTGTTGTTCTGTTGTTTTTGTTTTTTGTTTTGACTGATAATGGGAATCTGAATTCATGACCTTGTCAAGTTCTACCATGTATATATAGTCCCTTCTTTTTTATTGCTGAGTAGTGTTATCCATTCCCCTGTTGAAGGAAATTTGGGTTGTTCCCAGTTTTGGGAGATTGTAAGTAGAACTGCTATAAACATTCACACACAGGTTTCTATGCAAACGTAAGTTTTCATTTTCTAGGGTAATTACCTAAATAATGAAAGTAGTGGAATTGCTGGGTCATATAGAAGTGTATGTTTAACTTTTTAAGAAACCGAATAATATTCCATTGTTTGGATGTGCCACAGTTTATTTATCCGTTCACCTCCTGGGGATATCTAGGTTGCTTCCAAGTTCTAGCAATTATGAATAAAGATGCTATAAAGAACCTTGTGCAGGTTTTTGTGTGGACATAAATATTAATTCCTTTGGATGAGTACCGAGGAGTGTGATTGCTGGATTGTATGATAAAAGTATGCTTAGTTTTGTAAGAAACTGCCGACTGTCTTCTGAAGAAGTCGTACCGTTTGGATTCCCACTAACAGTGAATGAGAGCTTCTGTTGTTCTGTGTCCTTGTCAGCGTTTGGTGTGGTCAGCATTCTGGATTTTGGCCATTTTTTTGTGTAGTGGTATCTCGTCGTTGTTTTTACTTGTATGTTCCTGATGACATGTGATGTGGAGCATCTTTTCATATGCTCACTTGCCATCTGCATATCTTTTTTGTTGAGGGTCTATTAAGATTCCCCCTTTTCTGATTGGGTTGTTTGTTTTCTTATTGTTGACTTTTAAGAATTCTTTGTATATTTTGGATAACAGCCCTTTATCAGATATGTCTTTGAAAATATTTTCTGCCAGACTGTGTGGCTTGTCTTTTCATTCTCTTGACAGTGTCTTTCACGAAACAGAAAATGGATTGTGTCTTTGGTGTTATATCTAGAAAGTCATCACCAAACTGAAGGATCTAGATTTTCTCCTATGTTATCTTCTAGGATTTTTATAGTTTTGTATTTTACAATTAGATCTATGGACCAGTTCAAGTTAATTTTTGTGAAGGGAGTAAAATAGTGTCTAGAGTCTTTTTTTTTTTTTTTTTTTTGCATGTGAATATTCAGTTATTCCAGAACTGCTTGTTGAAAAGACTGTCTCTTATCCACTGTAATGCCTCCGCTCCTTGGTCGAGGACAGGTTGACTATCCTCACGTAGATCTATTTCTGGACTCATTCTCTGTCATTGATCTATTTGTCTGTTCTTTCACCACACCTCACTGTCTGGATTACTGAGGCTATGCAGTAAATCTTAAAGTCAAGTAATTTCAGTCTCTAATTTTGTTTTTCTCCCTCAATATTTTATGGGCTATTCTGGGTCTTTTGAATCAGCTTATCAATATCCACAAAATAACTTGCTGTGATTGCACTGAGTCTACAGAGCTAATTGGGAAGAACTGACAACTTGACGATACTGAGTTTTCCTATCCATGAATGTGGAATATATTTCATGGTTCTTCTTTGATCTCTTTCATCAGAGTTTTGTAGTTTTTCTCATATAGACCTTCTAGTATTTTGCTAGATTTATACCTAAGAAATAACTTTTTGGGTGCTAATGTAAATGGTATCGTGTGGACATAAATTTTATTTTCAAATTTCTCTTGTTTGTTGCTGGTATATAGGAAAGTGATTGACTTGTGTATATTAACTTTGTATCCTGAAAACTTTCTATAATTGCTTATTCGTTTCAGGAGTTTTGTTGATATTTTTGATTCTTTCAGATTTTCTACATAGACAATCATGTCATCTGCATTCAAAGACAGTTATATTTCATCCTTCCAAATCTATGTACCTTTTTTCCTTTTGTTGTCTTATTGCATTAGCTAGGACTTATCAGTATAATGCTGAAAAGCAGTGGTGAGATGGGACATCTTTGTCTTATCCCTTATCTCAAGGGGAAAACTTCAAGATTCTCACCATTAAGTAAGTATGACATTAGCTATATGTGTGGTGTGTTTTGGGGGGTTTTTTTGGGGGGGGGGTTTTTTTTTTTAGATTTAAAAACTCAAGTTGAGGAAGTTCCTCTCTATTTCTGGTTTACTGAGAGTTTTTGTCATGAGTAGTGTTGGATTTTCTCAGATGCTTTTTCTGTGTTTATTGACATAATCATGTCGTTTTCTTCTTTAGCCTGTTGAAATAATGGATTTTAACTGATTTTTTTGAATATTGAACCAGTATTGCTTGTCTGGGATAAATTCCACATGGTAGTTGTAGTGGGTTGAATGCCCCCCTAACTCATTGAAGTTTGAATTGTGTCCCCCAAGATTTATGTATTAGAAACTTCATCCCCACTGTGACTGTTGTGAGGGTGGGAAATCCTATTTTGGTAATTGAAAGAAATTGCCTTGAAGAGGTGATTAAATTGTAGGACCATGCCGTGGTGAATGGATTAATAATGGTGGTCAGGAGTGTGGTTCTGAGGGCTTTAAAAGAAGAGCACATGGGCCGAGCCGTGGCGCACTTGGGAGAGTGCGGCGCTGGGAGTGCGGTAACGCTCCCGCTGCGGGTTCGGATCCTATATGGGAATGGCCGGTGCACTCACTGGCTGAGTGAGTGCCGGTCACGAAAAAGACAAAAAAAAAAAAAAAAAAAAAGAAGAGCACATGAAAAGTTAGTCTCTCTCCGCTCTGCCATTTTCTGCCATGTGAGACCCGTGGGTCACTGTTGCCACCACCAAGACCCTCACCAGGTGTGTTCCCTGGAATTTGGATCTTTTAGCCTCTGAAACTGTAAGCAATAAGTTTTGTTTTCTTATAAATCACCCAGTTCCAGGTAATTTTGTTTTAAGTAACAGAAGTGGACTAATACAGTAGTGCTGTATAATTCTATTTCTACATCATTGGATTCAATTTGCTAATATTTTGTTGAGGATTATTGCATCTGTGTTCATGAGAGTTTTTAGTTTGTAGTTCTATTTTCTTGTACTGTCTTTGTCTAGTTTTGGTATTAGGGTAATGCTGGCCTCATGGCATGAGATAGAAAATATCCATTCTGCTTCTATCATCAGAAAGAGATTGTAGATAATTGGTACAATTTCTTCCTGAAATTTTTGGTAGAATGCACCAGTGAACCCGCTTGGATCTGTTGTTTTCTGTTTTGGAATGCTGTTAATTATTAATTTAATTTCTTTAAATAGACCGTCTGAATGGGTCTAGTTATAGATCCATTCAGACGGTCTATTTCTTCTTGTGTGAGAATTTGTGGGCACAGAGTTGTATGTAGTATTCTGTTATTATCCTTTCAGTGCTCACAAGATTTGCAGTGATGTTCCCTTTCTTATTTGCAGTGTTAGTAACTTGTGTCTTCTCTCCTTTTTTTTTTCCCCGTGGGCTTGGCTAGAGGCTTATTGATTTTATTAATCTTTTCAAACAACCAGCAATAGATTTTCTCCATTGATTTGTTGCTTTCAATTTCATTGATAATTGTTCTGATTATTATTTCTCTTCTGCTGCTTAATTTGGACTTAATTTCCTCTCTCTCTCTCTCTCTCTCTCTCTCTCTCCCTCTCCCCCTGTCTCTTTTTAGTTTCCTGAGATGGACACTTAGATGATTGACTTTAGATGTTTCTTCTTTTCTAATATAAGTAATCAATGCTAAATTTCTCTCTAAGTACTGTTTTCATTGCCATCCGGAAATTTTAAGTTGCGTTTCCATTTTCATTGAGTTCAAAATATTTGTTAATTTCTCTTGGGATTTCTTCTTTAACCAATGTGTACTTTAAAACTGTGTTGTTAAATTTCCAAGTATTTGTGATTTTCTAGTTTTCTCTTATTGATTTGTAGTTTAATCACATTGTGGAGTGGGAGCAAACATTGTATAAGTTCTCTTCTTTTAAATTTGTTAAGGTGTGTTTCATGGTCCAAAATGTGGTCTGTCTAGATGAACGTTTTATTTGAGCTTGAGAAGAATGTGCTGTTTTGGGGTAAGGATGTCCGTTATACCCAGCTGATTGATGGTGGTGTTGAAGCCCACTCTGTTTTTTCAGATTTCTGCCTGCTGGGTCTGTCCATTTCTGACAGAGGGGGTATTGAAGGCTACAACTATGACGGTGGGTTTATCTGTTTCTCCTTGCTCTTCTATCAGTTTTTTACCTCACATATTTTGATACTATTTTGTTAGATGCATGCACATTAAGAATTGTTATGTAATCTTGGAGAATTGACCCTTTTATTCTCATATAATGCCCCTGTTTATCTTTCATAACTTTTCTTGCTCTGAAGCCTGCTCCTTCTGAAATTGATGTAGTTACTCCTGCTTTCTTCTGATTAGTGTTCGCGTGCTATATCTTTCTCCATCCCCTTACTTGTAATCTTTATGTATCTTTATGCTTAAAGTGGGTTATTTGTAGACAACATACAGTTGGGTCTTGATTTTTGATTCACAATGATAATCCCTATCTTTTAATTTGTGCCTTTAGATCACTAATGTTCAAAGTGATTATTGATATAGTTGGATTAATATCTACCATATCTGTTACTATTTTCTATTTGATATCCTTGTTCTTTTTCTTACTTTTTTCTTCCACTTTTTTCTGTCTTTCATGTTTTTTAGATTAATTAATTAATTTGGATAGATACATATTGATTGTACATATTTATGAGGTACAGTTTTTCGGTGCATGAATACAGTGTGTAATTAGTATATTCAGCGTCACAAAAATTTATCATTTCTTTGTGATGAGAGCATTTGACTCTTCTAGCTATTGGAGAACATACAATAAATTATTATTAGTTATAGATGCCTAGCACTACTGTACTCTTTCATGGTTTTAATTGAGCAATTTATATAATTCCATTTTCTCTCCTTTCTTAGCATATGTTATTACTTGTTTTTTTGTTTTTGTTTTTTTTTAACTTTAGTGGTTGTCCTAGAGTTTACAAAATGCATTTGTAACTAATCCGTCCACTTTCAAATAACTCTATAAAACTGCACAGGTAATGTGTGTACCATAAAATAACAAAATAATGCTAATACCTCCCACTTATTCTTTGTATCATTGCTGTCATTTACTTTACTTATACATAAGCATATCTGGCATATATAGACTTATACATATATATGCATATAAGCATACATAATTGAATACATTGTTGCTGTTATTATTTTGCACAAACTTATATGTAATATCAATTAAGTATAAGAAAAATAAAAGTTTTTATTTTATTTCATTTATTCTTTCTCTGATGCTCTTTCTTTATGTAGATCTGAGTTTCTGACTTACATAATTTCTGTTGAACTTTTAACATTTTTTGCAAGGCAGATCTACTGGTAGCAAGTTCCCTCAATTTTTCTTTGTCTGAGAAAGTCTTTATTTCTTTTTTACTTTTGGAGGGTAATTTTGCAAGGTACAGAATTCTAGCTGGGGTGCGTGTGTGTGTGTGTGTGTGTCCCTCAACACTTTAAATATTTCACTCCACTGTCTTCTTGTTTTCATGGCTTCTAAGGATTGTAATTCTTACCTTTCCTCCTTATAGGTAAGGTGTTTTAGTGTTTTTTGTTTGTTTGTTTGTTTTCCTACTGGCCTCTTTCAGAACTTTTTTCTTTAGCTTTGATTTTCTGTACTTTGAAAATTATATGCCTACGTGTAGTAATTTTGGCATTTATCCTGGTTGGTTTTCCGTGAGCTTCCTGGATTTGTGGTTCGGTATCTGAAATTAATTTGAATAATATCCTGAGCAGTAATTACTTCAAGTGTTCCTTCTGTTCTTATTTTCTTCTCCTCTGGCATTCCTATTACATGTGTTCACACCTTTTGAAGTTGTCCCATAGGACTTGGATATTCTGTTCTTTTTTTTCAGTCCTTTTTCTCTTTGCTTTTCTGTTTTGGGGATTTCTGTTGAGATATCCTGGGTCTCGGCAATTTTTCCTCAGCTGTGTCCAGTTTCCTAATATGTCCGTCAAAAGCATTCCTCTTTTTTGATACAGTGTTTTTGATTTCTAGCATTTCTTTTAGTTTCCTTCTTAAAATAAAATACATTTATGATGAACATCTTTCTTTTAATATAGCCCTTAGGCTATGATGTATCCCTTTTCATGAATTACTTTTCATGATATTTTAAATTAGCCAAATTGAAGTAAATTGTATAAATTCTACAAGTATTATGTTTGTAGAAACTGCAAGCATATATCTAATTTACTTAAAACATATTTCAGCACTGTTAGAATTTTAGTTTTACTGAGTATTTGTCTATTAACCAGTATAATTATTTTGCCTTACTTGAGGAATTACTTAATTCGTGTAATTTTGGAAAAATATGCAACTTGCATTTATTTGTTATCCCCTTAATTCAGATTATAGATTCTGCACATCTTCCAGTTCATACACCAACAATAAAGAGAAAGGAATATCACAGTAGAATCCTCTTTCCTCCTAAGGTATTTCATTTAGTTATAAGCTTAATGGGTTCCTTAAAAAATGAGAATAAATTGTTTTTGCTCTCTGTTATTGCCCTGACATTTATTAAAAAAAAAATTATTTTCAGAGTTACATTATCAAAGCTCAGGTCAGATCGAAAAATAAACACTACGGAAAATCATACTAAAAATCTTGGTAAGGTCCAAATGCACCAAAGGCAGGAGTGAATTATTTGGTAAAAATTTTTGGAAGACTTTTTTTTTCTTTAATGAGATTTAATTTATTTTATCACCCCTATTAATAATGTCTAGGCCATGGTAAACTAACTAATTTGAGTCTTACCCCTGAAACTAACTCAAGGAATGCATATCTCTTGACTTATACCAGGATAAATTCTAAATTCTTTATTTCAAATGTAAAGCTGAAACCACAGAAGTACTAGAAATGTACTAGAATATCCTATAACCTTGGAGAAGAAAAAGCCACTTTTTCATTTTTGAACTAGGTAAAGTTACCATCTATTCAAAACATAATTTAGGATGACCAAAATATTCAAAGCATTTCTCGTTAGTAATAAGTAACCAGAAGTTATAGCATATAAGAATAAAAGTAAATTCATGAATATAATAAAGACTGTTTTCCAAAATCTAATAGCAAATATTATCCTAAATGATAAAACACTAAAAGTTTTTCCTTAAAATCAGAAATGATGTAGAATTTTACCTCATAGCAGCATTAGTGTTTAGCAGGTTCTTCAACACTCTAGGAAATGCAATAAGAAATAAAAATGAAATGACTGAAGTAACCACTGGAAGATAAAACTGTTTCATGATATAATTGTTTGCCTAGAAAATTTGAGAATCTGGTTTAGAAAACTACTAAAATTAGTAAGATACTTTGGATACAAGGTAAATATACAAAATAGCATAGGTTATCTCTATTATATAATGACCACCTAGAAAAGAAACTAGAAAATATTTATATGCCAATATCAACAAAAACATATATTTAAAAAAAACAGAATAAAATAAACATTATAGACTTTTCATTTTGTCAGAATTAATGTATGATATTAAGGCAGTATTAATTAGAATACCAAAGGGTTCCCTTCCTTCCTATTTCCTTCTGACTTCTGTTTAAGCATGGTAGATTAAAAAACATATATATTTTTGCTTTCTACTGAAACCCTCTCAAGATAGAAAAAGGGGCAAATAAGTCAACATAATTTCCAAAGACGAAAGCCTGAATGAAGGGTTAGCAGAGCTGAGAAATTTAAAAGTTATGTGCTTAGAAAAAGTGGGCCAAAAAGTAGCAAGAAGATAGATTCTCAGAACCCAAGAAAGAATCAGGGATTAGAGACACCAGGTTCCTCAGAAGACGGGGGTGATGTGCTATGCTGAAAGCAGGGGAGTAGATTTTTCAGTGTGAGGAGCAGGTAGACCCTGTACAAGCATACGGAGTGCCCCCCACAGGGACTACAGCTCCATCCATTTTACAGATGAAGATATAGAGACATAAAGAAGCTGAGACAATTTGCCAACCAATAATTGGAGAAGCCAAATTTTGTTATAATTTACATATTACTAATTTATGCTATCAACAATTTGGGGGCAAAGAGACATGATTCAGAAATGGGAAATCTATCATGTATTACCAAATTGTAGATAAATCTGGGGAGATATTTAAAGTTTAAGTCATTGAAGTTTCAATTAGAAACTTCAGGATGGCCTCTTTCTGGAAGACGTAATACAGCCTCCTCCACAGGAGGTTACCGATTTATGATGCACAATGTTTTGTATTGATAGTAGAAAATGAAACACATAATATAGTATAGAGATAAAATTTCAAAATTATTCTTTTTTTTCAAAGAAGGTATAAAACCACATCACTTTTTGTCACCTGACCCATAAATATATTTATATTTGTACACATAGGCAATTCTCATTTAATTCAGTGCTAAAGAATAATTTGAAAAATTTATCAGTCTAGAAAGCATTATTGCAAATGTCCAGGGTATATCAGCACAAATAAAGGCTAGACTTTATTTACTTGGTTCCAAAAAGTATTAATAAGCACTTGGTTACCACATAGTAATAATAATTCTTTGGATAATTTTTAGGATCTTTTGCTCAATATTTTCCAATTAAAGAATAATCAAAGGGCAGGAATCCTAAATTCTCCATATAGAGATGACATTTTGGGCAGGGTGGGTTTGAAGGAATCAGCGGAATCACGTTTTCAAAGTTAATTAACCGTTGATGTGTATTTGGTCTCTTTGTTTTGTAGAGTAAGACCCACCAGTTTTTCCTCACGACTTTCACGGCCCCCACCAAGTGCCAGCAGTGCACGTCTCTGATGGTGGGTTTGATAAGACAGGGCTGTGTTTGTGACGGTAAGACTGCAATAGAAGGGACTTGGGGAGTCAGAGCTGAGCTTCTAGCAGAAATTGTGTTCTCTTTAGACTGCAGAAGCATGACAGTGGACTGATGACTTCACTAAAAATCTTACTGAGCCTGCTGTGCATTCGGAAGATTGGATGATGGTTGTTGGGAATAGTTTGGGGGGACCTCTGCACTGTGCCCCACCCAGAACCTCATCACCTCACAGCATATGTGAACAGTGGCCTCAGGGGTCGTGCCAGCAGGGCCACATTCGTTAAGAAAATGTACTTAAATGTATTTTGTTCTCTGTAGCACTAGTAGAGTGTGAGGACCATGTTCACTAGCTCATGTGATGGGAAAATGGAATGCCATCTCTGGAGTGTACTAATTTTATTTTACTCATTTAATTTATGATAGCAAATATTGTGGAAGGAAAGCAGTATGTTTTCAGAAACCCTGAACAGCCGACCATTGTGCCATACAAGGCATTTCTGGTCTGGTATTTGGGAGCGAACACGCTGTATTCCCTGGTTAACTTAGTGCACTGAGGGACATAGTGCCGAGCAAGACCGATGTCCCGCCCACTGCGTCCTTTCCTGTACACGTTGTGCTAACTCAGCAAACAAAGTGGGGTTTAAAATGGGGGCGCAGGTTCGTATAAAATCCCTCTAGGGCTGCAGACGCAGGCTCTAAGCTGAGCTCCCAGGAGCAGCTCCTGGCCCAGCATCGCTTGGCCTCTGGGCCTGGGCAGCTGCCTCCTGTGTTACAAGAAGACAAGTCAGGAAGCTGCAGCCCTTAGAACCTGCTGCTCTTGCTGGGATCAGGGAAGACACCGCTGCTGCCGAGTCTGCAGGATCAGGGCATCACCTGCAGAATTAAGAAAGCTTCCACCTAATTCGGAAGCCACCGCTGCAGCGTGACGTCCACATCCTCTGTTGGGATCCACACCAGCAAAACCGACCCTCCACATCCGAATCCAGGGATGACTCCAGGTCACACACAAACGTATCTTATTAGTGGAACTTACATCAGTTCCAAAACGTTAGCTGCGAGGGAATCTGGCAAATGTAGCTGCTAGCATTTCAGCATCTCCAGCAGTAGACAGAACTGTCATGTGAGATGAGAGAGTCCAGCTGTTGTGTCCATCTCAATCATATGTCTTCATTTCTTTCAAAAAGCGTGTGGGTTCTCCTGTCACACAACCTGTGCAGAGAAAGCTCCAAGAGCTTGTCCAGTGCCTTCTCAGCAAAAGAAGGGTCCTCTCTGTCTAGACCCACGAAAAGGCGCGGGAACAGCCTATGAAGGCCACGTCTGGGTAAGTGTCAATATGTAGGGTTTAGATCAACTCTTAAATATATTGTTAATCACCTCTCACTTTGTGAGCACATTTGTCATATATATATGTCATATAATATTTATAATATGTTGCACAATATAAATTATAGTATATGCAATTAAAATTTTTTATTCTATCCTTAAGAAAATGATTTCAGAACAAAATTTAGCTGTCCCCAATAGGATATTTTGAAATGTCCCAAAGTTTTCTATTTAGACCTTACTTTGTGACTAATCAATGGTGAAACCCCGATAATGATGCAGCTTTGACCCCCCCCATCAGCTATAATAAATTATGAGACTAAAAGTAAGATAAGCTTCTTGAGAAATATTTAAAATCTGAGTTGAATTTGAAGGATGGTGCTACCATGTTTGAATTTAATGTTACCTAGGAGCAAAACGTAATTTTAATGAATCACTAGTGGTAACTGAAATGACATCAATTTTATTTTCACAACAGGAGTCATTCAGTCCTCAAGGAAATTGCTATGTTTTTAAAATTTTGCGTATGTTACATAGTTCTGTTCTGTATCCTTAACAAGGAAAGTGACATATTAATAACAAATTTTTATTATTTTAATTTCATCTATATAATTGGATAGTATTTGATGATTTAGTTTGGATTGTTTTTATTTGTCTTTTAAAAATTAAAACTAAAGATCCCAAAGAAAGCAGGACTGAAAAAGGGATGGCAGCAAGCATTGGCTATAGTTTGTGACTTCAAACTCTTCCTGTATAATATAAATGAAGAAAAAGCCTCGAAATCCAGTGTTGTAGTGAGCCATGTGATTGACATGAGGTAAGCTTTGAAAAGGAAAATATTTTCTATCAAAAAATCTGTGAATAAAAATGGTTTTTGGTATTTTTAACCTCTATGTTAAATTCCTGATTTTCTTCATTGCCAAGTGACCTTTAGAATAGAATAGTTTTGCCTAAAGTTTGTGTTACTACCTTTAAGGTATACACTATAATTCAGTGTGATATTTAAAAGAGGTTTTTCCAGTCAAAAGTATATTTTCTTATTACATATGTGTGTTTATGCATGTATATAGTAAGAAAGGAAATAAACCTCAATACCAGACATTTGAAAATTGAGATATAATTCACACACCATAAAATTCACCAGTTTAAAATGTGCAGTCCACTAGTTTTTAGTACATTCACAAGGTTGTGTGACTACCATTACTATCTAATTTTAGAATATTTTCATCAACCCAAAAAGAAACCGTCTGCTCATTGGCAGCCATTCAGCATCCCTCTGTCCCCAGCCCCTGCCAGTCATGAATCTACTTCCTCTTTCTGTCTCTGTGAACATGCCTGTTCTGGATATTTTATGTAAATGGAATCATGCAACGTGCTGTTTCCTTCACTTAGCCTGTGTTTTCAGGGTTTGTCCATGTGGTGCGTTTCAATACTTCATTACTTTTTATGGCTGATACCCCTTATCAAACTGAAGAAGTTCCCTCCCTTTCCTAGTTTCTTGAGTGTTTTTATCTTGAAAGAGTGTCCTGTCTTGAAAAAGTGTTGGATTTTCTCACATGCTTTTTGCATCTATTAAGATGACCATACGGCTTTTTTCTCTTTTATTCTATTAACATGCATGTGTTACATTGATTGGATTTTGTATGTAGAACCAACTTTGCATTCCTGGGATAAATTCTACTGGGCCATGGGTTATAATCCCTTTTACATGCTTCCAGTTGGGGTTGTTAGAATTTATTAAGGATTTTTACATCTACATTCCTACAGAATATTGGTCTATAGTTTTCTTTTTATATATTTGTTTGGTTTTGATATCACGGTAATACTGGCACAGAATGAATTGTAAAGTACTCTTTCCCCTTCTATTTTCTGAAAGAGTTCATGAAGGATTAGTATTAATTCTTTTCTACATGTTTTGTAAAATTCATTAGTGAAGCCATCTGATCTTCAGCTTTTCTTTATGGGAAGTTTTTTGATTAATAGCTCAATCTCTTTACTTGATTAGATTTTTTGTATCTTTTTTAAGTCAGTTTTAGTACTTGTGGCTTTCTAGGAATTTTTGCATTTCATTTAGATTATTTAATTTGTTGGCATACAATTGTTCTAATATTCCCTTATACTGCTTTTAATTTCTTTTTATTTTCAAATTTTTAAAAATTATTTATTTATTAATATTATTGTTATTTTACATTCTAAGATGTTGTTGCAGAGCAGTTGGTTAGGAGGAGGAGGAAGGGGGGTGTGGTCGAGGCCGGTGGCACCCCCCTCATTCCAGCAGTGGCTCGGTCACTGCCAGGCTGGATGCAGAGGTTGGGTACCCTCTTTTAATTTCTGAAAGGTCAGTAGTAACGTTCCCTGTTTCATTTCTCATTTTAGTAATCCGAGTTTTTTCTTGCTATGTTTTTGGTCAGTTTAGCTATAGGTTTATCAATTTTGTTGATCTTGTCAAAGAACCAACTTTTTTTTTTTTTCAATTTTCTCTGTTATTTTTCTGTACCCTAGTTCATTAATCTCCAGTCTAATTTTTATGATTTCCTTCCTTCTGCTAGCTCTGGTTTAGTTTGCTCTTCTTTTTTTAGTTTCTTAAGTTGGGGACTTAGGTTATTGATTTTAGATCTTTTTTAATGTCTTTTCTAATCTTACACGTATAAATTTCCCTCTGAGCACTGTTTTTGCTTCATCCCATAAGTTTTGTCATGTTATGTTTTTGTTTTCATTCATCTCAAAGTATTTTCTGATTTCTTCCTTAACCCGTTGGTTAGCTAGCAGTGTGTTGTTTAATTTCCACATATTTACAAATTTCCCAAATTTCTTTCTGGTATTGATTTCTCATTTCATTCCATTGTGGTCAGAAGCATACTTTGTATGATTTCAATCCTTTTAATGTACACTTAAGAATGTATTCTGCTGTTTTGGGCGGAGTGTCCTATATGTGTTTTATTGGATTACACTGTTGTTATTTCCATGCTTATTTTCTGCCTAGTTCTTTTTATTATTGAAAGGCAGGTATTGAATGAAATCCCCAATTAGTATTGTTAAATTGTCTATTTCTCCCTTAATTTCTGCAAGGTTTTGCCTCATGAATTTTGGTGCTCTATTGTAGATGCATATATGTTTATGTTATATATTCATGATAGATTGATCTTTTTATCGATATGAAGTATCTCTGTCTCTAGTAACAATTTTTGTCTAAAATTTTATTTTGTCTTACATTATATAGATACTTCAGCTCTATTTTGGTTACTGATTGCATGATATATCTTTCTCTTTTACTTTCAACCAATTTGAGTCTTTGAGTCTAAAGTCTATCTCTCATAGCATATACTGGGATCATTTGTTGATTCACTTGTTCAGTCTCTGCCTTTTAAATGGAGAGTTTAGTCCATTTTTATTTAATATAATTACTGATAAGGTAAGATTTACCTGCCATTTTGCTGTTTGTTTTTTATATGTCTTATGTCATTTTGTTCATCTATTCCTCCTTTACTATTGTCTTTTGTGTAAAAGAGATATTTGCTAGTGTGCCGTTTTAATTCCCTCCTCATTTATTTTGCTATATATTTTAAATTATTTTCTAGTAGTTTTCCTGGGGCTTAAAATTAACATCTTAATATACAACAATGTAGTTTGGGTTAATACAAACTTAAGTTCAATAGTATACAAACAAAACTGTGCTCCTACGTGGCTTCATCTCCCACTTTTCTGCAATTTATATCTTAATACATTGTCTGTCAGCACAGATTTGTAATTATTGCTTTATGCAACTGTCTAAATATGTAGAAGAAAAAAAGTGTCATAGACAAAAATATATTTATTTTATACCATCTTTTATATTTAGGTATGTATTTATCTTTACTAGTAATTTCCATGTGGATTACACTTACTATTTAGTGTACTCTCATTTTAGTCTGAAGGACTCACTTTAGTGTTTCCTGTATCACAGTTCTGCTAGTAATGAATTCTCCCAGTTTTTGCTTATGAGGGGATGTCTTAATTTGTCCTTCATTTTTTGAAGGGTAGTTTTGCTGGATATATAATTCATGGCTGACAGTATTTTTATCAGTTTGTTTGGGCTGCCATAAAAATACCACAGACTGGGTGGCTGAAAAACAGAAATTTATTTTCTCCCAGGTCTGAAGCCTGTAAGTCCAAGATAAAGGTGACAGAAGAATTGGTTTCTTCCGAGGCTTCTCTCCTTGGCTTGCACATGGCCACCTTCTTGTTGTCTCCTCACATGGCCTTTTCTTTATGCATGCACATCCCTGGTGTCTCTGCTTATAACAATACCAGTCATATTGCATTAGGCATCATCCATATAACCTCTTTTCACCTTAATCACTTCTTTAAGGGCCCTATCTCCAAATACAATCACATTCTGAAGTGTACTGGAAGTTAGAACTTCAACATATAAGTTTTAAGGGGACATAATTCATTCCAAAGCAGTATTTTTTTTATCCCTTTAAATATATCATTCCACTACCTTTTGGCCTCCATGATTTCTGATAAGAATTCATCTGTTAATCTGTTCATGAGATCCCTTGCACATGATGAATTGCTTCTCTCTTGCCACTCTCAAAATTTTCTCTTTGTTTTTCAACAAATCGTTTATGAAGTATCTATGTATGGATCTCTCAGAGTATATTCTACTTGGAGGTTGTTGTGATTCATGGACATGTAGATTAATGTTTTTCATCAAATTTGGAAAATTTTCAGCCATTATTCCTCAGTTATTCTTTCTGCCCCCTTTTCTCTCTCCTCTTTCTCTGAGACTCTCATTATGTATATTTTAGTATGCTGCATGGTATCTACAGGTCTCTGAAGTTCTTTTCATTTTTATTTATTGTTTTTCTCTTTCTTTTCCTTAGATTGACGTCAATTGACCTATCTTTAAATTCAGTGCTTCTCTCTACTTCTAAAAGTTCAACTTATTTTTTTAGCTCCCACATATGAATGAGAACTTACAGTATTTATCTTTCTGTGTCTGACTTTTTTCACTTAATGTAATGTATTTCAGTCTCATTTCATTCTTTTTCATGGCTAAGTAATATTTCATTGAGTACATATACCATATTTTCTTTATCCATTCATCCATTGACAGACACCTAGGTTGATTCCATATACTGGGTAGGGTATTATAAATTGTGCTGCAGTAAACATGGGGGAGCAGATATCTCTTTGGTATGCTAACTTTCTTTACTTTGGGTAAATACCCAATAGTGGGATTGCTTCTCATATGGTAATTGTATTTTTTAGTTTCTTAAGAAAATTCCATACTGTTTTCCATAATGGCTGCACTAATCCCCAACTACAGTCTACTAGGGTTCCCCTTTCTCTGCATCTGTGCCAGCATTTGTTGCTCTCTGTCTTTTTGATAATGTCCAGTCTAACTGGGGTGAGGTGATATTTCAATGTGGTTTTGATTTGCATTTCCCTGATAATTAGTGATGTTGAGCTTTTGTTTTTTTTTTTTTCTTTTCTTTTTTCATGTACCTGTTGGCCATTTGTAGGTCTTCTTTTGAGAAATATGTATTCAGGTCATTTGTCCATTTCTTAATCAAATTATTTGGGGTTTTTTGCTGTTAAGTTGTTTAAGTTCCTTTTCTAATAGTAATCCCTTGTCAGATGAATAGTTTTCAAATATTTTCTCCCATTCCACTTAATGTCTCTTCACTCTGTTGATTATTTCTTTTGCTGTACAGAAGCTTCTTAGTTTGGTGTAATCCCGTTTGCCTATTATTGCTTTTGTTGCCTGTGCTTTAGAAGTCTTCTCCATAAAATTTTTGCCCAGATCAATGTCTTAGAGTATTTCCCCTACGTTTTATTCTACTAGTTTTATAGTTTCAGATCTTACATTTAAGTCTTTAACCTGTATTGAGTTCATTTTGGTAAATGGTGAGATACAGGGATCTAGTTTTATTCTTCTGCATATGGAAGTCAGTGTAATGCCTCCAGCTTTATTGGATTTGCTGAGGATTGATTTAGCTATTTGGGATCTTTTGTGGTGCATATGGATTTTAGGATTGTTTTCTCCATTTCTGTGAAGAATGTCATTGGTATTCTGATAGGAATTGCATTGAAAGTGCAGGTCTCTTTGTGTATTATGGTCATTTTGACAATATTAATTCTTCTAATCTATGAACATGGAATGTATTTCTGTTTTTTGGTGTCGTTTTCAATTTCTTTCATAAGTGTTTTGCAGTTATCATTGTCGAGATCTTTCACCTCCTTGGTTAAATTCATTCCTAGGTATTTTATGTTTTCAGTAGCTATTGTAAGTAGGATTTCTCTCTTTATTTTTTCTTCTGTTTTGCTAGTTTGTCATTGATGTACAGAAATACCACTGATTTTTGTATATTGGCTTTGTATCCTGCAACATTACTGAATTTGTTTATCAATTCTAAAAGTTTTTTATCTTTTTCTATATATAAGATCATTTTATCTGTAAACAGGAACAATTTGACTTCCTCTTTCCAATTTGGATGACCTTTATTTCTTTGTCTTGCCTAATTGCTTGACTAGAACTTCTAGTACTGTGTTAAATAGGAGTGGTGAATGTGAGTGGTGAATGTGAGCATCCTTGTTCTTGTTATTAGAGGAAAAACTTTCAACTTTTGCAATTCAGGATGATGTTAGCTGTTGGTTTGTCAGATATGGCCTTTAGTACATTGAGATACTTTCCTTCTATACTTAATTTGTTGAGACTTTTTATCATAAAAGGATGTTTTATTTCATCAAATGTTTTTTCTGCATCTATAGAGGTGATCATTTTTTTTTTGTTCTTCATTTTGTTGGTGTGGTGTATCACATTTATTGATTTGCATACATTGAATCTTCCTTGCATCCCTGGAGTGTATCCCACTTGATCATGGTATATAATCTTTTTGATGTACTGTTGAATTCTATATGCTAGTATTTTGTTGAGGGTTTTTGCATCTACGTTCATCAGAGATATTGGCCTGTAGTTTGGTTTTTTTTTGTTTGGTTGGTTGGTTTTTTTTTTTTTTTTTTTTTTTGGTGTCTCTGTCTGATTTTAGTATAAGGGTGATACTGGCCTCATAGAATAAATTTGGAGAATACCATCTGCTTTGATTTTTTGGAATAGTTTGAGAAGAATTGGTATTAATTCTCCTTTAAAAGTTTGCTGGAATTCAACAGTGAATCCATCTGGTCCTGAGCTTTGCTTTATTGGGAAACTGCTGATTACTGGTTCAATTCTGTTAGTCATATTGTCTGCTCAGGTTTTTTATTTCTTCTTGGTTTAGTCTGGTAAAATATACGTGTCCAGAAATTTATCCATTTTCTCTAGATTTTCCAGTTTGTTGGCATATTGTTTATTATAATCTGTAATGATTTTTTGTATTTCTGTGGTGTCAGTTATAATGTCTTCTATTTTATTTCTGATTTTTGTTATTTTGGTCTCTCTCTCTCTCTCTCTCTCTCTCTCTCTGTCTCTCACTCTCACTCTCATTAGCCTACCTAATGATTTGACAATTTTATCTTCTAAAAAATTTTTTTTGTTTTGTTAATTTTTTGCACTTTTTAAAATTGGTTTCTTTCATTTAGCTCTGTTCTGATCTTTATTGTTTCTTTTCATCTACTAAATTTGGGGTTGGATTGTTCTTGCTTTTCTAGGTATAATATTAGGGATTTTATTTAAAATCTTCCTACTTTTTAAGTAAGCACTTTTTGTAATAAACTTCTTAGTACTGCTTTTACAGTAACCTATAGGTTTTGATATGATGTGCCTCTATTTTCATTTGTTTCAAGTAATTTTTTTATTTCCTCCTAATTTCTTCTTTGATTCATTGGTCATTCAGGAGCATGTTGTTTAATTTCCATATATTTGAAGCATTTGCAAAGTTTCACTTGTTTGTGGTCTGAAAAGATACTTTACATGATTTCAATTTTTTAAAATTTGTCGAGAGTTTACTTGTGATCCATCCTGGAGAATGATATACGTACTGTTGAGAAGAATGTATATGCTGCAGTTGTTGGATGAAATGTTCTGTAAATGTCTGTTAAGTCCATTTGGTCTATAGTGCAGTTTAAATCCAATGTTTCTTTGTTGATTTTTTGTCTAGATGATCTATCCAGTGATGAGATAGGGATGTTGAAGTCCCCAACTATTGTCATATTGGGGTCTATCTCTCTCTTTAGATCCAATTATATTTACTTATATGTCTGGGTGCTCCAGCCTTGGGTGCATATATCTTTACAATTGTTATATCCTTTTGCTGAATTGATCCCTTTATCATTATATAATGTCCTTCTTTGTCATTTTTTAATAGTTTTTAACTTAAAGTCCATTTAATCTGATATAAGTATAACGACTCCTGCTCATTTCTGATTTCTATTTGCATGGAATATCTTTACCATCCCTTCACTATTGGTCTATGTGTGTCTTTACAGATAAAGTGAATTTTTTGTAGGCAGCATATAGTTGGATCTTGTTTTTTAGTCCATTAAGCCAGTCTATATCTTTTAAATGAGGAATTTAATCCATTTACCTTTAAGTTTGTTATTGAAAGGCATTGCCTTACTCCTAACATTTAATTAATTACTTTATGGTTGTTTTATGTATCTTTTGTTTCTTTCTTTCTCTTTTATTGTTTGCCTTTGTTTTTTGTTGGCTTTCTGCAGCAGTAAGATGTATTTTTTTCTTTCTTGTTTGTGTGTCTGCTCTACTAGTGAATTTTATTCCTTCACATGTTATCATGATGGTAGTTATCACTCTTTCGCTTACAGGTACAGAACTCCCTTAGAGATTTCTTGTAGTGGTGATTTCCCACAGTTTTTGTTTGTCTGGGAAAGACACTCTTTCTCTTTTATTTATGAATGATAGATAGCTTTGTTGGTGTAGAATTATTGGCCAACAGTTTTATTTCTTTCAACACTTTGAATGTATCATTCTACTCTCTCCTGGCCTGAACAATTTCTGCAGAGAATCTGCCATTGGTCTGATGGAAATTGCCTCTTAGGTAATGAAACTTTTCTCATGTTTTAAAAATTCTCTCTTTATCTTTGACTTTTGACAGTTTACTACAATGTGTCTTGCAGAGGACCTTTGTGCCTTAAATCTGTTTGGGGATCTTTGAGATTCTTAGATCTGGTAATCCCAATTTCTCTCAATGCTTGGGAAGTTTTCAGCTATTATTTTATTAAATAGGTTTTCTGTGACTTTTACCTTCTCTTCCCCCTCTGGAACACCAAAAATATGGATGTTTGTACACTTAAAGTGGTTCCATTGATCTTGTAGGTTTTCTTCTTTTATTAAAAATTCTTTTCTTCTTTTGTCCAACTGGGTTGTTTAAAAAACCTGTCTTCAAGTTCAGAAATTCTTTCTTCTGCTTGATCCAGCCGGTTTCTTGAACCCTGGGTGGTATCTCATTTCATTTAATAAACTATTTAGTTCCAATATTTCTGCTTGATTCTTTGTTATGATATCTATCTCTTTGTTGAATCCTTCCAATTCTGAATCATTTTTCTAATTTAATTGTGTTGTCTGTCTATGTTTTCTCACATCTCATTGAGTTTCCTTAAGAGTATTATTGTTTAGAATTCCTTTTTAGGCATTTTATAAATTTCCTTTGTGGGGGGAACTAGTACTGGGGAATTATTTTATTCCTTTTGGGGTATCATGTTTTCTTGTTTTTTTTATGTTTCTTGTATTCCTGTGTTTATATCTGAGCACTTGGTTGAACACTTGCTTTTTTACTTACTCTGGAGGAGCTTTTGATGGGAGAGACTCTATCCTGTAGATAATGTTCTACATCAGTTGGACAGGTTGTTTTAGATGTGGTTTCAGGTGAGCACAGTAGTGTAGTCTCTGTGTGATTTCTTGGGCTATATTTAATGTTGGAGTGTCTGTGAGTGCCTCTGTGGCCTAGGCACTGGGTCACGTGATGATGGCTTCTTGCTGAAGTTAGCAACACTGGGCTGGGTCACAGGGATCACGGATGAGGTCTTGAGCTCTTGAGTGAAGTGTCGGGGTGCTCTGCAACTCCTCAGCTGGACCAGGCAACCCTAGGCAAGCTCACTGGTGCCCCAGCCAGGATCTTGTGGCCCCAAGAGAGTCACTGGGGTGCTCTGTAGCTCCTCAGCTTAAATAGGTCACCATGGGCATGATTTCTGGTGTTACAGTAAGGACCTTGAACTTTGAAGAAGACAATGAAGTGCCCAGCAGCTTCTCAACTAAAGTGAGCCATTCTGGGTATAGTTGCTGTGGTCATGGGTGAGATATTGTGCCCCCAAGAGAGATTCTGGAGCTCTCTGAAGCTTCACTGTTGAAGTGGGTCTCTCTGGGAGAGGTCTCCAGGGTCATAGGAGGGGTCCTGTACCCTCAAGAGAGACATTGGATTGCCCTGCAGCACCACTGTTGGAGTGGGCCACTCTCAGCAAGGTTGTTGCAGTTGGGGGCAGGACTCTGCACTCCCATGAGGAATGCTGGGGTGCTCTGCAGTTCCTCAGCTGGAGTAGGACACTCCAGATAAGGTTTCTGGGATTGTGGTTGGGACCTTGTCCCATCAAGAGAGATTTTGGGTCACTCTACAGCTCCTTGGATCATGTGAGCCACTCTGAGTGGAGTTGCCAGGGCCATAGATGGGCCCCTAAACCCCAAAAGAGACTCTGGGTAACTCTGCAACCCCTCATCTGGAATGGGCTGCCCCACACAAGGTCACTGGGGTTTTGGTCAGGTCCCTGTGCCCCCAAGAGAGATGCTGGGTCACTCTGTAGCTCCCTACTTAGAGTGGGCCACTTTGGGCACAGTCATGAGGGCTGTTAAGGGGCCCCATTACCCCCAAGAGAGACACTGGGTCACTGTGTAGCCCCTCAGCTAGAGTGGGCCACCCTGTGCTAGGTCACTGGGATTGTGGGAAGGCCCCTGTCTCCCCAAGAGAGATTCTGGGTCATACTGCAGCTCCCCAGGTGGAGAGGGTGGCCCTGGGCCGGCTCACTGGAGCTGCAGATGGAGTTCTTGCCTCCGAGAGAGGTGTGGAGGTGCTTCACAGTTTCTCAGCCGAGTGCTTGGGCCTGGGAGGGTTTCTGGAGCTGCAGTGAGGTTTTGTGCACCTGGGGTGGGGGGACATGGGTACCCCACTGAAAAGAACAGGGTCAGCAGCAATGGCAGAAGGCCCCAGTTGGTCAACCCTCTGGCTTTGGAAAGTGCATGCACTGGCTCCGTCTGTCCTGGAGGCAGCCTCTGCACAGTGCTGTACTGCCTGTTCCCAGGGGTGCAGAGCATTGTGTGGGCTCAGGTGCCAGAGTCCTGGTGTGATGAGGGGGCCTTAGGGATGTGGAGAGGCCAGGCTATTGGGCCCCAAGGCAAAATGCACTCAGGTGTTGGCTCCGATCCCAAAATGGTGATATGCTGTGGCAGCCTGGGACCTGGGGGGTGGGGAGGCTCAGCATGAATTCCCTCCCTGGATTAATGTGGTGGTGTGGGCTTTCAGCAGCTCCCCACAGTGGGCTCACTGTCTGCAAGGGCCACGCAGCTCCATTGTAGCTTGGATTGCAACATCCATGGTGTAGCTCTTGCTGACCTTTTCCCTGTAGGAAGAAGTTCCTCCTGGGTTCCTGCTGCTCCTGGCTGGAGACTAGGGTGGTAGAGATGTTTAGTGAGATTTCTGAAGTCACGTGTAAAGTCTTTATTCTATCACATGCAGTCACTGAAGTCTCTAGTCTGTTAGCTTAGTGGTTAGCTAATAATTGGGCAGAAATTTCCTTATACACTGAGAACCAATACATTTCCCAGTCTTTGCTGAGGTGCTCTGTGTGTATATTGAAGAACTCTTTCAATGCTCAGCCAGGCAGGTAACAACTCTGTCTTAGCCTGCACTTTCTGCTGGTGAAGAGCCTCAAGAATATTGGAAAAAATGATGACTGAAATCTTCCCAAACTTAATGAAAAACATTAACTTACACATCCGTGGTTAGCCAGAGGCGAGAGGTCTTATAGCCTTCTCAGGTCTTTCTTAAGCATGTGCATAGGCCTGAGTGTGTGGGTAGTCATCTAGATTCCTAACAATATTTCAGAAATTTTCAAGGTCCCTGTAGATATCTTATTCCTGAGCTTTTCTCTTTGAGAGTTTTTCTGAGTGTTAAACACTGCCTCAGGCATCTGTGACGTTAAAATGCTTGCCTGTGATTGTTTTCTCTATGTTCCACCTGGAGAATAGATTTTGCAAGCTGGGAGAGCTCTGGTTCAGGACAGACGTGCCAGTTCCCTTCTCCTTCCTCCGCCTCCCGCCCTCTGCCTTGCCGTCTGGTGACTGCCAGGAGGGACTGTGAATGCAGGGTGCTGCCCTTTCAAGACTCCTGAGGAACTGGAGAGTGAAGCATGGGACTGGGGCAAGTTAAGACACCACAAAGCTCACCACTCTTACCAAGATATAGCTTTTTTTTTTCTTGAATAAATCCTCCTCAGATTGTCACAAACTTTTGGTTAATTTGCCGAGTGCTGAAGAAGTTGGTCTGAAAAAATTTGGCAGTTTTCTAGTTGCTTTTATGACAGAGAATTTTCAGAGATCCTTCCTCTGCTGTTTTCTCTGACATCACTCCATGTACTCTTGGAGTGTTTAATAAAGGATGTGAATCAGTGAACTGGTGTAAGCACCTCCTGCTAAGAGAAATGCAACATGGCTCTCTGCTCCTCTGACAGAATTTCCTGAGTCTTTTAGGCCCCTCTTCACCTTCCTCTGTGTGTCTCTCAGCGTCTGTCCGTGGCCTTATTCTCTTCCTCCTCTGCATACTACTGGGTAATATCACTTCCTGGGGCTCCAGGTGTCACCTGCACAGAGCCTTGGCATGGGAAACCAGATAATCCTGGAAGGTGACTTTAAAAAGGTTAGTCTGGCAGTGGGGCTTTTAAATAATAAGATAGTTTGGGTGCACGTGTGTGCGTGTGTGTGTGCATGTATTAGGTTTTGGGGATGGGAAATGAAGGAAGCTTGCCATAGTCTATTCTTCAGGTTAGATGAGTGTCTGCACTAAAATGCTGGCTTTGAGAATTATAACAGAAGAGATGGACAAGAAATATCACTAAGGCAACCTCACGGAACGTGGTGAGTGACAGAGAAAGGAAAACGGGAAGAGGAGTAACAGATGGTGCTGAGGTTTTAAGACACTGAAACTGAGAGATTGAAGGCAACATTGACAATAGTAAGGATTAATGAAAAATGATGTATAGCGAAAAAGAAAATAAATTTTGTTTCAGATTTTTAAAAAGTAAAAAAATATCAAGTGAACTGAATCGAACAGATTTTTGCTTTAAATCAAGATAGAGTAACAGGGACCATATTTAATCTTCTACTTGAAACAACCAAAAACTGATTTTAATGGGCTGGACATTAGACAATGAAGAGCGGTGATAACTGAAAAATGGGAAAAAAAAGTGAGGTGAGTTGTACATTTGCTCCTGGTTACTGCACCAGGAACATGAAACACAGGAATTGGAATCCCATATAGAGAGAGGTGAACTCCCCAAGTTGAGAGAGGAAGTTGAGCGTCTGGAGAGACAAGGGTAGCTAGAGTTCACAAGACAGAGTATCAGAGAAGAGAGAGCAGGAGAGAGCCAGAGAGAGTCAGAGAAAGAGTGCACGTGTGAGTGGTGTCCTGGGATCCAAAAAAGATCCCACTAAAGGATTCAGCACACGACCCATCAGCAACCACCAGAAAGGATTAAGGTGTCTTCCAGCCAGCCAGACTGGAAGCCTCAGTACTTGGAAGAATATCAGAAGGGTCTTGCCTCAGTAGTGGGGAATAATTAGCCCTTTCACAAATACTTTCTGGCCCCACCTAACAAATTTTAAAAGCAAGACCTGAAAGGATCAACTCTTTCCAAGTTCTTGCATACCTGTTAATAAAAATATCCAGTACCCAACAAGATAACATCTACAGTCTCAGACATCCAGTAAAAAGTTATCAAGCATGCAAAGAAACAGGCAAATGAGACCCATCGTGACAAGAAAAATCAACAAAGAAAGATGGATCCAGAAGGGATGCAAATGTAGAATTAGCAGAAAAGGATATTAGAACAGTTGTTTCTGAAAACTTAAGTAGATATATGGAAGGTATCAAAAGACCCAGGTCAAATTTATAGAGATAAAAACTGTAATATCCAATATGAAAAACACAATGGATGTGATCAATGGCAAATTAGACGTTCCAGAAGATAAGACATAGCAATAAAAACTATCCAAAATGAAACAAATAGAGAAAAAGAACAGAGCATCAGTGAACTGCAGTACAACTTTGAATGGCCTATAATATGTGTATTAGTCAGTTTCTTTTGCTTATAATAAAATATCTGAAACTGGGTAATTGAAAACAAAACTTATTTCTTACAGTTCTGGAGACTGGGAAGTCCAAAGTCCAGGGAACACATCTAGTGAAGTCCTTGTTCTTCGTGGTGAATCTCCACAGCAAGGCAGAATGTCACATGGTGAGAGAAATGGACTGAGCAAGACAGAGCCAAGCTTCTCACTTGCTGTCCTTATAGAGCCATCATAGCCATGCCCGTGACCACTAATTAAATAATCCATTCAGAAGGGAACAGTCCTCCCAATCTAATCACCTCTTAAAGGCCCCACCTTTAAATTACCATGATAGGATTTCCCACCATCTTAACACTGCTACAGTGAGTATTGAGTTTCCAATGCATGAACCTGTGGGGGACACATTTAACCCACAGCAATAAGTGTAATTTGAGTCCCAGAAGGACTGGAGAGGAGAAGACATACAAAGTACAAGTATATGAAAAAAAATGTCCAAAATATTTCCAAATTTGATACAAACTACAAATCTCAGATGCAAGAAACTCAACAAAGCCTGAGTACAAGAAATATAAAGAAACTACATAAAGGCATATAGTAATCAAATTACTGGGCACCAGTGCAGCAAGCATGCAGGGGGACATGCCTCATGTGACATTGCACAAAGAGAAGAGAGCTGCCACATTTCTCATCACAAGCAATGGATGCTGGAGAAATAGAAGAATATTTAAAATACTGAAAGAAAAGATATTGTTAACTTTGAATTTTATATCCAGTGCAAACACCTTTCAAAAATGAACAGGAAAAAAAAATATTTCCAAACAAAAAAAATGAAAGAATTTATCACCAGCAGAGCTGCTCTACAAGAAATACAATAGGAACTTCTTCAAGCAGAAGGAGAATGATGCCAGATGGAAATACTGATCTATACTAAGGTATGAAGAGCACTGAAGATGGTTAACTATGTAGCAAGATGTTTGAGCACCCCCCTATTAAAAAAAATCTCTGTAAAGGATAATTGACTTTTATACAAAAATAACAACAATGTTTTGTGTGGTTTGTAATCTAAGTGAAATGGATGACAATAGTATAAAGGCCAGGAAAGAAAAAAGTAATAGCATATTACTGTTAGGTTCTTATGCTATATGTGAAGTGATACAATATCACTTGAAAGTAGACCGTGATAATTAAAGATGTAAAGCAACCGCTAAAATAACAAAACAAAGAGTTATAAAAGCCAAGAGAGAAGGTGAAATGGGATAATTAAAAAAAACTCAGTCCAAAAAAAAAAAAAAACCATAAAAAGAGAAAATGGAGCACAAAGAACAAAGGGGTTGAGTAGAAAACTAACAGCAAGATGATAGATGTAACCCAACCATATCGAAAATCACATTAAATGTAAATGTTCTAAGCACCTTAGTTAAAAAGTAGGATTGTTAACTTTGAAAAAATCAAGACCCAAGTACATGCTGTCTACAAGAAAGGCATTTTAAATATAAAGACACAAACACATTAAAAGTAAAAGGTTAAAAAAGATATACCATGAACAAAAATAAAGCTGGAGTGGCTATATTCATATCAGACACAGTAGATATCAGATAAAATAATATTATCAGGGATGAAGAATGTTATTTCATAATGACAACAGAGTCATATTATCAGGAGGACATAACAGTTGAGAATTGCATTACCCCTGTCAATAATTGGTACAAAACGTAGGCAGAAAGTAAAGTCATTGTAGAGAGAGCAAACAAAAAGAAACAAAAACTATCAACCAACTTGACTTGATTGACATTTATAAAATGCTCCACCCAACAATAGAGTAATGTACATTATTTTCAAGCAAACACAGAATATTTATCAAGATAGAACACATTCTTTGCCATAATGCAAGTCTCAAAACATTTGGAATGATTTAAGTCATGCAAAGTGTGCTCCAGAGAGACCACACTGGAAATAAATCAGAAATTAATAACAAAAACTTCTGGAGTGGGGGAGCATTAGGACACTAAGTAGCACATGTCTACACATTGCAAGGACTAAAGAATTCAAAAGGGAAATTACCAAATATTTTGAGCTGAGTGGAAGTGAAAACACAGTATTTCAAACTGTGTGGGATGCCGATAAATCACTATTTATGGGCAAAAAGAATTAAACACCGAATTAGAAGAGAGATTTTAAATCAATATATCAGCTTCCACCTTCATAAACTAGAAAAAGAAGAGCAAATTAAATCACAAAAAGCAAAGGAAAGGAAATAATAGAGTGAAAATTAATGAAGTGGAAAAAAATTGAGAAAATCAATGAAACCAAAAATTGATAAACCTCCAGCAGGCTGATCAGTAAAACAAGAAAAAAGAAAATTACTATTATCAAGAATGAGAGAGATTTTACAAGATTTTACAAGAACTAAAAATAGAGTAAGGGAATACTATGAACAACTTTATCTAATAAATTCTGTAATTAAGAAAAAATGACAAACTCCTAGGAAGATACAAATTGCCATAGCTCACTCATGAAATGGGTAATTGAATAATTAAAATAATTGAATTTTTAAGTTTATTTTTATTTTAATTTTAAGCATGTCTATGCTTTATTTTTCTTTATGTTTTTTTTTTTTTTAAATTACATTTTCAAAGAATTAGCCCTTAAATCCAGTATCTAGATTCTCAGAACTCAGAAAACCATTTGGAAATGTCTGGTTGTCAGCCAATAATACCATGCTTAGGTCAGTTTCACAGCACCAGTAATGGTTAATAATTAATTTCAGCAGGTAAAGTATTTACTAGAGACTACTACCATTGTTAATCCCAACTGTGTTGACAATTGTCTTATTGCTGAATTGTATGTGATAAATTTTCTTTGGCAACTTCTATTTAATTTATCAATTATACCACAGGACAACTATTAAAGTTTGGATTAGCTTAGTATTTCAAAATTTCATCGTCATTATTTAAATATAATTTCTAATAGATGCTAGAATAGGAAAGCTTCCAAACATGTCTAGTACATTGACAACAAAAAAAATTGCTACAGAATCACTACTAAAAGTTTTTTGGTCAAATGTACAAATACGTAATTCAACTCAAGTTTACTCGTGAAAATATTACAGTGGTAGCTCCAGTTCCCAATCAGATCTTCTGTGATAAAGAACAAAAAATAGATGGAGAAACTAAACCTGGGGATCTGTAAATTTTTCTGGAAGACTGTTTCATATGAGTTCAAAATAAGATATAAGAACTGATACATGCAGATAATTTTATGTACAGCTTATATACAATTTAAAACAAGTACGCATGAAAACATTTCTGTGTAAAAGCCACAATAGAGTCAAATGAAATACTGAATAACAGTTTTACATATTGGTCTCTCTAAGGAGAAGAGTGAGTGAGTTATGTTATTCTAAGAAGTGCCCTCTTCTTGGTCAATCATGTTTGAACTGGAAACACATCTGCCAGCATGTGTTGGAATTTCTGAACCTCTGACTTTCAAGGTGCAGCAAGCATTCTCCACTTTGGCCAGTCTTTGTTTCGAGGTATAGAGTTTCTTTGAAACCTCATAAGGTACAGTGTTGACCACGAATGAAAACCTATCATAAAACTGAATAAAACCTGGCTCACTTCAAAGGGGGTGTCAATGTCCCCCTTCCCCACGCTGTTAGTATACGTCCCATCAATTCTCCAGATAAATCAGCCACTCCCAGAAGGTAATCAACAGGTGTGACTTTCAGTCTTCAAGTTCCAAACTGCTTATCCTGTGCATCAGAGAAGGGAGTCTTATTTTCTTTCGCATTGTCTTCTGTTGTAAATATCAACTGCTTTTTAATGTCATCCATTGATTCATGATCGTGTTTTGATGAAGTGTTGGAAAGAGAAAGCCTCCACGTGCTCCTGCAGTGCTGCAGTAATGGTGCGATGACACTGACGCATGTCTTCTCCTGATAGTTCTTGGGCTACCTGTAACATCTTTTGTCTGACACCATCCAATTTAATTTCTGATTCAGTTAATATTTCTTCCATATCAAGAGCACTCGTAATCCTATGGAAGAGGAAAATTGTCTTCTACCTTTGGACAGTAAGATCCCCACTAAGTTTTACAAGTCCCGCGTGTTTGTCTTGCCTCGCATCAAGTTCCTCCTGAATGAGCTGAAGGCCAGCACCACCGGTGAAGATGATGACATCTTTCCCTTCTCTTCTTTGGCTTTGTGGGAAATCGTCATACTTCATTTTTCTGAACACAGCTGATCCTTCTCTCATTGCTGATGCCGTGACGGCCTATGGTGAGTGAAGCGCAGATGGAGGCCTTGGAGCACGCTGAGTGCAGGAGGGCCCGGGAGCAGTGGCTGCACCAATGCCCCTTGCAGCTGGCCACCCACGATGCTCTCTAACTGAATTCCAGTTAAACACCACCCCACAAAGAAAATTCTAGGTCCAAATTGCTTCACTGAGGTTTTTCTTTCAGACATCTAAGGAAGAAACACTACCAATTCTACAAAAACTCTTTCAGAAAATTGAAGAATGGAAACCGGTTCCCAACTTATTCTATGAGGCCAGCATTACTTTGATATCAAAGCCAGACAGAGATATCATGAGAAAAGGAATGAAATGATATTCTTCGTGAACTTAGAGGCAAAAAGTCTTTTAAAAAGTTAGCAAATAGACTCCAACAATGTGTAAAAATTATATTATATCATGAGCAAATGGGTGTATCTCAGGGAGGTGGTTTTAACATCTCTAAATCAATCAATGTATTTCACCATATTAAGTAAGAAAAGAAAATCATATGATTATGTCAATAGTTGCATTAAACACATTGACAAAATCATATATTTATTCTTGATGAACACTTATAAGGGTGCATTCTGGTCCCAATAAAGGGTATCCATGAAAATCCTACAGCTAAGATGATAGTTAGTAGTGAAAGACTCAATGCTTTCTCCCTTGTCTTATCAAGAACAAGACAAGGATGTTTGCTGTGACCACTCTTACTTAACACTCTGCTGGGAATCCCAGTCAGAAATAAAATGCATCTAGGTTGGAAATAAGGAAGCAAAACTATTCATAAACAAGATGAATATCTACATAGAAAATCCAATGTAATAGACAAAAAAAGATATTAGAACTAATAAATGAGTTTAGCAAGGTTGCAGCATACATGATCAATACACAAAAAGCAATTGCAGTTCTTTATACCAGCAACACATAATAAGAAATTGGAATTAAAAGAGCAAAACCATTTACAATAGCATCAAAACATATTAAATTCTTAGGAACAAATCTGACAAAATATGAGCAAGACCTGTGCACTGAAAATTGCAAAGTATTGATGAGAGAAATTTTAAAAAGTGTAAGTAAATGGTGAGACATACTGTGTTCATGCATTGGAAACTTGATATTTTAAACATGTTAGTGTTCCCCAAATTTATCTACAGTTTCAATACAATCTTATTCAAAATTTTAGCAGGATTTTAATTTTTTTTTGTAGAAATTGACCACCTGGTGCTAAAATTTATAGGGAAATGCAAAAGATCTAGAAGAGCAAGAATAAATGAAAAAAGAACAGATTTGAAGAATTAGTCCTACTTGATTTCAACAATAAAGCTATAAAATATGAAATATAGAAATATCTATATGCAAATATATATTTGTGGATATATATTTGTCATATATTTGTGGGTATGTATTTGTATATATACAAGAGTACTTCAAAAAGTTCATGGAATTAAGAGATAATACAAATCTTCCCATGAACTTTTGGAAACACCCTCGTATTTCTGGATTTTCTATTCTGTTAATTTATACAGTATTTTCAGCAACTTGCAAAAGCTATCAACAAATGGTTCTGGAACTTAAGGCGTCCATGTGCAAAAAATCACCTTCAGTCTCTCTACTTCTCACCATATGTAAAAGTTAACTCAAAATAGATTGTAGACTATTTACTCAAAATGGATTATAAACCTATAAAGTGCCTAGAGGTAAGAGAAAATCTTTCTGCTCTTGGATAAGGCAAAGAATTCTTAAATACAACACCAAAGCACAACACATAAAAGAAAAAAATGATAAAACTTAAAACTTGCTTCTCGAAATATACTGTCAAGAGAAGTAAACAGAAGCTGCAGACAGAGGAAATATTTGCAAACTCAAATCTCTGACAAAGGACTTGCATCGAGAATGTGTAAATTTTCTCAAAACTCAATAATAAGGAAATTAACAACCCAAATTTTAAAAATGGGTGAAAGATTTGAAAAGATAATTCAGCAAAGAAGATACACATACAGCGAACGAGCACATGTGGATGGATGCTCAACCCCGTTCATTATCAGGGAAATTCAAGTAAAGCAACTGCGAGGTACCACTACACATTCATGAGAAAGGTTAAAATTTAAAAGACTGACCAATTCTAGTGTGGGGAAGATGGAGGCGGAGGACCTAGAACTTGCATTCACTGCTTTGTAAATCATACAACCACTTTTGAAAAGTCTGTTCCTCAGAAAGTCAAACACACGCCTACTGTGTGACCCAACCATTGCACTTCAGGTATTTCCTTGAGAGAAGTCAAGACACGTCCGTAGATGACCCACATGAATATTCACAGCAGCCTTACTTAAAATGGTCCTAAACTGAAAATAATCCAAATGTCCACTAATGGGTGAATGGATAAATGGTCGTACATCCATGCAATAGAATATTACTAGCAATAAAAGGAAATGAAGCAGTGATCCACGCAACAGCATGAAGAATCTCAAAATCGTTGTGTGTTTTTCATGTGTAAAGTGCTAGAAAATACAAGAAGGCAGATCAGCAGTTGCTTGGGAAGGAGGGGGAGAAGGGAGGGGTTGCAAGCAGCCCCCAGAGACTTTTAGGGGGACGATGTGTTCATCACCTCTGTTGCAGTGATGGTTTCATGGGTGTATGCGTAAGTCAAAACTTGCCAAATTGTGTATTTTGAGTATGTGGGGCTTCCTATCTGTCAACTATACCCTCAGCAACATACAAAAAAATACATCAACTGAGCTGGTCTGAGGGCACCAGAGCTCATTCTTTGGGCCACGGCTTTGGGGTCAGACTGGCGCTCCTATCCCAGTTCCACCAAGACTGTCTGGATCCTGAATCCGGGGCAGCCCGGAATTGACTTTGGTTTCTGGTAACACATGGCTGGACGGTCACTGCTGACACAGAACATTGATCACTATCAGTTACCACAGAAAATAATGGTAAACCTCAGTGACGTTAAAACTGGGGACTGTGATTGTGTTTTGTGTTGCTCCCCTTCAGGTGATTCTTTTCACTTCTAGTGTCACTTTTCCTTCAGGGACGGAGCATTTTCAGTCAGTTCGCTGTCACCCTCTGATTTGATTCCTGTCAGGAGGAGAGATATTCCCCGCACATTTACAGTAAGTGTGGTGCTGCATGCAGCCTCATTCTGTGCCTTGTCACCCCCGCAGGGTCCAGGCTCCTTGGGTCCTGAAGGTTGAGATTTCACGAGTGCTGAAAGATAATTTCCCCCTTCCTCCCTCCCACTTGCCACAATAACTCTATCCCCTATTCTTACTCAAAGAGACTGTAAGTGGGTTTTTGCAGGTGTCTTTTATCCCACAGGTAAATCTAGGATGTAAAATGTAAATATACCTGAGGGCATCCTTTCTTCCGCAGCAGGTATGGGGACAGCTGTCAGATTCATAGCTGGAAATGGGGGAAGCTGACAGAGGAGCCAGTATGGGCGGGTGTATAGGAAGAGGGACACATAGTGACAGAGAAAGACAGGCAGTTCCAGAGCATCAGCCTGGAAGGTCATGGGCCCATGGCACACCAATGTGAAGTGCCCAGACTGCAGATGCTTGTTGAAACAAGCTTGCTCTGAGCTGCTCTTATGAAGTCATAAAATTCAAACCAAGACTACTGCATGGAAAAGTTGAGGCAGTATGTAGTTTTTCAGTCTCTTATTGTATTAGTTATTCCTGTTGCTTATAACAGAATACCCGGAACTGGGTGATTTGTGAAGAAATGAAATTTATTGCTTATAGTTTCAGAGGCTGGGAAGTCCAGTGTCCAGGGAACACATCTGGTAAGGGCCTTCTTTGATGGTGGCTTTACAGCAATGCAGGGGTCTCACATGGCAGAAAATAGCAGAGCAGATAGACTCTCACGTGTTCCCTTTTTAAAGCCCTGGGAACCATACCCATGACCACCATGACTATCGGTTCATTAGGACACGGCCCTACAATCCAGTCACCTCTTCAAGGCCCCGCCTTTCAACTACCATAATAGGATTTCCCACCCTCAACACTTACAATGGGGATCAAGCTTCCAATACGTAAACTTGGGGGACACAATTCAATCCATATCACTTAGGGAATAGAAGCTTTGCTGTTTAAAAATTCATGTAAAAAATTACAGTGATTCTGGAATGGGGTTAGATATGATGATGGAAAGAAAAGGACCAAGCCCGTATTGGGCCCGGTGATTACAGTCAACCTGTGAGTCTTGAATTTAACAAAGACCAGACAGAAGTGTTCCTGGTCCCTCAGGCCAAGAATATAAATCTCTTTAGTCTCTACCGAACCACCAAGAGACTGTACAAAAATCTGGCCACTTGGAACTGACTTACAGAGGGGAATTTATGACGTCATTACTGCTTAACTGATGTTTAGGAAGAAAGTTTTATATATAAATTTAGAGTTCTGCTCACCTAATTATGTACTTTATAATTCAAATTTGATTTCCCATTTACTCGTAATAATTTGAATGATAGCCATGTAGCGGGCAGAAAGCATAGGTATTTCTGAACATGTTTAACTTAACAACAAAAAACTTTGAGCATTGCATAATATCACAGTTGTACAATGATCACACTCTCAAGACACATTGCCATTTCAGAGACATCAAAGCTGCAATGCTGTGTCTTTGGACTGATGAGATGTAGAGGCTCTGGCTTCAGTCTGCCTGGGTTCTACCCTCTCAGTGCCCTGTTTTCTCACCTGTCAAATGGAAAGAGTGGTAGTACCCACCTGTGGTGAGGTGCCTGTGAGGATTAAATCAGTTAGTACATGTAGATTTCTCAGAGCAGTCCCTGGCACAGTCAGCATGCAATAAATGAATGCTTGTGTTTCATTCAATGCAGTTAGATGCAATGTGTTCTTTAGTCATAGTGCTCCAGTGTTCCTGCAAAGATTACAATAGAGGTGACTCCCCATTTTACAGAGTACCTGATCCTTGCTTTTGGCCTGGGTTCTCATGCTCACACCGTTTATTCTGCTAACCAGGAAGAGGGTAATAACATCAGAGCTGTCATTTACCAATGGCGAGTTTAATGAAAAATGTTAACAGGCTAGCATAAAGAGTGTCTGCTTTCTGATAACGTAGATATTACTTAAATTGTTCTAGGTCACAGCTTCTCAGCTCTCAGCACCTAGTAATAGATATTCCGTCCCAATACTAGCCGATAGCGAGAATGAGAAGAGTGAGTGGGTGGAGGTGCTGAGTGGATTGCACAGGACATTGAAAAAAAGTCACGCCAGAGGCCGCTCAGTCTATCTTCTGAAAGAGGCTTATGACAGCAGTCTACCCCTGATCAGAACCACCCAGGCAGCTGCAATCATAGGTATGGATTGATCACATTTACCCCACTGGGTTCGTACCTCTCAGCGCAATCCCAAAATTGAAATCTGAAAACCTTAAGTTAATCGACAGTTCATTTGGCGGTAAAACCTGACCTTAATCAACATGAGGCTGTTGGTTGTCTCCCCTTAGTATGGCTGTTCAGAGCATTCTCTGCAAAAATACTAATCTGATTATGTGATGGTTCCCTGCACCCTGTATAATACGGTGTTTTTAAATATACAGTACTGCCTTGCTCGTGTCTGAAAAATTCTGGGTTCCAAACCACATCTGACCTCAAGGGTATCACATAAAGTATGTGGCCCTGTGAACTATCACCTTGAGGGCAGGGACTGCTCAATTCTGTGCTCTCAATACCCAATCAATACTCAGGAAATAAATGAAAAATAAGTGAATCAGTGAATGAATTGCTGAGATCATTATTCAAGCTTTTGTTAATAAACAAACATCCTTTAATGTCCCAAACGTCATTTCTTCGGAATCAGCTGGCAGTGATGACAAGAGCTATTTACTGCCTGTGCAGCGTGGGGCAAGTTGCTAAATTCTTTGAGCATCGCTGTGAATACAGATAATTCCTGTTTTTCACAGTAATGGAAAGGATTAGGTGAGATGACGTATGTAAAGTTCTGTTTTTGTTTTCAAGGCCTTCCCTCTATGAATGCTGTCTCTGCACTTTTGAGTTTTAATTCTCCTTGCATTTTGCTAAAGGTAAACGTTGAGGCCCATTGAGGCCAAGGTCACCGACAAATTAGATTACAAAGTTTTTTCATGTGTGAAATTTATTTATTAGCAGTAAATATGAAAGCATGTAATTACTTGAATATTATACTTTCTTCAGGTGTTCATAAATATTACTTTGTAATGATCTTTCTGTTGAGAAAAGTCATGTTTTATTATGTTTACTTCTGTAATCTGAAAGAAAAATAGTGCAAATTAATTATTCTTATTATATTTCTTTTCATTTCATATGTGTTAAATTTATATTTAACTTGACCTTAATGAACTAATTAAATTTGAACTTTTTCAGTGTTGATAAGTTTGATCAGCTTATTAGTTTTATTTAGCATTAGCCAAAAAAAGCTTGATCTTTTTATTTATGTGTCAAATTCAGATCACAAAAGAATCGCTCTGGGAAATGAAGAAGGGTTATTTGTCCTGCACGTTACCATAGATGGTAAGGAGGATTTTATTTTATTTTATTTTATTTTTAATTTATCAATATACAATGTAGTTGATTTCCATGTCCCTTTACCAATTCCTCCATTTCCTCTCTCTCTGCCTCCCTCCTTCCCCCCATCATATCTGTTCCCTTATCTTAGTAAGTTCAAGGAATTGTTTTGACTGTTGTGTCTTCTTTCACCTCCAAGTATTTGTTCATATATTTATTAATTCATTTTTATTAGCTCCCACAAATAAGGGAGAACATGTGGTATTTCTCTTTCTGTGCCTGGCTTATTTCACTTTATGTAATTTTCTCTAAGTCCACCCATGTTGCTGCGAATTGTAGTATTTCATTTTTTTTTATAGCAGAGTAGAATTCCATTGTGTAGATGTACCACATTTTCCTTATCCACTCTTCTGATGATGGGCATTTAGGCCGGTTCCAACTCTTGGCTACTATAAATAGAGCTGCAATAAACATGGGAGTGCAGGTATACCTTCGACTTGATGATTTCCACTCCTCTGGGTATATTCCCAGCAGTGGAATAGCTGGCTCATATGGTAGATCTATCTGTAGTTGTTTAAGGAACCTGGTAAGGAGACTGTTTACTGTTCTAGAATAACTTTCAATTCTAATAATAATAATTTCAGATTTGTTCTCTTTGTTTTCTGTAAATCAAAACTTCCATATCTGGGTTGTTATGTTTTCAAGTCAAATGATTTTTCTTATTTCCAAGGATCCATAATCCCCCTGAGTGTAAATATTTGCACAGCTGATTTTATCTAATACGTCGTCTACTGTAAGAGCATAGGTTACCATCTTAGATTTGGTGCATGAAAGAAAATGAAATTGTGCTCTGTCCTCTCTTCTGCCCTCCCTACCCCCACCATCACATTGGCACTGCACAACATGAAATTGGGTATTTCTCAGAGGAGACAGCAGAGTTTTTTGTTTTTGTTTGGTTTTGTTGTGGTGGTGGTTTGGGGGAGAAACGTGGTGGCAGATGAAATCGAGAGGAGCCGTTCTAATATCAGTCCTCTTGCCACACACCTTCCTGACATCGGGTCAGGTGAAGGAGAACGTGCATTTGAAGCATGTGCTATGCTTTCCACGGAAAGGCCTCCTGGGGTGTAAGGGTGACTCTGTCCCGGTGAGGAGGTCCACAGAAGGCCCACAAGGAATCCACAGGAGCACAGGGACCCAGGCTGTTGTTCAGTGCTGTACCCGAATCACTTGGAACAGGGCCTGCACATGGTAAATGCTCTCCAAACTCTTGTGGAATAGAGGAATCCAATTAGGGCCGGAAAAAAATTATATTTTCTTCTCTAAAAAAGTAGTGTATTTCCATTTGTAAGACATTCAGAGGTGTTTGCCTCGCTGCCTGGACTCTCAGGACTAAGTTTGGTGCTTTATTATGCTAATGTTATCGGAATTATTAAGATAATTATATATCTAGGGAATAGTTACATTCTTTTTTATCTCTATGATTTTTTCTTTCTTATCCTTTTCTTCTTATCCTTTTTTTTTTTTTTTGTCTTCTTCAAACCTACCCTGTGAGTTTGTGTCTGTGATGTTATTAGAACCAGACTCATAACCATTGGGAAAGAATTGAAAAACAAGGAAATTTCATTTTATTCATTTGTTTCAATATCGATTTTCTTAATATTGTTCCTCAGGTCATTGAGGGTCTCTTCTTTTCTTTGTCCTCCTCCTTTTTTTCTTTCTCTGCTCCAGTTTAAATATTTCTGTTCACATGTCCAGTTTGATTTCTGTTGACTCCACTGGGAACAGAACTTGACTTGAGTAATTGAGAGAGAATTTAAAAATAAGAAAGCATTGCTAATTTAAAGGTGATTTGCCGTTTTTATTTTTAGAGAAATTAATCAGGTTGATGACATCAAGATTTATCTGATCATTTTTATTAATGGTTATTAATAAAATTGGGAGAATCAGAATTTTAAAAATATAAATTATTTTGAATTTGAAAATGATTTACAATCATGTTTGTTTGTAGAAATTATTCGAATTGGTGACATGAAGAAGATCCATCAGATTGAGCTAATCCCTCGTGGCCAGATGGCTGCAGTGATCTCTGGACGAAATCGCCATGTGCACCTGTTTCCCATGTCAGCTTTGGACGGACGGAAGACTGCTGTTCACAAGCTGGCGGAAACCAAAGGGTGCCAGACCATGGCTTCTGGAACGACGTGCCACGGGGTCCATACGTGCCTCTGTGTGGCTAGGAAAAGCCAAGTCCTCTGTTTTGAGCTGTTTCAGAGCAAGAACATTTCTCACAGAAAATTTAAAGAGGTCCAAGTCCCAACCAGTGTCCAGTGGATGGCCATCTTCAGCGAGCAGCTTTGTGTAGGATTTCAGTCGGGATTCCTGAGATACCCCCTAAGGAGAGAAGGAATCCCATACAGGATGCTCCATTCCCATGACCCCACTCTGTCGTTTATTGCACAGCAGCCAGTGGATGCTCTCTGTGCAGTGGAGATCTCCAGCATTGAATATCTGCTGTGTTTTAAGAGCATTGGAATATACACGGACAGCAGGGGCCTCTGATCTAGGCCTGTTGACCTGATGTGGCCAGCAGTTCCCACCGACTGCCGTAAGGCTCCCTACAGTGTGTTTCCCTGTCTGTCTCCTTCCTGCCTTTTATTACAACTCTATCTCCTGTATTCTAATATTGTTAATGGCAGGGTTTATTTTTGAACACAACAATGCTGAAGATTTTTCTTAACTGTCTACGTCTTGTTAAGTAGAATAACACCAATGAAGTAGCACCGAAGTTGTTCAATTGAAATAAACTTAGCCTTTAATTTTTACTACATTCATAGGACAATTTACCTTGGATACACTGGTATTCTTAGTCCAAGCTGTTGCTTTTTATCACGCTCCTAAAGCTTTGTGGTCCCTGAAAATACCCTACGTATGAGCATTAATTGACCACAAGAACTAGTTACTAAGCAAATTATTTCTTGCTTTTTAGGTTTAGCTTATATAAAGTATACATATAATGGTTCCCAATAATTTCAGTGAATTTTATATTTTTATTGATGCAGGCCATCATTTCAAAATATAAATATGGCCTTTTAAATTCACTTAGTGAATAGTAATTGTGCACTTACCGTGAACAACTTGCTATGCCAAGGGCTAAGGGCACAATATTAAACGTGATAACAAGAGAGACGAGTCCCTATCCTCATGGGGATACAGCCATGAGAGGAGATCACACATTCAGCAAACGCTGTACCTGGAGAAAGACTCCATGGGAGCACACGGGAGGAGGCCGGATCCGGACGGCAGGGCAGGGAGGGCTAGCCAGAGAAGCGACTTTCTTCTTTCAGCCATTTCACAAAGTTATTTCATTCGTTGTGTTCTGTCTCCCTCTGCTTCTGATTAGTAATCAACCACTGTTCTTTTTGTGTTCTCCTATGTCTTTTCTATTTGGCTGCTTTTAAGATTTTCTCATTATCCTTGGTTTTCAGCAATTTGATGATGATGTGCTTAGATGTGGTTTTCTTTTTCTTCATCCTGCTCGGGGCTTGCTGAACTACTTAGACCTGAGAGTTATCTTTTATTAATTTTGAAAATTTTTTCAGGCATTATCTTTTGGAGACATTTTCAAGACTTATCTTTTCAAAACAATATTTCTAACCTAGTTTCTCTCCCCTCTCTTCCCAAAGATTCTATAATATGTTTATTAGACATCTTGATATTGTTCCCAAGGTCATTGAGGCTCTATTCTTTTATTTTTAATCTTTTTCTTTTTTCTCTGCTTCACTTTGAATCATTTCTATTTGCCCATTTTAACTTTTACTGATTTTTTTTTTCCTTCCACATCCAGGAATTGTTAAGCATTTTAGGTATTTTATTTTTTTAAATTGACAAATAAGTATTCTAATCTTCTGCTTTACAACTTCAATTTTTTGAAAAAATAAATTTCATTTGTTCGCTAAAATTTTCGCATGTGCTAATCTATTTTGTTTATCTTTTTCACGCAGTCTTGAACTATTGGTAATTATACCAACATCTGGCTCATCTGTGGGTCTGCTACTATTGACTATTTTTTTTATGGATTAAGGGTCATATTTTCCTGCTTTTTTACAAGTCTTAAAATTGCTTATCCTTCACTGGACATTGTGTGATGTAGAGACTCTGAGCTATATTATCTTACTCTGGAGACTGTTGAGTTTTATTCTGGAAGGTAATCAGCCTACTGATTGATTACCTTGGTTTTGCTGAGGCTTGGATCTAGATTTGTTAGGGTTAGTCAGTTTTGGCTTTTTCTTTAGTCCTTACTCCTACAGAATGGCCCCTCTGGGGTCTCAACTTAACACCCAGAGTTTTCACCAATGTCTCTCCACTGCGTCTGGATGAGAAATCTTATGTCTCTCCAGCACTGTACTAACTCTGAAATTTCTGTTCATTGTCAGTGCTTCCAGCAGGTATTGTGGAGTTTTGCTCTCTCCGTGTGCATCTTTGGACTTGGCCAGGGACCTTAAGGCAACTGCTGGGCAAATTTCTGAGATACCTTTTTCTGGGCTCCTTCCTCTCTAGTTCTCTGCCTTGAAACTTTCAGACACAACAGTAATCTGTTTCCTCTGCTCAGCAAAACTTCCACTCCCTTCTTGGGCTCCATTTTCCCACACTGCAGTTTGGCAATTGCCCTTAAGCAGAAAGTTGGGAAATGTGAAACCCAACTGATCATTTTCCCTTCCTTTAGTGATATCAGTCCTTGCTGTCTATTACCCAGTACCAGAAAACAGTTACTTCATATATTTTGTTCAGTTTTATAGTTATTGCTAGTGGGAGGGTAAGTCCGATACCAGCCATTCTGTCGTAACTGGAACAGGCCATCTTCAGCATTCAGTTCAAGGTGAGAGTTCAAGAGATAGGCTGCAGGGGTGCTCATAAACCTGCTCACAGAGGGTTTATGCACGGTTAGATCTGAATTTCTAAAAGATTCTTGCGCTCCAGTGATGAGACTGAAGATAATGTGACGTAAGACTGGAGGCTAAGAGACCCATTAAGAGGTTTTTGCAGAAACTGTGAATTAAAATTAAGCATGGTAGAAGCAGTTGGGATGGAGAGGGGAGGATTTTAGGAATATTGAGGAGAAATAACTGACAAAACTTCACACTTGATTGGAAGTAGAAGCTGAGGGGCAAGTGAATCAGGAACAATCCCCAGATTTCCGACTCGAGCAAATGAGTGGATGCTTCTGACATTGACTGAGATAGTGAGACACGAGGTGGATCGGGTTTAGGTGGGTGAGGGAAGAGATATGACAAGTCAAGTGTCTCCTGTTTTGTTGTGATGTTGCAGTGTTTCAAATCAAGTTCCAGACATCACATCATTCTATCTCTGCAACTGTAGCATGCATCTCTAAAATAAGGACATTTCCTCACATAACCACATTGCTGTGGTCACTGCTGAAGAAATTGTCCGTGATTCTGGTTGATAGTCCATATTCAGGTATCCCTGACTATCACAAGTATGACTCTTTTCACAGTGCATTTGTTGGATCAGAATTCAGACAAGCCCACATATTGCACACCACTGTTTTCTCTTAAATATCTTCTAATCATGAGTAGTCTTCCATGTCACTGATTTGTGTTCCTATAGAATGTCCTATGATCTGGATCTTTTTGTTTTCTCATGGTGCCTTTTAACATCTTCTATATCCTGAGTTTTCCACAACTGAAAGTGAGCTCTAAAGGCTTTTCCTGAGAATGCTTCTAACAGTGCTGTACATGTCAGACTGAGTCACCTCATGAGGGGCACACAGCGTCTGGTCATCCAGCTGTTGTAGCACTGAAGGTGATGACCAGTCTCTGGTGTTGTCAGCCTGATTCCCTGGACGTGCTGTGCGGGAGAGTAAAAAGAGAGAGAAGAGAAGAGGGCACAGGGGGAGGAAGAGAAGCCCACAAAGAAGACTGAGACGAGAATTCAGGGGAGCAGGAGGGAAACCTAGAGAGCACCGTCGAGCCTAAGAAAGACGGGCCCAGCATCACGGAGCAAGCAGAGAAGACAGCGATGGAAACGTGTCTGTTGCTTTTAGCAGCAGCCGATGGTGGATAACCTGTAGTGAGAGCAATTTTGATGGAGAGGTTAAGGTGCAAGTCAGATTGCCGTGGGCTGGGGTGTGAGTAGGTGAGAAGTGGAGAACATGGGATGCAGACAGCACTTTCAGGAGTTTGCCTGTAAGAAAAGGGAAAGAGATGGGACATCGTGAGCATAGGAGGAGGAGAGTGGAAAAAAGATGTTGTGTTGTTTATACTGTGGCTGTTTTAATGGGGAGGCCTATTCATGTTGACAGGTTGGACATTTAGGAACCATAACGGGTTATCATTGATAAAGTAGAAAGTTCCAAAAATGTTATTGGCCAGAAGATTTCACTGCTTTGTTTATTAATTTCACTTTCCACATAGACTTTTCTCACCTTATGTATACCACCTTCTTTTGTTGTGAGCTGAACTGGTCTGGAAGACATAGGTTTTGAAGTGTTATGACATTACTTAATACAGCTGCTGTCAGATGAGGTGCTGGAAAGCTTTTTTCACTACGTACATTTGAGTTGTGCACATCACTTATTTCTTGTTTACATTTGTTTAAACCATGTGTATTTCAAAAACGGTTTTGAAGCAGCTACGATCTGATAATAAGAGTATTATAATGGGATTCTTCTAGGTTCCTAATTAGAAGTTTTGTGTGTATGTGTGTGTTTTAATGAATTTGGGTTTGACAGATAAAATTAATCATGTGTGCTATATGATTTCATTTATGTAATATTTTTGAAATGACAGAATGTTAGAAGTGGAGGACAGATTACTGATTGACAGGGCTTGGGGAAGAAGGGGAGGTGGGAAAGGGGTGCCAAAAGGGATCCTCGAGGTGTTGGAATTATTCAGTATCTTGACTGTGGTGTTGGACACATGAACCTACACAGCTGATAAAAAATATGGAAATTGATACACACACTCACACACACAGCACAAGTAAAAGGGAAAATTTGCCTAAGATGGGAAGGTTGATTGAATCAACGTCAGTATCATTGTTTTGCAAAATGTCACCATTGGGGGGAAGTGGGCAGAGTCCACAAGGAAATCTGTCTGTATTATTATTACAATGACATGTGAATCTATCGTTATCTCAATAAAAATTTTACTTAAAAATGAATTGTGAAGCCCATGTTTGCTGTTACCTCCCAGGTTACAATGCCCCGTACCTGTTGGTGTACAGTGAAAATGCAGTGGACATTTTCGATGTGAACTCCGCAGAATGGGTCCAGACGGTCCCTCTCAGGAAGGTAATTTGAGAATAAGACCATGTAACTAATGAATTAATGATTGAAAAGTGGAAACAGGACTATTCCGTGGTTCATTTACTGTAATGTGAACTTGTAAATGTGGAGGCTGAAGTAAAAGTAAAAAACAAGAGGTAAACCACCAAACATCAAATTGGTTAATTTTGTTATCAGTACTAGAGCTAGTTTGTGATGTTTTGTTGCATTATATAAAGTGGGATTGTCATGACATAAGTAAATGTACTGTAGTACGTTTATAGTACATTTACTCATATCATGACAGTATAGCTGTTATTTCCCACATTCAGTTTAAAGTTACTTTTATTTATTGCTAATTTTTACTTAGCAGTATAATTTGGCCTCCAGTGAAGAAAATTTTACAGGCTGAATGTATAGATACAGATATTTCCAAAGCTGTGTTTCAGATTCTCAATTAGGATTTCACAGATTCACAATAAAATAAAACTTTTGTCTCTCAAGCACAAATAACTTAAAACAGATAAAAAATTTAAAGTAAAAACGGGTCATTTTATTAAGAGACCATTGAAGATTTAAGAGTAATTAAATTCCAGGACATGTACAGTACATATTGCATGAACCATCAAAAAGGAATTTATACAGCATAGCCACAACTATATGTGAGGTTTTAGCCTATGTTATGCAAGATCAGCAGTGGGAAGAGCTGTTGTAAGGACCATCCCACCACATAAAACATTACAATATACTTGCCAGCATTCTAAATGTGAACCGGTCCTATTTACTGTTTGATAAAATGAATTCGTAAGGCAGATTAGTCTTTTCAGGATAACCTTTTAGTAAGTAATGACTTCTTAAAAGTTAATAACTAAATGTATTTCTATTTAAGTTAGTGATTTCAGATTTTTTAACCCATGATATTCATGTTTTTGAAATTTTATCAATATGAGTTTGTAACGCCATGCATCCCATTCAACTGATATTATGCTTCTCTTTTCTTTTCTTTTTGAGACTAGAGTATGTGGAGTGGTGAGTTTTAAATAGAATGTCTTAACAATTAATGCTTTGTATGTAAGCAAATATCCTTATAACGATTTTAAAGTGTCTGTTGAAATGGTAATCTTGTTTTTTGTTATTTTAGGTTCGGCCCTTAAATAGTGAAGGATCCCTAAATATTTTACATTTGGAGACAATTAGATTAATATATTTCAAAAATAAGACAAGTAAGAAATGACTTTTTCTTCTTAGTAGAACTACCTCTAAGGAACCATTTCTCTAGCTGACTGCCCAGAGTCAGAGAGCTGGTGCAGGGAGAGGCGAGATTTTAACCCAGGAGTGTCTGGGCTTCAAGTCTGTGTTCTTTACCCACAGCCCCTCAATGCACTTGGGGCAAAACACACTTCTCATTCAGCTTGCATATTCGGGCAGATTAAAAAACATCTACCTCTGGCACACTCCCGTTATTTTCCAGTGGGATTTATCTCGGTACAGTGGGATGGAAGCATCTGCAACCACTGATCACCATTTAAAACACTCCCTGTGAAACTTACCCACCCGGGGGTAGAAGTGCACTGAGCTGCAGCCCCACACTGAAAGCAGCCTCACCTCCACTGCTCCCACCTACGTTTTGTTTTTATTGATTTATTTAATCGGAATAGTTAGTATATTCAATACTATGCAATGTTGTTGTTTCCCAGGCCCCTTTATCGATTCCTCCCTTAGTTCCCTCTCCCTCCCCCTTTCGCACCTCTTGTAACCTCAGTTCTGTTCTCTCCTTTTGAAAGTTTAATGTATTATTATGATTGTTATATCTTTCTTTCTTTTTTAAAGTTTATTTTTTTATTATTTCAGCTCCCACTTACAAGTCAGGATATGCGGTATTTCTCTTTCTGTGCCTGGCTTATTTCACTTACTCTAATTTTCTCTAAGTTCATCCATGTTGCTGTGAATGGCAGTATTTCATTCTTTTTTATGGCAGAGTAGTATTCCGTTGTGTAGATATACCACATTTTCCTTATCCGGTCATCTGTTGATGGACATTTAGGTCGATTCCAACTCTTGGCTATTATAAATAGAGCTGCAATAAACACGGGAGTGCAGGTATCCCTTCAACATGATGCTTTCCATTCCTCTGGGCATATGCCCATTAGTGGGATTGATGGATCGTATGGAAGATCTATCTGTAGTTGTTTGAGAAACCTCCATCCTGTTTTCCATAGTGGTTGTACTAATTTACAGTCCCACCAACAGTGTAGGAGTGTTCCCTTCTCCCAACACCCTCACCAGCATTTGTTATTCACTGTCTTTTTGATTATAGCCAGTCTAACTGGAGTGAGATGGTATCTCAATGTGGTTTTGATTTGTGTTTCCCTGATGCTGAGTGATGTTGAGCATTTTTTCATGTACCTTTTGGCCATTTGTATGTCTTCCCTTGAAAAATGCCTATTCAGCTCCTTTGCCTATTTTTTAAATTGGGTTACGTTTTTTTTTTTTTTTTTTACTGTGAAGTTGTGTGACTTCTTTGTATATTCTGGTTATTAATCCCTTGTTGGATGCATAGCTTGCAAATATTTTCTCCTACTCTGTAGGTTGTCTTTTCACTCTGTTAATTCTCTCTTGCTGTGCAGAAGCTTTTTAGTTTGATTATAATCCCATTTGTTTATTTTTCCTTTTGTTGCCTGTGCTTTGGGGGTCATATTCATAAAGTCTGTGCCCAGTCCTATTTCCTGGAGTGCCACCTCCCTTTTAGATTCTAGCAGATTTGGAGTGTGAAAAAAGCCACTATAGATCCATTTCTCTCTTTTTTTCTTACCTTATTTATACCTAATGCAGCTGTGTACTAGTTTGCTAGGGGTGCTATGACAAAGGACCACAGACTAGGGGCTTAAGCAACAGAGATTCATTGTCTCATGTTCTGGAGGCTGCAAGTCCGAGGTCAAGGTGTCATGAAGGTTGGTTCTTCCAAGGCTGTGAGGGACAACCTGCTCCAGGCCTCCCTCCCAGCTCTTGGGTTTGCTGCTATCTGTAGTATTCCTTGGCTTGTAGAAGCATCACCCTGATCTCTGCCTCCATCTTAACGTGACACTCTCCTGTGTGTGTCTGCATCCAAATTCTCCATAAGGACACAGTCATGTTGGATTAGGGCCCACCCTAATGTCCTCATCTTAACTTGATCATCTGCAAAGACCCTGTTTCCAATAAGGTCACATGCACAAGTACCGAGAGTTAAGACATCTTTTCAGGGGGACTGAATTCCAACCTATAACGAACTGTCTTGTTTTAATTTTGGAGTCTAAGATAGTTTGAGGGTTTTTGGCTGACAGTTTAGTTTACTTCTAAATATTAAGAACTAAAACAGAGTGAGCCCCATGCTCTTAGGAATCTGAAAAGAGTTGCATCTTCCCGCAAAATAAGAAGAGGGAGCAAGAGAGACTGATCCTTCCCTCTAGCAGGGGCAGTGTGGGGACCATGAACTCTCTGCCTTCACCCTCCTGCCACCCCCTTTCCTGCAGTGCACCTCAGAAATGCTTTGCTATGTTAAAATAATGGTAATTATTTTCATCTGTGGGAAGACTTGCTTTTTATGCGTAATTACCCTGCACCATAACTAAGTATTTTAATACCCTTAATCTACAAAAGTCTGGTAGGAGGGAAAAGGTTAGCATAGAAATGTGAGGGCAAATCAAAATGGAAAGACACCAAAGCAATTACTTTCTCCTTCCAGTGAAATGGTGGCATTTTATAGGTATAAGTCACAATAGATTTATTTTTAAGTATTTCTTAAATTGAAAATTAAACTCTGTTAATGCTCTGATTGCATTCTTGCTAAATTTGCCATAATCATCCACTTTTAGCTTTTAAAAAGTATGATATTTTTGCAGTTCATTAGCAATTAGAGATTAATAGATTTTAACTGTGAAAAGAATGCCGTTGCTTTGTTTTAAAATATATACAGGTGAAGATGAGCTGGTATTTCCTGAAACATCTGACAGTTGTCAGAAGCGAATGATCCGACACATCGACAGCAAGCGGCGTTACTCCTTCCGAGTTCCCAGAGGCAAAGGGACACTATGCAAGGGGCTGTGACCACCACCTCACAGGTGGGCCAGAGCACCATTTGTTTTAATTTGGAGGAAAAAGAAGTAAATCTCTGAAACTCAGGCAGAAATATCTGTTCCCTGTGGTGATGTGTTTATTCCTCTGTGAAACATAAAGGAAACTTTTATGGTCGTGAGTATGAATGTAAGTGTGATACATTCATTCATTTCTCTGTGAATGTGGAATGATTAAAATTTGGCATGTAAGCCTCCACCTGCAAATACAGAACATGCATGTATGCATGCCACGAGGTGTGTCCCACGGTCGTTCTGTGAACAAATAAATAACACTGTGTGCAGGTACATATGGGGTGTTTACGTCCCAACTCTGGGTCTGCTTTAAGGTAACTTCTGTTAATGAGCCATCAGTTGGTGATAAATTCTATAAATGAATAGGCAGAAAAATAGGCTGATCTTCTTTTGAGTTACAAATTAAAACACTTCTAAGGTAGTATAATTTTTTTTAAGAGTCATAATAATATGAAAACTACATAATGGGGCAGAACTTCTCTGATGTCTGTGGCTGTTAAAAACAATGTGATCTCTACTAAAAACTTTAAGATAAATTTTTTTTAAATCGGCAAAGAACTGGGTGTTCCTGTCTTTTTCACCGCATTAGTAATTAACTGTCTTCTGTAGGCTGCCCTCGAAGAAGTCACCCATGCGATGCTGTCTTGTCTTTTAAAGCTGATTGAGCACCATGCTGTGTGCTTATTAATATCTAAAGTATCATTTTCATAAAAGTAATAATTTCCAAAGTGCAGTCGAGGGTCTTCAAATTTTAAACGTGAAAATTAATGCAGTTTTCATCCACGTTGACTGTCTTCTATTCTTTCTCTTCTCCATCTTCAAAGAGCCAGGGCTGGAGCCCACAACCCTGCCTGAGACCCCCTGCTACATGCCAAGGACCAAAAACACCCTTGTTTCCCAACACGTATTTTATGTTGAGATATTTCTATGCACATAAAAACTCGTTTGGTTGCTTTTGGATTTTTTTAATATACAAATTTCTGGTTTTACCTTAATAAAAATATTAACATTGACAACTCGAATCTGTTTAACATCTTATGTTTGAAAGTATTTTAATTTGAGAGATTTCTGTGAAAGGGACAGCCAATTAAAATAGCTTTGATATTTTGTTTTAATAGTAAATCATGGTTATGTCTTAAATGAATAATAATTAAAAAATAAAATAATAATGAGGTCTCTTATTTTTGAATCTGTCAACCTAAATCACAGAGAGAGATTATGATACAGAGTGTGGGAGGCCTTTCTCTAATGAGAAGGGGGTTGCAGGATGCCCTTCCTCTGTGCTGTTTTTCTAGTCCTGAGATCCCAAACAGGCTTACCTTCTTCTTCCCGCCTTTCAGAGATCTCTTTTGGTTGTCCATTGTGCCATTTATAGGGTTTATAGCTATGATTAATGGGGCAGAGCAGAGAAAACTGTCTACAACATATTGTTGAGACTAGAAGTCTTTTTACCCAGTTTTTAATTGGGTTGCCTACTAAGAATGATTTCTTTCAGGTTGTATATCTTGCCTTTTTATATCCTTGATGATGGCTTTTGGAGAGAAGTTTTAAATTTCGATGAAGTCCAATTTATCATTTTTTATGGTTCTTCATTTTGGTGACCTAAGAGATCTTTACCTATCCCAAGACCATAAAAGTTTAATTCTAGATATTTTAGAGTTTTAGCTTTCACATTTAGGTCTATAATTCTTTTTGAGTTAAATTTTGTGTGTATGGTGAGAGGTAGGAAGTGATATTCATTTTTCCTGTTCAAAGATTCAGTTGTTGTACTGACTACTGTTTCCCTTCTGAATTACTTGGATCTATTATTTGGCTCATTATTCTGTGTCATTGATCAATGCTTATCCTTTATAGTAGGTCTTGAAATTAGTGTGTGTAATTTTCACCCTTTTTCAAAATTGTTTTGGACATCCTAGATTCTTTGCATTTTCTTTTCTTTTTTTTCTTTTTTCTTTTTTTTTTAGGCAGTAAAAATTGCCAAGTGCATTTTCTAATAAACCTTAGTATTCTCTAGCCGGTTTCTACCAAAAAAAAAAAAAAAAAAGAAAAAGAAAAGAAGAAAAAAAAGGCTGGTATTGCATTCAGTCTATAGATTAATTTGTGGAAAATCTTAACAACGTTGAGTCTTCCAATCCATGAACATGGTATATCTTCCCGTTGTTTAGGTGTTTAATTCTTCTCATCAATATTTTGTAGTTTTTGTTGTAGATGTATTGCACATATTTGGTTATCACTAAGTATTTTATAGTTTTTATGCTGTTGTTAATGATATTGTGGTTTTTAAGTCTTATTTTTATATTGTTTGTTGCCAGTGTATAGAAATATACTTGATTTTTATATGATTAATCTTGTGTCCTGCTCCCTTGTTACTTTTGCTTACTAGTTCTCATAGTTTTTTTTTGGTTTGTTTGTTTTTGTAGATTCTCTAGGATACTTCCATGACCATTTTGTCTGAGAGTAAAGACATATTTACTTCTTTCTTTACAATCTGTATAAATTTTATTTCTTTGTCTTTCCTTACTGCACTGGCTTGAACTCCCAATAAATTTTTCAATAGAAGGAGCAAGAGCCTTGTCGTGGATTATAAGAGAACAAATTACGATACAAATTTAGTATGATATTAACTCTAGATTTTTATAGCCACAGTTTTTCAGATTGGAGATGTTCCTTTCTGTCCTTGCAGAAGTATTTTTTGCTTAAGGTTGGGATGGACTCTAAGCAACACTGTGTTTTTTGCAGAGTCCTGTGTTCTTGTTATCAAGCATTTGTTCATGAGAACAGATAGCCTTGCCTAGAGTTCTGTTCATCAGAGTTTTTTGTTTGTTTGTTTGTTTGTTTTAACAGAAGCGACTTCATTTTGGCTCTGATGGTTTTCAAAAGTCTTACTCCTGTGGGGTGGAGAACATTCAGTTAAGAAGAATTTTCATGAAATCCTTTACCAGTTAAAGTTATATTTCTTTCTTTCTCATTACTCTATTTCTTGGACTTAGTAATTGCATTTGATAATGCTAATATTAGCGATTTCTGACCACATTAAAACCTTTGTGGTTCCGGGTTGGAGGTTTTGTATACAGATTTGTGCAGGTTGGCATTCCTTCCAGGTAAGAGAGAAAGGTGAGAAGCTTGTTTGACTCCCACAGCAAAGGAGTGAGTAGGGGTGGGGTAGGACTGATGGAGGGAGGGGGGACTAGGGAATCCATCTTCCCCTAAATCTTAAATCTGTCTGCTCCGAAGCCCCAGCTCCCCGAGGACCTCCACATGCCTCCCGGGCTGGTGTCACTACTCCTTCCTTGCTTAGGGAGGGCTGCACCCCACGGTGTTAGAGCCACGGGTGAGCACAGAGTGACATAAGCCTCAATCAGGCTAAGGTGATCCTAGGGAAACTGAGGCTTTACCTATGGAAATGTGGGCATAGTGTAATTTAGCCATTCTCTAGGGCAGTGTCTCTCAAACCCTTAGTTTACTGGGAGGTTTTTATTGCAAATGGGTATTGAATTTGTTCGATGCTTGTTCTGCATCTATTGAGATGGTCGTATTTTTTTTGTCCTCTGTTTTACCGTGGCGAATTATAATGACTCATTTTCAAACCTAGCATTTCTGGGATAAAACCTTCTTTATCATGATGTATTATCAGTTTACATATTGCTGGTTTTAAATTACTAATATTTTTAAATGATTTTTGCTTTTATTTTTACGACAGATATTAATTGTACTTTGCTTGTTTTGTAATATTTTTGTCTGTTTATGGAGTCATAGTACTGCTGACCTCATAGAATGATTTGGAAAATGTTCTTTGCTCCTTAAGTTTCTAAAAGAGTTTGTGTAACATTAGTAATTGGTAGGGGTCTTTTTTCCTTAAATGCTTGATGGAACTCATGAGTGACATCTTCTAGGACTACAGTTTTACTTGTGGGAAAATTTTTTATTACAAAGTCAATTTTTTTAAACGCATATAAGGCTATCCAACTAGTCTATTCCTTCTTGTGTTTGTTTTGATAATTGTGTCTTTGAGGAATTTGTTCATTTGATCTAAGTTGTTTAATTTGTTAGCAAAATTATTCATAATGTTCAATTAGTGCTCATCCAATGTTTTTAGAATATAAAGTGATGCTCCTGCTTTTGTTCCTGATATTCTCTTCTTCTTTTTTTTTTTTTTTTTCTCAATGGGCATAGCTACAGATTCATAAATTTTATTGGTATTTTGAAAGATCGAGGCTTCAATATCACTGATTCTGTGTTACCTATCCTTTTTTCCTATTTCATTGGCTTCAAGATCTATCTTTATTATTTCTTTCCTTCTACTTAGTTTGCATTTATTTTGCTTTTCTTTTTCTAATTATTATTTCTTTTCTTATAAAAGTATTTGAATCTATAAATTTCTTTCTAGACACTGCTTTAACTGCATCCCACAAATTCGATATATTTTGTTTATAAATATTTCAGGTTCAAAATAATTTAGGATTTACCTTTTTATTTCTCTTTGTCTCATTGGTTATTTAGAGGAATGTTGTTTTGATTGCCATGGATTCTGGGATTTTCCTGATATCTTTCTGTTACAGATTTTTTTTTCTTTGTATAGTTGCATTGTGATCAGGGAACATGTTCTACGTGATTTCAGTCCTTTAAAATTTGTTGAGACTGGTTCTATGGACCACAATATAGTTCACCTTGGCAAATGTTTCAGGCACGTTTGAAAAGAACGTCCATTCTGATGTTGTCAGACAGAGTGTCCTGTAAGTATCGATTAGTTCAATTAGTTCAAGTTGGTTAATAATATCTCCAAATTTTCTTAAAAGAACTATAGTTGTGAATTTCTCTATTTTTTCCTTTCACATCAAACAATTTTGGCTTCAAGTTTTCAAAGCTTTCTTACTGTTTTCACAGACATTTAGGATAGTTGTGTCTTCTCGATGGTTTTCAATGGATGGTTAAGATATGAAAATTTCTCCTTTCTGTCTGTAATATTCCTCATCAGGAAGTCTCCTTGGTCTGATATTGCTGTAGTCATTTCAGCTTTTTTCCTTAGAATTTGCATTGCATGTTTTCCATCCTTTTATTATTAATTGATGTGTTCCATTGTATTTAAAGTACAGTTCACACATATATATGATACGTTTTGATTAGCTCTTGGTTTTTCATTGTCTCATAATGTCTGTCTTTTAATTGGAGTAGTCAGAACATTGACATTTAATGTAAATATTGACGTTTGGCCTTAAATGTATCACATGTTTTTATTTGTCACATCTCTTTTTTCTTTGCTTCTGTCTTCTTTTGAATCAATTATGTACGTTTGCTATCCATTTTTTCTCTTATTAGATTGTTATCTGTATATTTCTATAGTTGCTCTGTGATTTATGTTATGTGTCTTTAGCATCACCATTTACCTTCAAATACATAACACCAATCCATGTATATTGTAACAGTGTATTTCCATTTCCTCCTCTTATCTTTTGGGCTATTGCTATACATGCATATATTTTGTTTCTATCAATGTTATAAACCCCATTACTTTGTTATTATTTTTGCTTAAACAGTAAATTATTTTTATCAAGAATTTATAAAACACAAAAGTATTTTATATTTACTTACCTAATTACCATCTCTGGTGCTCTTCATTCCCTCGTGGTTGGTATTGTGATTTGTTTTGTCTAGTAATTTACAATAATTTTTGAAAAGATACACTCAGCTGTCTTGTGGAATGTCCCGTTTTCTGAATTTGTTTAATATTTTTATTGCTCTCTTTCCTTCACTGAATATTTTAGAGCTGGGATGATCTATCAGACATCTATTGTACATAAAGTCATTATGAATGGAGTTTATATACAAATGCCAGCATTTCAAAAGTTGGTAACCAACCTGTACAAGTTGAGTATAAATTTTATTAATACGTTTGATTCAGAAAGACTTGGGAAATCAGATAGTGAATTCACCAAGTGTGTGGCACATGCTAGATGCTCTGGAGTTAAGTTTTATCACGAGAAGGCATGGTTGCTTGGGAGGGCCCTGTAATAAGAAGTTTTGATTTTATTCTGTCATTGACATTC